>NC_081565.1:51562638-51872837 GCF_022355385.1 Mustela nigripes
TTTTTTTTTTTTAAGATTTTATTTTTTTATTGAGAGAGAGAGCGTGCAAGAGGGTCAGAGGGAGAAGCAGACTCCCCACTGATCAGGGAGCCCGACGTGGGACTTGATCCCAGGACTCCAGGATCATGACCTGAGCCGAAGGCAGACACTTAACCAACTGAGCCTCCCACTTGTCCCCAGTGAGTGCTTTTTTAAAATAAAACGGAAGTTAAAAGAAAGGAGCAATTAGTTGGTTGGTCATAGTTCCCATGTCCCCCCCCCCCCAACCCTGATGACATGGATAGTCCCCACTCTTGTGGATAATGGAGCTGTGGATCTTGAACAGTTCTCATGGGAGAAGGTCTTTAAAAGGACGGTTGGTATACTCTGTGAGTAGACCCTGTCTCCTTCTTCTCCAGCTTTGCTTTTGTCTCTTCACGCCCTAGCAGCACAGACCAGCTTGTAGTTGTCTGCTGATTTGGTGGTGTTTCCCATCATTGAGCATTCTCCCATGTTGACCACCTTCTTCCCTATGCCTCATCCTACCAAAAAGTTGTCCTTTTTTCCTGAAGTCTTTCTTCTCCTTTTTAAAAAATTTTTTTAATTTTAATTTTTTAAAAAGATTTTATTTATTTATTTGACGGACAGAGATCACAAGTAGGCAGAGAAGCAGGCAGAGAGAGAGAGAGAGGGGGAAGCAGGCTCCCCGCCAAGCAGAGAGCCCAATGTGGGGCTTGATCCCAGGACCCTGGGATCATGTCCTGAGCTGAAGGCAAAGGCTTTAACCCACTGAGCCACCCAGGTGCCCCCCTTGAAGTTTTTCAAAGCCTCAGATGAGCTAGTGCCTTTTCTCTATTTCTCTGGAATGTTCTCTGTAGATTTCTAAACACCTAGACAGCACATCAAAATCATTAATATCAAAAGCTTGTAATTCCCTCTCTTTATATTTGTTCAAACCTGAACACAGACTTAATGCTAGGCCATGGTAATTGGTTAATAAATATTTGCCAATGGAGTCCATACCAGCACTCTCAGAAATCATAGAATGAAAAAGTTTGAATATTTCCTTAACAATAAATCCTCCCGATTTCTGGGTGTGATACTAAGTTCTGTATTATAAGAGTATGGTTGTTAATCTAGTTATTTCTGCCATATTGCAACCTGGATTAGCATATTAGCATATTAGATTTGCTCTGTTGCATTGACCCTATTATAATATCGTACTACCAGGGACCCTGGATTGGGTTCTGCAAGGCAGCTTGCTGTGTTAGCGGTTGAAGGAATGGTGTTTCAGTGGTGGACATGGGCTTTCACTTTATGGGAGTGCTCTGGTAATTAGAAGTGCTATTTAAAGATATTATTTTAATTAGAAAGGTAAAGATTAAGATCTCTGGTTTGTTAATTTTTGAAGTTTGAATTAACAAAGGCTAGTGTGTAGCTCAAATTATGAAAATGTACTTTTGTGAAATTGGGGCTGGAGGACATAGTAAATATAGTACTTGTCTTTATTTTTTTAAAGGTTTATTTTAGAGAGAGAAAGAGAGAGAGCGAGAGAGCATGCACAAGTGGGTGTGGGGAGGGGCAGAGAGAAAGGGAGAGAAGCCGACTCCCTGCTGAATGGGGAGCCAGATATGGGGCTTGACACCATGACCTGGACATTATGACCTGAGCCGAAATCAAGAGCCAGACGCCTAATCAGCGAAGCCACCCAGGTGTCCCTACTACTTGTCTTTAGATTTAACGAAGAATATACATACATACATATGATAAATGTAGGTTTTAAATAATTATTCAAAGAAACACAATTTTAAAAAAGATTTTATTTATTTGAGAGAGAGAGCAGCAGAGTATGAGTGAGAAGAGAGAGGAGCAGGCTCCCCGCTAAGCAGGGAGCTTGATGTGGGGCTCAGTCGTAGGATCCTGGGATCATGATCTGAGCCAAAAGCAGACCTTTACCCGAATAAGCCACCCAGGTACCCTAAGAAACCCATTTTTTTTAAGAAAAACTTCACACATTTTTTAGTACATAGTTTTGAAGTAGAACTACTATGAGGACCAGAAGTCTAGTTATTAGATTTCTTAATCATCAGATTTATCACTCTAGAAATAAAGCCTCTAAACTTATTATTTTTACATGTAATTTATATATGCTAAATAAATGAAATTTAGAAATGGAGTTTAACAACAATGAAACCATTGCCAGTAGTTCTCTCCACATAGGTGTTAATCATTTCAGGGTAATTTGTCCTTTTTCTTGCATTCATTTTAAAACGTAACTGTTTAATAAGCTGCTTTTTGATTATCAATATATTGTAATTATCTTTCTGTATCATGAAATTAATTACTATGAGTTTAATGGTTTCATAGTAATTTTATCATGTTTGGCTCAACTATATTAGTTCTTTCTTGATAGATTTCATTATGTAATTTCATAATCAGTTTTGGGTTGTTTCCTTCTTAGACTAGCATTCTTCATTAGATTTAATATGAAGTAAGAGTGCTACAAACTAGTCATTTTTAAAACTATGCCTTATTTCTTTATCAGTGTACTGTTTTTCAAATCCACATTTTAGTGAATATCTGAAAAGTCTTGTTCTTCATGCTTTAGTATATGTCCATGTTTGCTCTTTCCCCAATATTGTATGGTGCTTTCAATACTTTTGTCTAGCTTGATCTAACCATATGAATCCGTGTTACTTCTAGACTCAGCCTGAGCACTTACCCTTGTCCATCCCATCCCTGAAGTCCCCTAAACACAGGCACAGCAAAATTCACACAGAGGGTATTTAAACCCTTTCACGGGCCCAGGTCTTCACTATTAATGCAGTGAATCTTCTGATCATTATTTAAGTATTTCATTGATGATAGCTTCAATAAAAACAAAAGTTATTCATAGAACTGCATCATAAACAGAAAGAAAAGATGTGTTAATATGACTTTCATAGTAGGTTTTTACTGGATGAAGCATCTTAATAATATAAGCTTAGAATAATTTGTTTAGCTAAATTAATTGATAAAAGGCAAACATTAAAAGCATACCATCATTTTAGTCCTTATGTGTGATTTCCCTGCATTTAAAACACTTGCCCCCCCCACAAAAAAAATAAAAATAAAAACACCACTTTTTTCCTGACTGAAACTTTGGAAAAGCCAGGAATGACAACTCTAGGTATTTCTTTTTCTCAGAGCAAGACTGAAATGGTCCTTGTGCGCTACATAAAGCTACTGATCACTTGATAATGTTGGTAAAAGTTTATTAGCTATTGCCTTCACACACTATAAAGGTTAAAAAATCCTACCACTTCCACTTACATTTCTAAATGAATGCTGCTGGACTTTCTTTCCCTTTCACAGTAATGTTTATCCATTTGAATGTTGTTTCACAGAAAGGAAAAGTTCATTTGTGTAAAAATATCTGGGGCTTGCCAGGGAATTCTTTCAGAATGCTCTGTGGTTGCAAATGAAGCTTATTGTTGTAGAAATGGCAGGTTTGAATTTTTGTAGTAGCTTGTGGCATAAGTTGATAATCTGCGAATTGTTCTGAGTGTGCGTGCGTGTGTGTGTGTGTGTGTGTTCATGTGCATTCATCAGCCTGTCTGTAAGTAGATGGATCTCTTGCTGTTCCTCCTCCTGCCTCCTGTCTCCCTTCTTTAGATACACGGAGATGCATGCTCTTTAGTCTCCAGGCGAGTCCCAAGAGATGCACAGTGGAGGATGGATGTGGGAGAAAAGTGTATTTTTTTTAAAATTTCTCGTGGCATTCCACAGGACACAGTGACAGTACTTCCTAAAAACTTTAAGTTTTTTTGGATTTGTAGATTTTGTCTCTACCTCTAAAATTTTTTGAAACTTTGTCTGCACAAGATGGCTGGCACGTTGTGGGGACAGAGCAGAGACACAGAACAGAGACAAAGCCGCTCTGAGAAGGCAGACACACTTCTATTGCTTGTGGTTTTTCAATACAGCTGCTTTCTGACGGGCCGGCTTGTTCTACGCTGGTCCCACTGCCAGAGCAAGACTGTCACACAGCTGGTAGTACTTACTGTACTTGCGGGAAAGTATGTGATTCATTAGTTGGAACCGTATGTTTTTCACCAGTTCTGGTCATGTTTTTGTTAGGATGTGGTAAAAACATAAGCAGGGGGTGAAGGGACAATGGAAACATGTGACTTGTTAAGGATTGGCCCCAACCCATTATTAGCTAAATTGTACGCCATAAAATGTCCTCTGTACCTCATAAGACAAATGACTTAATTTTTTATCCCTCAGTTGAGGTCATTTAGTCATAAGTAGTAAAAATTATCAACACTGAACTCTTTTTCTCTTTTTCTTTTCTGTAAAGTATTATGATCCGTTTAAACCCCAAATTATAATAGGAAGAGAAGTCATGCAAGTAAAAGACATTAATTTGCTGAAAAATGCCCATGACGGGTGAAGAACTTTAACTGGAGTGAACTCTTGCTACTGATAAAATATGAGTATGGTATTACAGCTAATAGGAAACATTTCTAATACTACAGGGTGTGAGGAGAACAATAAATGGGAGTTCCTTTGTCTACACACGACCAAACAGACTGAAGTTGTATGGCTGGTTGAATGAGGACTCGTCTTTCTCGTAATGTTGGTGTCATTAATGGGCTTGCATCATGGTATCTGAGATGGTCAGTCCTGGTATCGTGCATGACTGTTGGTGTGAGCTGTGTTGAGTGTTGGCCTGTGATCATGTAGTTTTTAAGCTTGTGAATATATTACAACTGCACAGTCCTAAGCCAGCATCAGAAAAATGAATGCATCTTTGCTCTGTTGTGTTCTCTTTGCATAGGTGTTTTCTTAACATGTGCTTTCCTCTACTTCATTTAAGAGCCAGGGACGCTTTTTCTTTGTCCCCACCCTTAGAAACCCATTATTCTGATCTGTGACATTTTGGAAAGTCTCTCTAGGTAAAATATTGTCAGAGTATGCCTCTGCCCTCTGACTTTGTGTTTCAGCTCTTTTAAAGAGTTCTGCACCATTCAGCTTCAGCACATAGACTTCTGCAGTTGCTGGACTCTGCAGAATTAGAACCAGGTCTGTCTCTGACAATTAGCTCAACTGGCTGCAGCATAAATAAAGGAATGCACTCAGGGGCTGTAGTCTGTGACACGGTTTAACAGAGCGTAAAAAGGTGCATCTGTTCCGTGCCCAGATTCAGTCGCCTCACTGTCACTGGGAAGTTATCGACACGGAGACATGCCCGCGCTGTTTGGTAAACAAGCGGCAGGTATTAAATTAACCAGGCTGTGAGTGTGCAAAAGTGCTGCTTTGTTAAAAGCCCTGCCATCCCGGCTCACTGCTGGGTCACAGTCGCTGGAGTATCTATTAAGATGACTCATGGCACCAGACACTTCCATACTCTGTCCCCTCTTCCAGAGAGGACCATTGACCTTTGACAGCCTGAGGGCGGGTGGGAGGATGAAGGAGAGAGAAAAACAGAAGGAAGGGTGTGTATGGGCGCTTGCCTCTTGCGGTGGGAGGGGAAGCAAGGGGACGGTGAACCCTGGCCAACCTAGAGCCAGGTTTTAGCTTAAATTGTGTGGCGGAATCCAGAACCAGATTGTGTCCAGGTTTTTGTTTTTGTTTGTTTTTCCCGACTCTGTGCCTCTCCCCTCCTCATGGCTGCTACTTGATTTGAATCTGAAGTAATGAGAAGATAAGTGTGTGATCACAGTTGTTCTCTGTCTCGCTATGTTGGGTAGACAGCAAACATCTTGTCACACACTTCCAGGTAATACAGTTCCCTTTTGTTATGTTCTCTAAGCATTTACTTGCCTTTGCCTTCAATATTTCTAATGGAAAAAAAGCACGTTTTTAAGACTTTTTGCTTTCACTTAGCAATGTAATGATTTCTAAAGTTTGTTTTGCTTCCAGCTTCCTAAATACTTCACTGAGGGTTATGTGTAGTTGTGTACATTGGTATGTTGATATGTTCTTCATTTTCATGGTCTTACAATCTTGGGCAATCTGCTTAGGTCTGTAGGCAAACATAACAAGATAATTTTCAGTATACACATCTGTGCAAAAGAGACTGTTATTTCTGAAATTTTCCTGTTCCCCTCCTGGTTGTGTTTCTTTTTAGGGCCCCAACTAGCTCCTCATCCATTAGAAGATGATGTAATGCCAGTGGGATCTAGCCCCACGCAGCTTGAATTAAAATGATTCCAGTTGGTGATACTCGAATGGGAATGACCAGAAGGTGTGATGCATTCAACACTGTATTTGAAGTGCTCACCTTGGAAATCTCTCCCCTGGCTGTTGAGGCCCTTTGGTCCTCATCCTGGAGATCTCACAGCCACACCTGCATTCCTGCTGTCCAGACCTATCTTTTATTGCTTGTTCTCTTTCTATAGTCATGTCTGGGTGGAGGAGTGAGGGGGCGGAGAGGAAGCATCCTTTCTCATTGTTTGCTCAGAAGGAGAGGGTTGGACAGGAGTGTATTCCACTATCTGGAGAGTGGTGATACCTCAGAATCTCTTTATCTTTGTAACATCTTTGCTGTATGAAGTTTAATAAGCCAGCTGTGCAGTTTTTTAAAAGCCAGTAGATTCCATTTTTCATTTGCTTTCCACCCCCTTTGCTCTGAGCTTTCACTCCCTATTTCCTTATTTCGACCCCTCCCCCCTAGCCCCTTTTCTCTATCTCAGGGGAGTTCCCTGAGTAGCAAGACTGAAAAAAAGCCGAGGTTTATGTTAGAAGAAATTAAGGTTAATGATCATTGGCTCATTTTCATATTCTGTGGGTGTGGATGGAGGAGTAATCAGTGCAGGTGGCCCTGCCAGTTGGGAGTTTTTCTTTGTCATCAAGAAAATAAGGAGAGTGCAGGGATTGAATTACCACAACTATTTCAGGACTAAACATATTTCATTTCCCGATCGGGTCTGGTTTAAGGACACAAAGCTGACATTAATTTTATCCAAAGAAAGCACAGCAATTTTTTTCCCCTGTTTTATAATTTGACTGAATGCATAGGGTGGCTGCATGTTCAAATTTAATTCTAGTATAATCTTACAAATAATACTCTGAAAAGCAAAGAGGTTTTGATTCAGTTTGACAGTTTATGTTTCTGTGCCCAATTACCACTTAGTTATTGAATGCTAAAGAGCTGCTTTCTAAAATGTGCACGCGGACTATACCAATTGGCTTCCCAGCTGTCTGCTATTACAGGAGAGGTGCTCCCTTCTAACTTTTTAAAGGATGTACACATTTAAAGCAGTTATGTTTAGCTAGCAAAGGAAGTGGGGGATTTGGTTAGGAAGTGCTTGCCGGCCTTGAAAAACTATCTTGTGTGCATTCTAATTTCAGCCACACAAAGACCATTCTTTAAAGAAATGTTTTTTTTGGATTTAAAGAAAAAAACTTAACCTACCCAAATGAACTAGGGGAAATAACCCTGACTTTAAAAAAGTGTAACTTCTATTTGGTACCATTTCTTAAATTCTTTATGGGTGTTTAATGCCACGAATGGAGCTTTCTACAAGGCAGGGATTCTGATTGAAGATATGGAAAAGGAAGATTTAAAAGCTGACCAGAGACAATAAAAGTCATTGAGAACGAGTGTCAACACTAGCCATGCATGCATGGTGGGTTTTGCTTTCTTAGCAGAATGCAGCAGGCAGCTCGAGTGACCTGATTTGTTTTTAAAGCACAAGGTTTATTTGGCTGTTACACTGTGAGTATAATATTAATGATACTAATGTAAAATTAACTTTTATGTTGCGTGAGCACTTTTTCTTGACTCCCCTTTAAAATTACAGGTATATCTCGTCATAGTGAGCATTTATATAACTCTGTATAAGCCATAGAAGTTTTGGTATGGTCAAGTAGTTTTACGGGTCTATGTCAGACAAGTACAAGTAAAGGTGGGTTTTGGTTTTCATATCGCTGTTGTATGAACCCACATGCTACTGAACATTCACTGTATGCCCATTAATATGAGTTCTTCATCTGGTTTATAATAATGTGAAGAGACCATTCTCAAACATTTCAAGGGCAAGAATGTTTTAGTGGTTTCTGGAAGCTTCTTGGCTGCAAAGAAGTAAGATTTTTTTTAACATGGTAGTAAAGAGTTTTAATTAGTATTTTAAAGTATTTTAAAAAGATATTTGGTTTATCAAGAAGGTGTCAGCTAGGCAAATAAAATGTACTACTGAATGAAATGATCTCTTGAAATCATGTGGTTGGGACACCTCAGTGGCTCATTCAGTTAAGTGTCTGCCTTCAGCTCAAGTCTTAATCCCAGGGTCCTGGGATTGATACCCCACATAGGCTCCTTCTTCAGCAGGGACCCTGCTTCTCCCTCCACCTGCTGCTCCCCCTGATTGTGCTTGCTCACACTCTCTCTCTCTCTGACAAATAAATAATCTTTAAAAACAAACAAACAAAAAAGAAATCCTGTGGTTTCCAAGTTTAACATTTAAGCAAGTCTTGTTATTTGTTTTAAGAAACATTAAACAAAGGTACAAGAAGACCCTGTAAATCATTTTCTAAGATGATGTCCTTCCCTGTTTCTTGCTTTGCTTTTCACCAAATGCTTTTCATCTTGCATACTAGTGGTAGAGCTCAAAATGGGCTTTACTTTGATTTTCTCAAAGGCTTTTGGTAAGAACCATTCACATTATGGCCCACATACAGCTGGTATTAGCCAAGAAATGAGCAGCTATGAATTAATTCACCCTCACTTTAGTATTTATCTGTTAAGCATTAGGAATAATTGTAAAATCAAGTAATTTAATGTTTTTTTTTTAACATACAAGTTTATTTGCAGTCAAAGTTTTATTTATATATTTTTGAAATCAGCTCTACAGTTAGCTTATAATGTTGAAAATTTAAAAATGGTCTATTGAAATGCTTTACAGAGTGTGGTTGCTTAAACCATTCAGACAGTTTTCTCTGCAGACTCCTAAGCTTTGGCCACCCCATACTAACTTTTCATTTGCACCTATCTGCCCGAGCTGTTTACTTTGATCTTTCATTCCTGGAAAAAATTTCCACATTTTGTGCTTTCCTCCCATCAGATACATAGAATGTAACAGAATTCACTGATAGCTCTCTTTTGCTAACTATGTGTTAGATTTTAAACTCATTATGCCAGGAAATAACTCAATCTGGTACAATATTCTCTCTCTCTCTTTCTCTCTCTAGTTGTAACTCATGACTCCTGTATGCTACACTTTCAGTTTCTTATGGCAGACTTGACTACTCCTGTTGTGTTTACTGGAATATATCGATAAGTGAGGGGTGTGTGTGTGTGCAGGCGTGTTTTAAATACACAATAACATACTCCAACAAGGCTCTCAGTGAGCCAGGATGTGGGGTTTAGTTTCACCATCATTTTGGTAAAAATGCATGTATTAAACAGATACTGATTTTCTGTCCTACATTTAATCTCCTCCTCCTGCTTTCCATTTCCTTTCTCTGATTCAGGCAGTGTACTGATTCAGATTCTCAACATAACCTGTAAAATGAAATGTTTATTCCTATCAAGGAACTTAGAGAATGAAGTTGTTCATCATGCCTTAATAGCAGAGAAATAATAGTGTGTAATTGAGGATTTAAATTGTTGCCTGAAATTGTGTTTTATATTCTTCATCCTTAGCCCTGTTTAAGTCACATAACAGCAACACTTAATTCAAGTCGTGGAAGCAACAAGCTCCTAAAAATATCCTTCCTCGGAGCCTGGCCACCCAAGAACTGTGTGAGGAGGTGTTTCATGAATTATCACAAAGTTAGTAATAACTGATGAGATCTGTGCAGCTATTGCTTCAAAAATTGTACCTCCAAGAGGGATCAGCCACACCTTGTAATTTAAGGTATACCTCCTAGGATTTAGTTAGAGAAACTACTAAAGCTTTTCTGAGGTTTTTGTAGGGGATATCTGCTTTGGTAGCCCTCTTACCAGATGAATCTGAACTCACAAAACAAGTAGCTCAGTTCATTCCTTTATAAATCCATATCTATCCAGGACATAGATATTTTTTATTTTATATATCACTATATATATATTTTATATATCACTATGGGACTCACTATTAATAAGTTTGCAGACATTAAAAATATTATGCAAATCATTCTAAAAAACTTTAGTTAAAAAAAAATGATCAGAGGGATGGGCACCTAGGTGCTGCTGTCACTAGGGCATCCAAATCTTGGTTTAGGCTCAGTCTTGATCTCAGGATTGTGAGATTGAGCCTCTCATAAGTTCCCCCCCCCCCCCGCCGCCCCTTACCTGGTTCTCTCTCCCTCTCTCTCAAATAAGATTAGATTTATTTATTTATTTATAAAACAAAGATTTATTTATTTGAACGAGAGAGAGCAGGGGAGGGGGCAGAGGGAGATGGATAAACAGACTCTGTGCTGAGCTCAGACCCAGCATGGGGCTTGATCCCAGGACCCTCAGATCGTGACCTGAGGTAACATCAAGACTTAGACACTTAATCGACTGAGCCAGGTAGGCACCCTATAAAGAAATCTTAAAAAAAAAAAAAAATCACCAGAATGAGCTGTACGTTCTTAAATTAATTAAATAATGAATAAAACCCTTTCCTATTACATGTTCTTCATTGCGTCTTTAGAGCAGGCCCAAATGAAAATGGACCTGGGCTTTAGAAATGGAAGTCTGAAAAATAAGTAAATAAAATTTTATAAATTTTGGAGCTTTAAAATTTTGAATCTGTAACCTTTATTTCCTTCCCTCTCATCTGAAAATATGGAGGCTCAGAAGGCTAAGAAAGAAGACCATGGTCAAATAACCAATAATAGACTGAAAAGGACAAGAGTCCTGGGGTCTAGATGAGCACCACCCAATACTTTACATACAATTTTAAATTTTCTAGTAGCACATTACAAAAGTAAAAAGAAACAGGTGAGCTTGATTTTTTTTTTTCTTTCAAAGATTTTATTTATTTATCGGGGGGGGGGGAGAGCGAGCACAGGCAGACAGAATGGCAGGCAGAGGGAGAAGCAGGCTCCCTGCTGAGCAAGGAGCCCGATGTGGGACTCGATCCCAGGACGCTGGGATCATGACCTGAGCCGAAGGCAGCTGCTTAACCAAATGAGCCACCCAGGCGTCCCAGGTGAGCTTGATTTTAATAGTATATATTATTTAACCCAGTGTATCAAAAACTATCATGTCCATGTGTAGTGCATATAGAAATATGTAATTATTATGAATACTTATCAAGACATTTTACATTCATCTTTTCATATTGTTCAAAATCCAGTGTCTGTTTTACATTTAGAGCACATCTCAATTTGGACTAGCCACGTCATGTGCTTAGTGTCCACATATGGCTGGTGGTTACCATACTAGAGATCATAGGTGTAGATAAACCCAGTCCAATTTTCTTTGCAGCACAGCAGTATAATAGCTCAAAAGGACTGACTTGGATTTTTAAAGTCACTATTTTCGTTAATTTAGGCGAGCTGGTGTCTTTGACATATAATTGAAAAAGTAACTGAAACTTGGGGTAAGAAGTCTTTTATAGAAGCACATTTGTTCAGAAATCCTCTTTTTCATCAGTGGTTTTGATTCCTTGGTAAATAAATGCTTAGTGATATGCCAAACAGGTAAATATTTTCAAGTTGTTTGTTGACTTTCTTACTTCTTCACTTCATCCCCTGTGAAGCCATGCTGTCTCAGTTTGCTAACCACAGACATGTTACAGGCAGTGTTGTGGGAGAAGATAATGTCTCCCTCTGTTTCTCCCTTTGGAGGTTGAAGGCAGCGTAGCCTGGCGCTGCCCCGAGCTGAGGCTGTCCGCCATCTGTGTAAGGAATTCACAATCCCAGACAAAAGAAATTGGCAAAGTCTTCCCTCTGTCTGTTCTCCAGATCCTCAAGATAGCCATAAAACACCTGGACAAAATCAGCAGGTGATGGCAAGGGAAAGAGAATGATCAGTCACAGGCGTTGTTGAATCCTTTGAACATTACTTATGGCCTGGACACTGCTGTCACCAGGCACAGTTTGATCTTGGGTAAGTTTTCTGGAAGAGCTTCATTCCCTGGCTCTGTGACAACAGCAGAACCAGATAACACTGTGGATGGGGGAGAGAAGAGGAAGGCAGAGGCTTCCCTGCCTCAAGGTATAGCAGTTCCAGTGGTGTTACCTCGATGTGTGTAAGAACATCCTCCAGAAGTCAGTCCCATCACCAGATGCACAGAGTGTGCTGTTTAGGTCAGTGTTCTTACCGTAAACCTGCTAGAGGAGTTAAAATACCCTCTGGTCTACTTACAGTAATTGATAAAGTATTTTCAGAATATAAGGGCTTGATTGGCATCGTTCACATCCTATGTTTTTAATCCATTTTCTGCTTTAAAATCCGTTTTCTGAACTTACACTGAAAACAAGAGAGTTGGCATGATATCATTGGTAGGCTTTTAAAAAAAATCTTTTGTTGTGATGGGCCGCACATATCCATACACATACACAACTTCCACAACAACGTGTGTCTATAGGACTTCTCTGAAAGTTTTTGTTAGAACAAGGGTGACTGTAACACTAAAACCCTCAAAAGAGCCACCTAAACTTAATCTGTTCAGCATACTCACTTTTCGTCACCTGCCTTACTTTTGGTTTGACATATCCACAGGATTCAGTAGATAGTACGACATCATTTGAGTTACCTGATTTTTTCCGTGACAGTGTTACGGGCCAGCTGCATTGCAATATCATGGAGTTTTGTAGAGAAGGGGCATGTTTCTAATGGACCAGGAATTAGGCTATAAAGAAATGGCACTTTTGCCAATAGAGGGTCTAAGGAAAGTCCTTTAGCTGTTACCTTTTCATCAGGAAGAGTTAGGATTTAATATGGTGGTATTTGGCTTTGTTTGCTGCTGCCAGTTTTCAGGGTCCTCTTTTAGCTGTGATCTTTATTTCCAGGGCAGAAGCTGTGCTGTTTAATTCAGAATTATCCTCTCTCCCTTTGGCTCTGTCTACAAATGTAACCCTTTTTCATATAAATGGCGTCAAGCTTCATTGAATTTAGCTCTGTCTTGTTAAGTACATTAATGCTGTGTTCTGTCATTCATTACAGGAGAATTAGTTGTCTATTACAAAGTGGGGGTTTTTGTTTGGAGCCTGATCTTCATGGGCAGAAGGCCACACGTGGTTTAATTTCTGAAGTGCACTGAGTACTGGACTTACTTATTTGGAACTTGTATACAACTGAAAACGTCATGCAAAAATGCTGCTTCTACCATTGGGAGGCCCACCTTATTTTAAGCAAGAAAACCTAAAAGAGAACACTTATCACCTTCCTTTTTAAAAATCCCCTCTCACCCATGTATTTTGACACATTTTTTGGTGATCTATACAGCGTCGTCCTTAGAGCGTGTTACAGAAAGTGTTAATATCTTAGAGCAGCAATAATAATAATCCTTTTACTCAGAGTAATCATGTGCTAATCCTCTGGTAAGTCAAAAGTATTAGATCATTTGAAATTCATTGTGTCAACTCCGTTGAAATAACTGGTATGGTGCTATAAACATTTAGAGAAAGGGAGTCTTTGAACCCAAATAATAATGTCAAATAGTTTGTTAGTGTTACATGCTCATGTTTAAGGGTTTCATAAGCTCAACCCATGGACAAGAGCATTTCAGTTTACATCAGTGTGTAATATATTATTTTAACTGAAGGTTTATTTTTATTTTCTTATTTGGGGAAAGTTTCTTTTCCTCTGGCACTTATGGACTGGATTTTTATGTTATAGTTTTCACCCTGCAATCACAGGGAGATTGGTGTTCCAGGAGGCCTTTCTTATTTCTTTTTAAGAAAACTATTTCTGTTTTCCTGAAGTATTGTGTTGGGGTTGAATATTCTCCTGTCCCTCTCTTTTCTTCTCAGATTCTTGGAAAGAGCACTGATGGTGTAATAGTAATTTTCCTGTGAATATTTTAACTGGGACATTTGGTTTCATGATTCTTCTTTTGTCCCCCCATGAAAGACACCCCTCCCTTTCAAATTTTGTAATTATTCTCTTGCTGCGGCCGCAGTTGATCTACCTTTTTAAGATAGCATTTTTTGCATTGCTTCACTTTTACAAAGTTAAGAATTTTGGTGACTCAATTAAATTTGTTGCCATGTTAGTAGTATAATATTTTTTTAAAAGATTATTTATTTATTTATTTGACAGACAGAGCTCACAAGTAGGCAGAGAGACAGAGAGAGAGGGAAGCAGGCTCCCTGCTGAGCAGAGGGCCTGATGCGGGGCTCAGTCCCAGGACCCTGGGATCATGACCATAACCGAAGGCAGAGGCTTTAACCCACTGAGCCACCCAGGTGCCCCAGTAGTTAAATATTTTTGATGATAAACCGTTCTTTCTTCTTTCCTGAAAATCAGTTGAGTTTTGAGAGAGTGCCTCTTTCGCCAGAGCTTTAAGACTAAATGAGCCTGCAACTATTGTTCTCTGACTTTATGAGATCGGCCAACTATTGACTGTAGAAGGCATCGTATTAGAGCTTCACAAAGTACCAGCTGAATTTATTGGTTTTTTAGGAATGCATAACTTAAGTAATTGAACAGTAAAGGTTCATGTAGAAGGGAGTAATTAATATCCATCCTTTCTCTACCTCACGTTCTTATTCTTTGCTTCAGCTTGACCTTTGATTTATAGTTTTGGAAGAATTTGTAGAGTTTATTAAGTATTTTAATGTGAAATTCACCTCCTTTTTGATATTGAAATTTATAGATCTTTCCTACTGATTGCATTCTGTAAATAAGGAGAACCCCCTGAACATCATATTGGATGCCATGTCTCAAGTCCACTGCCATGTTCCTGGTGGCTTTCCTCCTGTCGGGCCATCCCGTGAACTGACTTTGATAATGAAAGTTTTATCTCAAAGAAAGCTTTCTCTGTGCTATTATAGCATGAACCAAAATCTACATAGAATGGCTCTAGTGCTTAAATTTGGCCAGAGAAAGAAGTTGTTAAATGCAATCTGAGCATTTTAGGCATGCCCCATCTCAGAGAACAAGGCCAGATGGTCTGGTTTAAATCACAGAGACAGTATGGCGAACCAGAAGGCCCCAGTCATCTTAGAGGTCACATGGCAGGGAAGGATTGGTCTTGACAGTCCCCAGGGCATTGATTGGCCTCACTGATAGTGTAGTGATACACTAATATGGGACTGGGGATAATTGATAGGATTCCCACAAGCAAATCTGGCTAGAGGGCTGCATGTCTTTAAAGTTGGTAGCCTTGGAAACTGCTTTTGGTTACTGACACTTCACTTTAGAGATTAGTTCAGGAATGGTTTGACTGGCACTACTGGACAAAGGTAGCATGGCCCAGTGACAAAAAGCATGGACCCCAGAGCCAGGTTTGAATTCTGTATCTACCATTTGTACAAGTTGTGAGGCATTCGACGGTTAACTGAAGTCTCTGTCCCCCAAGTTCTTATCTGTGAAATGGATATAATAATACCTATATCCTACATAGTTTAAATAAATTGTGAGGATTGAATGAATTTATAATGCCTATAACAGTGCCTGAAATATACAAGTACTATGTATGTGTTTAAGTCATGAGATAAAACTGGGTGCTGGGAACTGTTAGTGCTTTAGAGAACTGCTAGTGAATCCCTGGAGCCTGACCCTTCATTAACTCAAAGGTTTTAGTAATCTTTGTGCCTGCCACAAAGACCATACATTTGTGCTATGTACTCCGAAGCTCCTAGAGATGACTTCACTTTTTTTCCTTCATCCATAGGTGAAACTTGGGAGGGGCTGTATATGTATATGTAAAGCATATTGTGAGAGTACCTTGGGTGAATGTGGGCTGAGTGAACTCCATGTTGATTGAGAAAGAGAGCTGTTTTCATAACCCTTTTTATATTGTTATGCTTTGCCTTTTTTTTTTTTTTTTTTTTTTTTAAATAAGATTGTGAGAGAGAGGGATAGAGAAAGCACAGGCTGGCCCAGGAATGGGTCGGGGAGGCAGAGGGAGAAGGAAAAAAGCAGACTCCCTGCTCAGCAGGGAGCCTGACATGGGGCTGGATCCCAGGACTCTGAGATTATGACCTGAGCTGAAAGCAGATGCTTGACCTACTGAGCCACTCAAGTGCCCCTCTTTCCTTCTTCCCTTCCCTTCCTTGAATGAGAGAGGATGGGACGATAGAAGGGGGCAGAGGGAGAGGGAGAATGAAAATGTTAAGCAGGTTGTGCCCCCAGTACAGAGCCAGACAAGAGGTTTGATCTCACGGCTCGGAGCTCATGACCCGAGCTGTTATAAAGAGTTGGACACTTAACTGACTGAGCCACCCAGGTGCCCCTGCTTTGCTTTTTTTTGACTGAAACATAATTTAATTTGTCATAAAAGGATGTTTTTTCGTTGCATTTTTTAAAAACCAAAATGATTAACTTTCAATTTACATCTTGCCAAGAAGCTATATCTAACCATCAATTTTGGGCCCAAAGCAAGCAGGTCTTTGTTTTTTATTCTTTAAGTATTTGGGGGAGGTTTTCCTTGTTAATCCTCAAAACATTCATCTGTGTTGTATCTTCTTTCCTTTTTGGTTACAAAATAAGTAATCTCATTTGTAGTGCAGTGCCAAGGTTAAAATGAACTTGAAGATAGACCATGAAATTTACATTATCAATGATCATCATGATCCTATATTAATTTTCATATTCTCAAATTTGCTATATGGTTGTCTGAATAGGTACTACAGATTTGCCAACACTATGACTTAAGCCTTTCACAGTTACCTGCTGTCATGCACTAACTGAGTTTTATATTATTTGTGGCAACTGTTTATTATATGGTCACTCAAAGATACAGTAATACTTGCACAAATGGAAGTGGGGACAGAATGATTCAAATCAGGAAGAAAGAAATGGTAGGGAGAACCACTTAAAATTTTCACATGTGCCCAAGGAGGATCTCTTTAATATAGTTATGAGAACATTAACTGGCCGTGGTTGCCAGATTTGCCAACTTAATTGGAGTTTTTTTGGTATAATACAGTTGGGACAAATGTGACTGTTGAGCTCATCAGGCTTGGTTTTATGTCCTACTTTTTCACTGACCAGCTGTGAGTCCTTGGCTGAGCCCTTGAATCTCTTTGACCTTTGAGTTCCTTATCTGTAAAATGGAGATAATAATAGGACCCGTCCAGCTCAGTCATGATGAAAATTAAATGCATGTATGTTAAAGTATTTACATGAATGTAAAATATTTAGCCTAGTACTTGACACATAGCCAGAGCTTGAGAAGTATCTTTAAGATTGCTTGCTTTAGGAATATCGAGACAGTTAACCTAACTTACTTCCTGTTTTGAAGATGAGCCGTGTAGACTCACTCTTTCAAACGTCATTCCTATGTTCAGGAGCAAATAGTGCCTGGGTTGGGGCACCATAGTGTGTCAACAGAGCTTCTTTTGAGGGTAGGGATAAAAGTAGAAAGTACTTTTTATACTCCATAAATTAGAATAGTAAAGCCATTTACATTGATTAGGTTGAATTCTTTGGACTTTCCTTTAGGAAAAAATGAACAGTTTTCCAAGTGGTTTTGTTAGCTTTTTAAAATTAAGGCCATCACAGTGAGCTGAATTTGGTCCTGAAGCAGAGATACATTGATTTGTGCTGTGGTTTGGGAAGCTGAAATGAATAAGACACCATCCTTACTAATAAAAAGTTCACACATTTATATTTTGGAAGGGTTTCGAAGTTTTGACCAATGGCCAACTATTTCTCTTAGGATTTCATTCATTGAAATCCCAGGGTGTGTTCCTACCCCCACCCCACCCCCAGTATTTTTTTCTTGAAGTTTGTGACAGTTAAATTCAACATGTTTGGGTTTCAGTTCTGAACATTATATAGACAAATTATATATATAATTTTATATTATTATTTTTAATGGGACCACTGTAATTTGGTTTTGAGCTTTATTTCATTAGGTTTGGCTCTGGAAGCAAATGAACCAGGAATCGGGATTTGTTTTCATTAGTCTTTGTTTCTTTGGGGGCAGTTTTCCATAAAGTACTATTCCTTGTGTGGCTGTTACTTCTCTGTTGTTGTTAAGCCACATGTCACATGATGTCATCTGGACCATTTGAAATACACAGTCTATCTGGAAACAGACATCTCAGAAAATTTTGCAATCCTGCATGACACATCCAAATGACAAGCATACTTGTCACCTTTCCTTCTTGGAAATCCCGGGGAGTTGTCATAGTCTGCTGTCCTAGTTGCCAAGAATTCCTCACATAGATGGAGGGACATTCAGGGATGCAGGAGATCCTAAACAACCGTGGGAAGCCTGGGAGCCTCCCCTTGCATTTGCCTGTTGTCACTTAAATAAAAGGTAGCAAGCCGAACCCCTTGAACAGAACACAGGGAATCAAGGAAACAGAAGGTAAAAGCTCATGTCCTTTTCCAGAAGAGCTCTATGTGTTGTTTTTGCATTAAGTACCTGTTCTGAGGAGTCTGAGTAGTGGTAGTGGAATGTTCCACACCCTATTGCCACCACCGATTTTGAACAATACATGGCAATTGGAGCTGCCTTTCTCTTTGATTTCATTTTTCTTTTAAACTTCACATTTGCTAAGGGAATATTTTCTTGGATTGCACACATAATAATGGAAGCTTCTCTTGGCCTTCTCTTGGCACACTGTCAGCATAATGGTCAGTAAGTTTGTGGGTTCCTAATTATTTCTTTAATGTAGTTAATTTTTTCTTTACTGTGTGTTCTGCATTTTTAAGTTGAAAACTACATAGATTACATTCTTAATATAGTCTTAATATATTCTGGCACAATACATGTATAGTTCTGCTAATTATTCCTATGCAGGGAAATTGTCAATGTTCTCCGTGGTTCAAAATTTAAAATAAAGTTTTCTGGCTATCTTTTATTTTGGTTAAATTTGTTGTTCAGACTGCCTTTCTAACTTTACATCCGTAGGTATCCTCTTTTCTAAAACTCACATGGTCTTTGAGTGAGCTCATGCTGTCCTACAGCCATTAGGAGAACTCGCCCATTTTCTTGGGTGATCTTCTTTCTCCATCTTGGCTTGCTAAATTCAGTTAAATAGCTTTTTCATGGTGCTGACGGCCCAGCACTGTGCTACGTGTGGGGGTGATGCCAAGTCAAACAAGACACGGTCTCTGACCTCCAGGACCTTCGAGTCTAGTGCCTCTTGAAAGCCTATCCATCTTCCAAACCACCTCCTTCACTAAGCCTTTTCTCATTACCTCAGAAGAGGTAGTTTCTCTCCCCTGAACCCTAAAGCATTTTGTTTATGCCTCTCTTGTCACATTGATCACATTCTACTTTATAGTATAGTTATTTGTGGTCAGGTTTATCTCCCTACTCAGTTGTAAATTCCTTGAGGACCTATTTATGTTTACAGGTCAGAGTTTAGAATTCTGCTTTCCACATAGTAGGTGTTTGATAAATATTTAGTGAGTCAGCGGAGCCCTGAGAATAGAAATTCTGTAGAGAATAGGATTGGTGAGGGGATCTCGTCGTATTTTAATATTTTGTACTTATTCAGCATGGTTGAGGGAATCTAATTTTCAAATCCTTGTGTATTACAAGGAAGGTAAAGAGAAATACAAATGCCTAGTTCTCTACATTTGATAGGAGAAAGGTGGCTGGACCAGGGGGTGGTAGGAGACCGTTTAATGTGTACAGTATTATATCATGAGGCAGATACTTAATTTCAGGAAACAGCCTAATGAATATGAACACTTGGAAAATTAGTTGTCCATTTCATTAATTGTTTATTTGTGAATGAAAGGGGCTAGTCAGCCTGGACAATTGCTTGGTTTCTGGAAATCGGTATACTAAACTGTCTCCAGATGTGGGGAGTAAGAACGACATCCACATTTTATTGCGTATAACACTTTGCACAATTCACAATTTGAGCTTGGGCTTTTTTTTTTTTTTTTTTTTTGCTTCTGTTTCTAGCACTTCATTTTATTTTAGTGTTAGATCCCTGTTCTCTTTTTCATCTCCTGCAATTAACTATTAAAATAATTAAAAGGAAACATTTGGTAATGTGTGTTTATTAAAGTTCTGTGGTCTAGATAGAAGAAAGAGGCTAGATTATTTTTGGTATGGAGAAATAATGTTTTTCCTTGAGCTGTTATTTCTTTGGGAGATATTTATGTGATAAATGTGTAAGAATTTTGAAAACTTTTAGTTAAGTCAACAATTGTTCCTTTTTTCTGCAGGTAGAATATTTAAAATTGACTTAATTGTTTTTTCAGAGATTTGAAACATGCTTAGTAAAACTTGGATGACATAGCTTCACAATGCTGCTCTTATAAGTTATTCTATATTGACTAAATGCAAACAAACTGTAGGCTTCTTGCCTTAATAGAGTATGAAGTGAGACTTTATTCACCTTGAAATGTGTTTTGGTCTTTATGCAGTTATTTAAACAATAACCCTGACATCACTTGAGTGCCTTACTCCCTTACCCTCTGTGCAACAAGTGTCCTAAATCCCCTTCTTAGAAGCTGCTTGGGAAGTTGGGTTTTGATGGATAACCACTCAAAAATAACATCGGACTGGTGTCTAGGGTTAGATTTTTAAATGTCACTTAAAAATGACATTTGTGCCATAGTTCACTTTACAGTTATTTTCCAGATAATTCAAAAATACTAGAAAAATCCTTCTAGTCCCAGAAGACTGTACAGTGAGCCTTTCTCTTCATCTGCAGGTCGTAGAGGAAGCTCTGGCTGGACCCTTTGGTGACTAATTTAAAGTATCTGGCAGGACGATTGATAGCGCCTTTTCTTTGTATTGTGACAAATATATTTCGGCTGCAGTTTATTAACATAATTCAGCACAACCACAGACATATTGTACATATTAGAGCATAGAATTAGAACCATTTTTTGCACATCACAGTCTTCTCTCACTTGTACTTTTTTTTTTTTTTTTTTGACAAGGATCTGGATAATTGCTTCAACAAATGAACTGCTGTGTTCATTCTGTTTCTATAATTTCATAAATTGTTTTCAGGCTAAAACCAAGCAAGCTTTCACTGAGTTAATATAAGGAACCACAGTGTAATTACAGGAGCTGTATTATTAAAAACTCTGACAGAAATGGCAGCCTAACTGACAGCTACTTTCTCCTTGCTTTATCACAACAAATTAAATATCTCTTTTAAGTGTCAGTAAGCAACAGAGTCAGCGATACATACATCATCTTTAAAATGGGTATGCACTTACAACTAATTATTTTAAGTGTGTGCGTGCCGGGGTGCCCGGGGAAAGACGCCATGCACGTGTGGTCTCCTGAATGTTGGCATTCTTGAACTCTGAGGCAATGAAAGGTGAAATACTTTGGATTGGAATGCAAGATAAGTTGGCCACAGAGTATGACTGTTGAGAGCTGAGGAAACTTTTTTCAAGTGGATGTCCTATCATTTTCATTAATTCCATTTAAATTCTGTTGAAGAAACTGCTTAAAGATCCCTCTTTCTGTTTCAGTTCACAGATCCGTATAACCCTGATAAATTATTGTCATTTAAGTGTTTTGTCAGTTTCTCATGAGACTCTTACCCCTTCAATCTCATATCTGTAGTCTACTTTTTCTTCCCATACATAAATTGTTGGGAACTTCAGATTCCTTCTGGGGATATTTAGGAAAAATGTTACTCATTGGCCATTCTTTTCAAGTTTTAGTGAATCTAATTATAGTCGCGCATCTGGCAGGCATGAAAACCATTAGATGAGCAAAGAGGGCTCCCAAATGCCACTCCATGAGTGTAATTTAAAATGCTTCAGATGCAGCATATCCTTGTTCAGTTGCATTATTAGGGACAACCTCTTGTACTGTAACCCTTCTGGTTGCGGTTACATGGTGTGTTGAATCCTTGCCACTCTTTCCCCCCTCCCTCACCATTATGCTGTGTGATGTCTATATCATGTTGCTGGGCGTTTCCGATGGAATTGAGTGGTATATATATTATGTTTACCTAGAATATGTATGAAATAGAAATGATTTGGTATTAAGGGATAAAATAGAGGTTGACTCATCTTCTTATGAGCCTGTCATCCTCAAATATATACAGCTTAAGTGACTGAATGGAAAGCAGGGAACAATAAAAATAAAACAAAGCCAAATCTATTTTTTATCCCTCTCCATTCAGTCAAGACTGAGGAACTGGATGGGGTGGTTGTGGGGGGATGCTTACCTTCCTGGGAGTCCTGCAGAAAATACCTTTTTCTACATTAGGCTGAATTAAGAACCAAAACAGAAAGTGCCCAACAGCATGAATTCTGTTAAGTTGCATTCTCTGGCTGCAGCTTTGCAGTCCAGGTACCCAGACTTTATAGCCATGTATATATATTATATATATGTTTATTACCCGTAACACAAGGGAAGAAACAGGAGACTTTGTCCCATTTCTCTAAAGACATAAGATTAAAACTCTGTCTTGTTCTTGGGAGGCTGTACCTGGTTTGTGCCCTGATTCTGTATCCTCCTGTTCAGCTTGTCTTCCAGTTGAGTTCCTAATATTTTGCCTTGGAGTAGCTCAAGCTTACTTTTCACCTTTAGACCTTTAGGCTCCTACTTCATTTCTCCTTGGTGAAACTGTCTCTTTCTCTAGAAGACTGGGTTTCGGGACACATTCTCTGTGCATATAGCACCCTGTGTTTATCCCACTGTGCTTTAAATAACTCATTTACTTACCTTGCAGGCTGAATTTCTTGAGGGTACTGTCTGTCTTACAGTATCTTCATTTGCAGTTCTTGGCACAGAGTGGACACTCAGAAAATATTTGTTTAACTAATGACTTCATTTCTGAAACTTTTACTATAAAAGCTCTTTGACCCCATGAATAGTGGCTCTGAAAGGTCCCCTGGGGTGCCGTTTTTTCCAGCCAATCAGTGAATAGACTCAGCCCAGCCTGTACATCAGACAGCCTCTCAGTCCATAGCCTGCACTGAGCATGGTCATTTCACAGGACAGTGTTCTAGGCACCAGGGACACAAATAGAATTCCCCGTCCTTGACCATGTAGACTACATTTCGGTTGAAGGTGTGTGATATTTAGGAAGCATAAGGACATGATAAAAGCTAGTACATTGTTAAATAAACCTAGAGCTTTGAGGAAATCTGGAGCATATTCCAACTCACTCATTGTCGTAGAAGAAGTGGAAGTAGAGTTTGGCTTTTGCCTCTTTCAAGTTTCATATGCTAGCAAACAACAGATTTGTAAGTGATAACTCAGTGTTTTAGGTCTCCCTGACTCTTTCCCGCATCACATCAGCTTCCAGATGAAGTAGGCAGGGCATATTGACACGTATAAATGCCATGTCTGGAAGCTGCATATTGTTTAGATCGGAAACATTTCCTTTCAGTGCTTATTTTGTCTAAGATAAGGATTAGTCAACCTAAGTGTTTTCATTTACTGTTTACCTTGGGTTTGGCTCTGTGTGAGGCTCTAGACAAATGGTCTATAACATATATAAAATCCCCAGGTAGAAAGTAGTATCATTCTCTTGTTGGCAAGTGAAGAATTGGAGGCACAGGGAAGATCCACACCTTGTACACGGTTACACGGTAAGTTGAGGCGTGCCATTAGGAAAGTGGAGGATAAGGGCAGATTGAGTTAATCACAGCTTTCCACTCTTCTCTTCCCTGCCTTCCCCTGGTATGAATCAGTTGCCTGAACTTTCTTTTTTCTTTCTTTCTTTCTTTTTTTTTTTAATAAGATTTTTATTTATTTATTTGACAGAGGGAGATCACAAGTAGGCAGAGAGGTAGGCAGAGAGAGAGGAAGGGAAGCAGGCTCCCTGCTGAGCAGAGAGCCCAATGTGGGGCTCTATCCCAGGACCCCGGGATCATGACCTGAGCCTAAGCCAGAGCCTTAACCCACTGAGCCACCTAGGCATCCCTGCCTGAACTTTCTTAAAGTTTTGTTCACACAGTGCATGGTGGGCACTGTGGGCAGTGTGGCTGCCAATCCCATCATGGGGCTTTTGGAAACCAGGGAGTAGATAATGGTAGTAAGAATAAGTTGGGGGGTACCAGGAACCCTGTCTCCTTATTTAAAAACTGCTTACATACTGACGTTCATGGGAGCCAGATGTCATTTCCTTGTTTTGTGACTTTATTTGAAAGTGTCAATTTTTGTTAGTTTATAAGTTAGATCACTAGACTATTATGGGGCTTTCCATAGGGAAGGCAGCTGCCTTGAAAGGGTAGGAAAGCATTGTATTTGCTATTAAGAAGGCTTAAAAAGAACGTCCTCTGAAAATGAAAGCATCTATGTAACATAAGTATATGTACTGTGCTGTGTTCCAGGAGAGTTGTTAGCTTCTCTGTATATAATTTTTAACAAGATTAGTAAGGTAGGATAACCAAAAGCACTGTCTCGTTATTTTTTGCCTTGAACGTGTATTCCATAAGAATATAATAAAATTGTTTATTCATCTCTAAGTGTAACCTTTTTCCCAGCTCTCTATGTTCAGTTCTGAGTGACCTGTCAAGGTTGAAACAGAAAAAAAACAAAAGTTAAAATGATTATGACCAGGTTTATAATTGTGGAGTAGGTCCTGTGTTGTTTTTAAATGTACCTCATAGGAACAGCACCCTGTTTTCTCTGTACTCTCTTAGGTTTGCTTCCATCCATCTTTGTTTTCTGAAGTTTTTTTCCTATGAGGTTTCGTTTTACTTTTATCAAAGTGAATCCCTTTTTAAAAATTGAATACCTATTTATTTCCACCTCTCATCCATTCTTCACAGTCTGTTATGTGGGTTTTTTTTTTTTCTTTTTCAAATTGTTACTACCCTTCAAAGAAAAGCCCTTTATTTAAAAAATATTTTTTTCCATTCTCTCAAACTTTTGTCCTCTGCACATTTCTTCATTTACTGTTCTAAAAACACATGCAGACTAGTTTATAAATAATCAGTTCTCTTATGGAGGACCCCAAACTTGCTTATCATTAAAGTTGGAAGCCCTTTCTTCCAGTCTGTGAATGGATCTTATAAATGTTTGGTATAAAAAAGGATTGTTCTTGAAAGGTTGAACTAACTCCTTATTAAATTTTACCTGAGTATATCAGTGTGACTCTGAATTTTAAAAATACTAATTTTCATGGCTTCAGTTTGCTTTGGCACTGTAATATACTCCTTTTTCATCTTTTTTTCTGCCTTTTTTTTTTAAAGAATTTATTTGTTTATTTGACAGAGAGAGATCACAAGTAGGTAGAGAGGGTGGCAGAGAGAGAGAGGAGGAAGCAGGCTCCCCGCTGAGCAGAGAGCCTGATGTGGGACTGGACTCGATCCCAGGACCCTAAGATCATGACCTAAGCCAAAGGCAGAGGTTTAACCCACTGAGCCACCCAGGCACCCTCTTATTTCATATTTTTTTGAATTCTCACTTCGGGTTCTTCTCTGACAGTAAGAAAAATTTTAATTCAGTCCATCTACATGTTAAATAAGGGGGAAAATTATATAGCACCTGTTTGTTTTAAAAGATTTTTATTTAATTGAGAGAGAGGAAGAGGGCAAGAGAGAGCAGGAGAGGCAAACTTCCCAGCTGAGCAGGGAGCCCAATGTGGGGCTCAATCCCAGGACCCCAAGATTATGACCTGAGCTGAAGGCAGATGCTTAATGACTGAGCCACCCAGCCACCCCTGTAGCACTTGTTATTTCAAGGTAGTCATGGGACATAAATGAAGATTTCATAACTTTGAGGCAGTAAAGCTTAATGGTTTAGAGCCAGGGGTAGTGGACTATATTTGACAGGAATTAAAATCCTGGGAAGGTTAGTTTTTGTCTCTGTACTTTGGTTTTCTTTTTTTTTTTTTTTTTTTTTTTTAAAGATTTTATTTTATTTGACAGAGAGAGAGATCACAAGTAGGCAGAGAAGCAGGCAGAGACAGAGGGGGAAGCAGGCTCCCTGCTGAGCAGAGAGCCAGATGCGGGGCTCGATCCCAGGACACTGAGATGGTGACCTGAGCCGAAGGCAGCGGCTTAATCCACTGAGCCACCCAGGCGCCCCTGTACTTTGGTTTTCTTACCAATAAGATAGAGGCAACAATAGTGTGATACCCTTCTAACCAGGTAACTTTCAGGATTAAATGAGTTTTTCTGTGTAGAGTGTGTAGAGCAGTGCTTTAAGTACGTGAAAGGAAAAGTGTGGGCCAATATTGTTACCCAGCTCTCCAGACAGTATATGAAATATGCAAAGAATATGATATATTCTTAAAAACGATCTTGAAGTAGGATATTTCTTCTCTTCGTTCTTCTTACTCATTTATTGCTAGTGAATTGGTACTTCTTATATTGATAGAGCCTGTTCAGCTTGTTTTAAAGAAAGCAGTTGAAATCTTAAGTGTGCTGTTTTTAAAATAATGATTTGTTTTTTTGACATCTGTCAGGGGATATCTTATGAGGTCTCTATTGAAGGAGATGTGTCCATTAAGAAAATTTATTCATGTAAGTTATTTTATATATTTATTTATAGTTTATTTTTATAATTCCCAAGAATGGAAGAATTTGTTTGGTATGGTCCTTATTCGTTTAACTAAGACACATAAAAACAGACTGACACCCAGAAAATATTTTTGTCTTTTGCTTCATAGAGTCTGTTTATTAAGGTAAAATTCGTATAATGTAAAGATCACCACTTACAATGTACAATTCAGTGACTTTTGGTAAAATTACAACATTGTGAAGCTTTTACCACTATCTTTTAAAATCCTTTTTACTGATAAGGATTTATTATATTTTAAGAAAGTTTTATGAATTTTGCTTTGAAATCAAATGATATCATGCAACTTTTTAAAAATATAGTTCAGTGTTTCATAAAATTAAAGTGTTGGAATATAATGAAAATTAACAGTATTACTTCTTTTTTACAAAATATTCTTAAAAACTCCATGTACACACCAGTTCTAGGAGAGAAAGAAAGACTGAGAGAGGTGTTTTAAGATAGAGCTTAGATACATGCTTTTAATATTGTATTTCTGCTGAATAAGCCAGAAAATTGTTAATGCTCTCATGAACTAATTTGAACAAGATAAAAAAAAAAATTTGTCAACATCCAAATCAAATAAAACTTGAGACCTTTATCATTATTTACATAAGATTTTGTTTAGTATACAAACCAAAATTTTATTTACTAGAATTTATGTACCTTTGTATCTTTTGTATATTTGATTTGAGTAAGAAAAAATTAACAATCTATGTGAAAATTTTAAACATGTTATAATCAAGACTATGACAGAAAATTCCATATTAGGTGTATTATTGGACATCTAATTTGTTGGAGCTTGAGAGAAAAACTTTTAAGAAGACCTAAACAGAAGAAGTTTAAAGAAAAAATTTACATCTCTCATGCTTTATATCATGAGCAGGAACACTCACGGGATATTTGAGGTATTGGCTATGAAGGCCACTTAAAATAAAACATTACTGAAAAACCTCATGTTATTGCCAGATGTACTTCTGTCCTCCTTGTTCTGTCCACACTGAAGTATCTTGAACAAAAAAAGGCGTTCTGATTATTGGATATCTCTAATATAAAAATGTTTGAGATCCGCTTATTGCTGATAATGTTTATGTATGCTATGGATATTTAATTGCAAAGTGATTCTTCAACCAAGTAATTTTGCACATGGACAGGAGAGTGTGATTTTTATGGTGGGTTAGTTAGGACAGACCTGATTATTAAATGTTTAACAAGTGTTTGTTTACATGAGTAGTATTTCATAAATCTATGCTTGTTTTTAAATTCACATTTTAGGGGCACCTGGGTGGCTCAGTGGGTTAAGCCTCTGCCTTCGGCTCAGGTCATGGTCTCAGGGTCCTGGGATCGAGGCCCGCATCAGGCTCTCTGCTCAGTGGGGAGCCTGCTTCCCTCTCTCTCTCTGCCTGCCTCTCTGCTTATCTCTCTCTGTCAAATAAAATAAAATAAAATCTTAAAAAAAATTCACATTTTAAAGAACATGAAATTAAAAATTTTAACAGATTGTAAGTTTTCCTGTATGATGTTAGTATCCTATCTGATGCTATGAGTGGAAGTAAATGTTACTTTTAACCCTGTCATAACCCATGCACCTGGATATAATGCTGGATTAGAGCCCCAGCCTTGACTTTGAAACAGAAGTGTGAACATTCCTGTTGGCAGTGCCTGAAACTTCATCCTTTCCTGAACTAAGGAGTAGGATTGCTATTGCATCTTGATAGAGTTAATCAAATCTAATACTAATTTGACAACCGGAGGTATAAAGGTTAACCATCAACAGCTTTTCAAAACACAGAAAGCTATTGCAGAACAATATGTTTATAATGAATTTCTTGTTATTAGTGCTTCCCCAAAGTTGTAGTGGATGACCCATAGGATGCTCTTAATACATGCAGAGAAACAGCTCCCTCTATTTCTAAAGTTCATCATTTTATTAGGTAATACTGTGTATCATGATGTTATAGGGAATGAAGGAATAATGTGGAAGAGAGAAGGGGATGAAATGCGGATTGGGAGGCATTAAATGATAAAAATCCACCTTCCTGGATGCAGTTAATACAGAAATGTAAAAATGTTCCCATCTGTCTAAGCCATCATTTTCTGATGTAGTCCCTGGAGGAAGTGGCTGAAAAGTCATTTCCACCTAATGGGTTGTTAGGTTGCCTCTGTACAGTAAGTTGGTGGTTGCAGCCCACTTCCTCTAAGACAAAGGGCTATGTCTCTAAAACCCCATCACAACTGACACTAATTGGCATTGCTGTCGGCCCCGAGCTGTGAAAGCAGGCCTGCGTGGGCATACAGTGGGGCCCGCTGATGGTGTGTGTGGCACTAAGGGGAGGACTTTTTCTCATATTTTGCTAGTGGGTACGTATGTTTTGCTTTTACTTTTCTGACCCCTGTTCCTGCAGTTTAGATCCTCTTCAGCATTGTTATTTGACTTGGGGAAAAATTTGTTGAAAGCCCTTTTGCTGAGCACTATGTCATTGGAAGGTAGCCTCACCTTAATATAACATTGGGGCTTCCAAATCTTGTTGCGTACCTGCAAAAAGCTCTAAGTAATTAAAATGGTCAGTAGTAAATATACAAGCAACATTTTATCTCACATTTTTTATGCATCTAATAAACTAACATTTTTGTTTTCTTTTTTTCTTAAATAAGAAGCCAGAAGAGGGCATATCAGTCTTTCAAAAATCAGTATGGGAGCCATTTGGCCCAATTCATTTACAATTACTGTAAATTAGGAGATGAACCTGCTTTGTATTCATAAGGAGCAAAGGATTTAGTTCCTGCAAGGGATTTGGAATGACAAAAAAAAAAATATGAAAGCAGATTAGCACCCTGTCCTTAAAAATTTTTAAGTATGTCAAAACTTGAATGCTGTATATGGCTCCAGACTTTGATGATTATGTGCAAGGATGGGGACTGGGAAGAGAAGAGACGCATTACCACGCAGCTTTGTTGGACGGGCACTTTCCTATATGTTACTTTCAAAATGTGCAGATATTACCTGACTTCCATTTATAGTGAAGTGAACTGCAGGAATTACCAGTTGTAGGCAAACTCTCTACTTTCTTAAATGCATATTGAAAAATTGGTGAGTGGTGGAAGAAGGGAGGAAGGGAATTACTAAGGGAATTGATTAGTCATATGAATCATTCATGTCTCTTCCCTGCATCCATTTAAAATGCAAACGGATAGCCATTTAGGCATCCAGACCCTGGCCCTTTCTAGCTTCCTCCCCACCCCCACATCAGTTTTAGGCTCAGGGGTGTGTAGTGGGATCTTGCTTCAACAGTTGGCTTGGACCACAGCTCCCTGTGAGAGGCTCTGCTTTCTAGCACTGGAAAAGCTCCTGAGGCCTTCCTTCCTTCACTGTATTCAGAGGGATGTGAAACAGATTTGGGGTTTCCCTTCACCCCTGAAGTCCTTCAAGTGTAGCATCTTCTTGCATTTATGTCTTTTATCTACTACTCAACATCGTTGCATCCCTTTTTGGAGCACCACACTAATATAAACTATTAGAGGACTGAGACTAGGGTGAGGCTGCTGAGGTGCACAGGGTGCAAAATTCTAGCAAGTGCTCCCTTGTGGGATGGTTCCTGGCACTTGAGATGCAAATTCATTAATTTTGAAGTGTGGTCCTGGGAACAGGTACTTTTGCAGAGTGCCTTGGATGATTCTCTTACATATACCTATTCTCTTTTATATTTAATAGATAAGAGCCTTGTGTTTGTTTTTTTTTTAAAGAAGTGGAAGCATTTGGCCAGTAGCAAAAGAGGATGAGATAGTGCTGAAAAACAGCACATTGATAAATCCCATCTTCACTGTAGACTCCCCTTGCTTTATCTACAGTGATGAAATAATAAAAGATGCACCAACTCTCTTTTCTGTATTCCAAATGAAAGCAAGAAGTAGTTTCATATTGGAAGCACTATTTGCACACGTTTTACCTTTCTCACCCCATCCTCTTATATGTTTAGTGTTCTCAAACATAAAGGTAACATACTGGACACCTGTGTGCAGCATCTTAAGTTATTAACTCTGATGTAACAGAACAGCCTCATACACAAACAAGCTTCAGTAGCTGATATAACACTACTGTTTTATACTACCTTTGGCACCATAATATTTCCCTCCCCTCATCATTAACTTCTTATAATTAAGCAGATTAATTGGGGGGGAAGAAATCTCTATTTCAATAAACTGACACATGGGATCAAAAATACTTTATGTGGAAGTAAATATTTAAAATGATGTTTTGGTATTTAGAATATGGCTAGATAAGCATTATATAGCCTAACTCTAAAATTTGTTAATAACTGATGAAGAAGTATAAAGCTGAATATATCTACAGACCAATAGTCTAAAGGCAAATAAGACTGTACAAGTATAGAACCACTTAAAATTCTATCATTCCTACTTATATCCAGGGCATACCATCTGGCATCTCTGCTTTGGTGTTAACTTGAACACAGGTAATATATTTTACAATTAAAATAATAGCTCCACATTTACTGGAGATGATCAAACATAAAATATTAAAACATGTTCACTGCCAGCTCTATAGATATTCAGATAATGCTTCAGTTAAATCATATTGAATTGTGCTTTCCTGATCTATTTATGGTTCACCCAAGTGGAACATACTAATTGTCCAGATAGTGCAGGAAATAGTTACCTTATAATACTGTGAGGTACTTTGCAGAAATATAGTTTGTACTCTGTTTTCTTGGGGTTTTTGTTTGTTTGTTTTTGCTTGCCACTGATGTCCAGTTTCATGAAGAGCAGTGCCTGTGGTCTGTGGTCATCTATTTAGGATCCCTCTGGAATTATTCAAAATACATAATGTAAACTTGGGATAGGTTTCTGGTATATCAGGGTTCTGAATGTGGGTGAGTGATAAATGCAATAAAACTTTATTGCTTGCTATTGTCTTCCTTTATCATTCTTTGTAGACTACCATAGCTAGTTCATGTGTATTTGATCATCCAACCATCCAATAATGTATTGACTTGTCTGATAGTAATTGTACTGAAGAGGTGAGGACCACAACATATAGCAGTGCCTTCTGAATCATTAAAGAAAAGTTGAAATGTGTGAAAGTGTTAAACATCTTAATTTATTACCTCTTTTTCATCTATTACTTACCTACTAAGCAGGATTCTATAATAGTCTGACCTCTTCATTCCTTTCCAGAGCAAGAAAGCAGATGGAGCAGAATTTCATCAGTCAGTACAGGGAATTCAAATTGACTCTCTCACCCAACATTTTACCTTTACTGAAAGACAAACTAAGGGAGCTATTCATTTGGAGATGTGAGAAGGGTGTGCGTGTTGGTACTGAAGGCTGTTTTATGATAGGCTTTGGTTTATACTTATCTGGGTGTCTTGCAGCAATGGAATCAGAATTTTGAATTTGTACCACTTAACTTTTTGACCCTAAGAAAGTTGTAAATGACTGTAGCACAAGTTAGGATTTAACCCTTCAAATCATTTGAATATGGTTGGTGTTACATTCCTATCCCTGATTGCTTTGCATTCAAAATTTAGGTAGGAGGGAGCATATGGCATATTTGTGTTTTACAAGTTCTAGCCTTATCTTTGGAGTAATAGATTTAGCAAATGAAAGCACAAGTGCTTTGTATATGACAGACCACATACATTTTAAAAGAGTTACTCTTTAATGTTCAGTTGTGTTTGTACAGTGTGAATGGATTCTTCAGAGACCGCGGTTTTACATGGAGCTGTCCTTGAGGGGTGCTCCTGTTCATGTCTTCACATTTAAACACAACTCGGTATTTTTAGTAACTCTTGGGTCCAAGAAGAACAGGGGCAGCTGCAGAAAACTGACTTTAAGAAAAGAATATTGAAGAAAATATATTTTTGGTGCTTGGACTTTGAAAGAATGGGGAGTGTGGCATCTCATTGCTAGATAAAAGCAAGAAGTCTTGGCAAAGGATATTCATACATTGACTGTGACAGCGCCTAGTGCCTGGCTCATGAACTGTGATGAGTCTGGCTTTCCTTTTTTTGGTTTCAGGTACACTGTGTGTGTATGCGTGTAAGTTGACTTTGGGAGCAGAAAGATGGTAATGGTAGAGAAAATATTCTTTTCTATAATGATAGAGTGACCTAAAGTTAGAGTGTTACTAATACTGCCTAGAGGATGAGCTGGCTATGCAGCTTCAAAATAAGAGGGGGTATATAGCTCAGTGGTAGAGCATTTGACTGCAAAATTAGATACTTTTTTCTAGAATGTTTAAAATGTTTCTTAAAATAGTTACTAGAGTTTACCACAGCCAGCCTGACTGAGACAAGTGCCCTCTGTCACTCTTTCTGAATTTGGATCACTGGGAAATGATTTCTATACAGCAATGTGCCTATTTTGTTAGTGCATTCTATGTGTTTTATGCATTATGTGAATTTTTTTTTTTAAGATTTTATTTACTTATTTGACAGAGAGAGACCAGGAGTAGGCAGAGAGGCGGAGGGGGGTGGGAAAGCAGGCTTCCTGCTGAGTAGAAAGCCTGGATGGGGGATTCCATCCCAGGACCCTGAGATCAGACCTGAGCTGAAGGCAGTGGCTTAACCCACTGAGCCACCCAGGTGCCCTCATGTCTATTTTTTTTTTTTTTTTTGGTAGTGTCTGTTTTCAAATAAATATCCCTGGAATTTGTAAATGTTAGTCAGCCACAGACATTATAGCAACTTTATGTATTTATGTATGTATGTATTTATTTATTTAGACATTTACAAAATATTACACGTTATGCCTGCTCGAAAGCTTTTTCTGTTTTTGTCTTTCCCCAGTATGCCAATATTTAATAAACATGATTGCAATGTAAATTATATATTGATAGCCTCTTAACATTCTCTCAGATTTCAATTTCTTTAAGAAAGTTAATATGCAACCCAAAATTTCACAAATGTAAAGTGTCTAGCAAGTGATGTGAATAATAACAGATTTTTCTTCATTTCTGTCAGTTTTCTGTGCTACTTATATCAGTATTAGAGTGTATGGTTCTTGTTCTGTGCAGGTATGTACAAGGGTCTTTTTTGTCAAGGGGTTATGTCTCCCTATACTGAGAGACAAATTATTGGTTTAGAATCCTTAATTATTTAATAAAGAGATTTTATGAGAACTCAAAATATAGATTTAAATCCCTGAAAGTAGAGGAGACAAACTAGGAAAACCGGAAGATGAAAGAATATCATCTTTATGTGAGAGATAAATTATGATACTGAAAATCACATCCAGCTTCATAAAAAAAAAAGAGTGGATTTATTCTATACACTATGATTATGGGGAAAATGACATGAAAGCACCTGCTGATAAAGCTCATGCCTTCTGGTGTATAAAGCAAATATCTAAATATATGTCTATTTGTGTCCATATACAGAGTTAAAGGACAGTTTTCCATGAAATAATGCATTCCTTTAGAATTGTTGTAGATTTTCATAATTTTTAAAACATTCCTATTGTAACCTACATCAAAAGGGCAGCCAGGGTTTTTGTGTCTGACTATACATATGCATTATAAAAAAGTGAGTCTACTGTAATTACCAGTTTGCAGAGCGAATTCCTGCAGGGTTTGTACTCTCCCCATTAGTAAAAGAGATAAGTTGAAATGTATTAAAATTTCACTGTACAACTGGGAGTTTTTGTTCACAGTAAATGTGTTAATGTTTCTTCATTGCTTGACTGTTTGTGTTTAAATTTAGGCAGCGTGCCCAACAGGGACAAAATTATAGGATAAAGCTATGTATAAAAGAAAATCCTTCTGAGAGCACCAATAAGGCTCTTTTTAAAAATAAGCAGTTACATATAATAGTACATGGCCGCAGCCATGGAGAAAAGTTTTATCTGTCTATTTCAGAATTATTGGAATTTTTCTTTCTCTTGTGTAAAAAGTTAAGAGGACTGAGTTTATGTCAATAGCTAATACACTTTGATGTAAAAACATTTTCTATTTTATTCAGTGTTACTCCTGTAAAAAGAAAAGAGAACAGATTCCTTCTTGTTGTTCTTGTGATGAAGAGAGGCTAATAGCATTTTGAGAGAGAAGTGATAGATCACATTTTATTCCCTAGAAAAGGAATTCTTTCTTGTTAAGAACTCTAATTACATCCTGTTATATTTTGGGAGGATTTTTCTCTGCTTTTCTTCCTTGCCACGAACTTAGTAAATACATTTATTCACATAGATAGGCTTACATTAAAAAAAAATCTGCAACCACTATCACCTAGTGTGAATACATAATGAAATTCACAAATACAGGATAAGGCTAGTATTTCTCTGTAGTCTAGAATGGGCAGAAGTTAAAGTCATCCATAAACACCACCGTTATGGCTTTAGCCAGGCTCCTCCTGTCTCTCTTAAACGCATTGTAGTTCCTACTGTTTTCCTTCTGTAGTTTTTTGTTTGCATACTTTTCCATACAGGTAGATGAAAGAATTTGCCAGTATCCATATGCCATCTCAAATGTCTCCAGGTACCTTACACTACAGGCTCTCACAAACTGTGCAGAGAAGCAAAAATAAAATATAAATCTTCATCTTTAAATGTTTCTGACCTAGAAACAGTGCTTTGTAATTAGTAATAGTGTATGCACGTAAATGGAGATCTATCAGGGTGGGGTGGAAGGGTGGAGGATACATGTGTATGTTTATGCTTTCATTTGTTTGGATCCATACATTCAGGTACCCATAGGAAAATGTGAAAGCCCATGAATATTTCCTGTTGTATATTAGCCTTCCATCAGAAAATGTATTTCTCCCCTTAAAACAAGTTGGAACACCAGAGAGAGAGAGAGAGAGAGGGAGATGCATTTAATTCTTCCTCCTCTACATTGTTCTTTAAAAAGTAAATTTTTAACTGATAGACCTTGAAGTCCTTTAGAGCTATTACTTTCTTTTGGCTAATTCGTAGAAAGGCACCATATGAAAATTGGATTTTTGATCTGATGGAGTGATTTTTGAGTTCTTATGAACCATTTATAGTCTATCAAGTAAATCCTTCTTAGTTCACGGATTATTGACCCAATGGACCATATTAGCTGCTTCGAAGCTGTTATAGGCCATTATGTTGATTCAGCTGACACACATGTGAACCCAGTCCACATGCCCAAGATGACATTAACATTGTTCTGGAAGACTCCCCCCCCCCCCCCTTTTTTTTTCCACAAGGCTTTCTATTTATTTCTTAATTTTCAAGAGTTAGCTCAGAGTTCCTGACAACCATTGCTTAGGTTTCTCTGTTTGCTCAGTGAAGTCGAAGCATTTGTTAGCAGCTAGACGGTCTGTTTTTTGCCATCTTTCTCTATAAGTGTATGTCTCTCTTTGTCTTTTAGCCAACTAATGCTTACAAGAAAAAAGAGAATAATGTTTTTTCAATACTCTAGGGCACATTTTACCCTCAGATACTTATAGATTCCACAGAAATTTGTGAGATTTCTCTGAGCATCTGAATATAGTGCTTTAAATTTGAGAAAACCACCTTTTAGAAGAAATGATAACATTTGTATTTGTGTTTTTAAAAAATGTATTACCTGAGAGGTTTCACTTAAAAAATTCTGGTGACTCTAGCCAGTGGTAAAATCAAGATATGCCTTTAGTGATTTATATGAGGCTCTAATGAAGCCAGTCCGGGTCTCTGCACAGACCCCTGGGGAATCTGTGACCTAACATAAATAACGTATAAGAGGGCATGTAGACTGTTCATCATATCATTATTATTATTTGTAATAGGTATGATTCCTGAGGTGATATCTGCTCTTGGGCAAAGAAACCTAGTCTTTCATAATCAGACATAATTATGATACACAGTTATATATGCACATGGATGGTATTAAAATGTTTGCTGAGATAGACTACTTACTAATGGGCAATCCCAAAACCAGTAGAAATATAAAACGAACCAAGTGTTCTTAGGGATACCTTGTGTCACTTTTTTTTTTTCTTCCAGATTTTGGCCTTTCTTAATATAGCCATTTAAAGACTCCATAGAAAGCTGTTCAGAGTTGCTTTCTCTGTCTAAAATGTACCACTTGATGGAAAATCCTAATATAAATTAACTGCTTACTTTGCAGTTTGTCCCACCTTTTCAAGTTGCTTAAACCTTTACCCACACCTCTCCCTTTGAGTGTAGTTTTGTCCACATCTCTTCTTCAGCTTTAAACCCCTGTTGGAACTAAAAACATATATATATATATGAGGAAATCTCACTGTGGAGGGAGGGTAGCAAGAAGAATTATTTGGCTTCTCGCCTTTCATACACAGGCAGAGTGGAAGGAGCCCAGGATTACTAGCTGTGGCCATTTAAGGACATCTCAGAGTCTCATTTTCTGCTGTTTGGAAAATCTCTAATTTGGGGGATTTTGATGATTAAATACAAGAATGTATTTGAAGTATTTTGCAAGCTTCATAGCACTGAACAAACGTGGATATTATTAGTCTCACAAAGGCTGCCTCAATTGGTCTGGGTAATCAGAGTGTCATCTGAAACGATACACTCTAAAATGCAACAACTTGTCTCCCTTGTTGCTTCACTGGGATAAATTCTTTTCACAAGCCTAGAGGAGTAAATTTAGTTAAAAGGTCACCCACCTTACGCTCTTGCTTGGTAAATGGATTGATTGCTGGGCTCTGGTATTTGAAATAATGTGGCTTGCTCCCTTTGTAGAGGACCAAGATTTAGAGGTACTCCTTCCTTTAAGGAGTCCTTCTATGCTATCTGGGAAGGAGAGGCATTATCAAGTTAGAATAATGTCTTATTACATTTGAGCACAACTTGGGACAAGTCTTGGGTTATTCCTGCACCTCTCTGCTCGGTCACCAAAATATGAGATCATCATGCAAATCATTCCTCCCAGGATTGTAGCTGCTCCTGAAATACTGGAACTTAAGGCTTTGTCTCGTCTTGCTTCTTGCCTAATGAGGAGTATTTCTTTGTAAAGTGCTTAAAGGTTTATAAATCTTCTTGCATCTCATTATAAATCCCTTCCTTATTAATGTCTTCCCTATCATATTATATTAGTAATTGTTTTCATGAATGCCACAGAGAACTGTAATCACATTACCACCTTTCAAATTGCATTAGTGGAAATGAATAAAATGTCTATCAATGGAATACAAAATTGCTGATTCAACATTAAGGTGAGATGAGATGTGTATTACTTAGCATTCATATGATATCAGAGGTGCTTTGGCTCCTTATATAAAGTTATGTATTCTGGTAAATGTAGACTGAGTTTAGTTAAAATGGGTTATTTTATATGATGAGCTAACCTCTTATTTTCAATTAGATGATAGGTATGTTCACTGAAAGAGTATTTCCTTTCTAATTATTGCAGCTGCCTGTGTGAGTAGTCTGTAAAATTTGTAAGTATACAGGCAATAAATGGAATATCTTAATTGTTAACTGTTAGGTAAGAAAATAAAGTATTTCTGCCCAAATTGAAATGCCTTTTCATTTCCTGTTTCTCTAATATTACTAATTGCCTAACAAAATAGCTTATATTACCATAGGCCTAATTTAATTGGGGGAAAAAAAAACATAACACATGCACTCCAAAGCCTGCATGTGCTTTGATGCCATAGAAGCATGGGTATTTTCCTTATATAATTGGCTATATCCCGCTGTTGATTTTTGCTCTGAACTCCTAAATTATTTAAATGGGGTCTTCCTCACGTCGATTGATAGTAGGTTGTGATCGTAAGGTAATGACTACAGATGCTCATTGGACCCATGTCTGTGAAAATTTATGTGCCTGTGTATATGTCTCTTTCTCCCTGTTTGTGTTTATGTATTCACACATAGTCATAGAAACATTCACACTCATGTATAAACATTTACTCAGAAGCTTATGGTTTTCCTTCCTGGCTCCCTCCCCCTAAACCAAAAACCTGAGTTTTGTAGAAGTAACTTTTTCATCGCAGTAAACTGAGGAATGTTTTTGCTAGTATACATGATAGAATTCATCATTGTCAATTTTTAAAAGATTTTATTTGAGAGACAGAGAGCAAAGGAGCATGAGCAGGAAAAGGGACAGAGGGACAATCAGACTCCCCACTGAGGGTAGAGCCCTACATGGGGCTTGATCCAGGACCCTGAAATCATGACGTCAGCCAAAGTCAGACATTTAACTGGCTGAGCCACCAGGCACCACCATCACTGTCTATTTTTAACAAATTCTCTTAGTTGTTTTACCATCTTGAAATTAGTATGCTAAGCATAACTGAGAGCTGCCCTCCCTACCAATTAATTAAAGAATCTCTTAGATGTTCCTGAAGGAAAAATGGCAATGACTTAGAAAATAATTGCCAATTTTTAGGGGCTAGATTAGGCTTTAATATTTTCAAAGTAGAAGGGATTTTCAAATTTAGGTAATGGAAATTTTTTTTGTTTGTCTTCCGTTTATTCATTTATTTAGCAGGTGCATTTTGAAGACCTACTAGGTTAAAGAAGGATATTATGCTATATTATATATCCCGGGGGAATACTATCTTATGAGTTAAGTGATTTAACGCCACCAGTAGAAACTAGATGATGCAGTGAGTTTTGTCCCTTGCCCCTTTTAAACAGCTTTGTTGATATAGAGTTCCTACACCATGTATCCTATCATTTACAGTGTACAATGCAGTAGATTTTTGTATATTCACAGTTGTGTGCCACCATCATCATAGTCACTTTTAGAACATTTTCATCATCCCCTAAAGAAATCCTTTAGCCACCCCTGCAAGCCCTAAGTAACCACTAACTACTTTCTGTCTTTGTGGATTTTTATGTTCATTTCATATGAATGGAATCCTATATATATGGTCTTTTGTGACTAGTGTTGTTTTGTTTTGTTTTTTGCATTTCACATAATGTTTTCAAGGTTCACCCACGTTGTACTATATATTAGCAGTTCATTCCTGTTTATGGCCAAATAATATTCCATCACATCTTTTTAATTTTTTTTTTTTTTATCCATTTACCCGTTGATGGAGAGATCATAGCTTTTAAGAGAAACTCAAAATTTAAAATCTGGATTTTAACAGTAAATGGTTTTGAAGGGTGACTTTTCCCCCAGGCATCTTTCACTTATGTTGGAAGTGAAGATGATATATTTCCTTGATCAATAATTTTATTTTCATGGTCATTTGTTGACCTTTGAACATCTTTGAATTGTCCAGCTTTTCATTTTGACCATGTTTATATCAGCAGCCATTTGGCCCTTGCTGTGAGTATGGCCTTATCATGTGTCTTCAAATCCTCTGAATCCCCCACAAAATCTAGCTGTTGAAGACACCAAGAAATTTCAGAGCACCTAGGTCCAACAAAATGATCATTTTCATCAAGTTTCTGTTTGTTCATATGACATTAAAAACATTTAGACAAAATTGATGGAACCAGTTACTGGAGGGTTGAATAATTTTTTTAATCTCAAATTTGTCTTACCACCAAATAAAATACATATTTTCTCTATAATTTCACATTGTGAAATTTTGAGTGGATTTTGTTGAGCAGGCAGAATAACTTCATTGCTTCTTATTTGTTGTTATTCCTGTTATGAATAGTGACATTTACATGTAGTTTAATGCTCTGTGGACCTTTAACTTTTATAGTATACTTTATAATCACTGATAATTACTTTTTGTGAACTCTGAACATTTCCCATTGAAACTCAATTTTTTTTTTTTTGTATAAGTACTGAAAACATACCCACCTTATTACAACTATGGATTTATACTAATAGTTTCATAATTGGGGTGCCTGGGTGGCTCAGTTTGGTTAAGTATCTGCCTTCAGCTCAGATCATGGTCCTAGGGTCCTGGGATTGAGTCCCTCTCCCTCTGTTCTCTCTCTTGTGTTCTCTCTCTCTCAAATAAATAAAATCTTTTTTAAAAATAGTCCCCTAGTTAGAGTTAGATAAGACTTTTAGGTTGTTATAAAACTTCTTTGTGGAATATTTAAAACCCTGGATCTTTTGGTCAATGTTCTGTGTCTGTCCAACTCACACCTTCTTGTCTACTTCAATACCTGATTGCAAAACCCTGTAGCACGACAGGGGAACATACCTTTGCTTTAATCATGTCTGAGTTTTGTAATAAAGTAAAAATGAGCTTCTTGTGCTTTTCTCTCGTTCATGTTGACTCAGAAGCTGCCCGCCATTCAAAAAATTTGAGTTTTGTTTGCTCAGTCTGCTTTGTGTGTTGACCAAATTTAGGATAATGAGGAGTTCTACAAAGGCCATGTCATAGAGATTTTCCAAGTCTTAGTTAACACTCAAAGTACTTCATTTGGAAGTTGTTTATTTTCCATTAGCTTTATTTATCAGCCCTGTGAAAATGGGAAGGAAAAAACTGACCTGAAATTTAAACAGGAAGTTATTTCCTGACTTAATCACTACTGTAATTTGAATTCTTTAGAATCTTCATGACAGTGTTTTTGAAGTACTGTCTTAGGTTTTTATAAACAAGGTATAAAAATGTGTGGAAGCCCCATTAATCTCTGTGTGCCTCTTTGGCCATTCTCTTCATCCATAATGCTTGGTAACTGTTACTTTGTAATTACTACAGTGTAACCTTGTGACAGTACTGGAATACTTAGCTTCCAGATTCATTAACAGATGATTTTCTTTTCCAGATTTTTATTTATTTATTTTTTTGTAAGACCAAAGTATTTCAAGGACAATTTTCCTACCCAATAAAATGGTTCATTTGATCTCTGACACCATGTATATCTTTCCCTTTAGGACTTATGTCTGTGTTTGGAGATGAATAACATATGTAGCGATGACTTAATGAGAATTCATTATAACATAGACTATTTTGTACCCTTGTGGAAGGTTGACCAATTTTACATATTTACGATATCGACATGTGACTTCCAAAGTAGAAAATTCAATTTATTAAGAAACTTTTTCTTGCTAAAAATAAAAAAGCTGAGCTTTGTCACTTAGAACCATCACAGTTAATGTATACACCTAGAATCTACCACCAAAGTTTACAGAAGAAACTGTTGAGACAGAGTGGATGCTCTAATTCAGTTTTAATGTAGATGGGGTACTTCTCTATTAAACCTTTAAAAATGGTTCAAGTACAATTTCATAGTCTAAGTTATAAGTCTTGGTATCCTTCCCAAAAATGAACAAGGGGAAAGCAATTTAATAAACATTTTTAATTATATATGGGAGATTCAGCCAGGGTTAATAAACACTTAAAGTGAGCTCCTGGCAAATAGTTTTTCTTAGGGAAAGGCAAACCTAGAATTTAAATTTTTCATTTTTTGTTTCCTTTCTATGATTACTCCTTCAGAATGTATGTTTTATGTTTCTAATTGCCCTGTGGCCTTATTTTGGTTTTTGTTATTTTGTATTAATATGTAACTTGTATAAGTGTTCCCAGACAAGAAACAGCTAATAGATTTATTAATGAGACTTCTTTATAGTTCTTTTGTGAGGTGCACTAAATATTAGCTGAAGCCACAATTGTGTTTTCCTGGGAAATGTCATTTAGTGAGAAGATTGATGTGCAGTTCACATATACTTGCAGAGTTCAAGCCAAGTATGACTATAATAAAGCTAAAGAGACTTCAGTTTTAGTGATAACAGAATCTTATTTGAATAGGACTTTGGAACTCATCCAGAACACTTTCAAATGCACTCTTATTTAATATTGAAATATAAAAGTATTACTGACTGAACCTTGATTAAATATTTTTATTCTTAATTGACTTACGTTATTTTAGATATACTTTCGGATATCCCTATTTATAATTCACTGGTTTAATTTTGTCTTTTCTTCCTTTCTCTATAGAGAATGGAAATAAAGTGGTTAATAATTGGGGAAATCCACTCTAGCATTTCAGAGCTGTGTAATATCCATATAAACATTTCCAAACCTTAATATTAAAAACAAATACTAATCCCTGTCTTACCTATCTTAGAGGATTGTGGTCTGAATAATATAACATCATGTGTGTCAAAGTGTCATTTACTCATTAAGTGTCATTTACTCAAAGTGTCATTTATTCATTAAGACTACGTATGTATTAGACATTTTATAAAGTGTTAGGAAAATAGTACATTGGGAAGAATCATAAGGGGGGAAATTTAAATATAATATGTGGAAAGTTTCTTGGGTCATAAATGGTTTCCATTTATTGAGCTTTTCCCATAACTAGGCACACTGCTATGTGCTTTATAGTCATTATTTTAAGTCTTTTGACTCTCTTGTGTTATTATTGCTACTGTGAGAGATGAGGAAGGAGGCTCAGAGGATCATGTACTTCTTCAAGTGCCTTTTGAGTACCTGTTATTTGCCAGTATATATTGTAAGCTGAACAAATGTGTTGTCCTGCCCTCATGGAGCTTAAATTCTATCGGGGAAGACAGACATTAATCAAATAATCACACAGATGTATTAATACATGTACATATAATAGATAATAGATAAAGATAAATTACAGATAAATGTTCACAGGCATGGTATGTGCTATGACGGAAAGACCCCTTGTGAAACAGGGAAACTAATGGGGAACTTGACCAGGAGATGAAGGCAGCTACCCTGGGGCATGGCAATAAATATTGGAGTTGAAATCTGGAAGATGAGCATGAGTTAACCATGTACAGCAGGAGTTGAATGGTGGGCAGGTTGAGGGGCTCTGCCCCATGATTGTCTGACTGTAAATGGGATTACAGTTAAAATTCTCAGTCCAATGGAGAGTTTGTGTTTGATTCCTGTAACTTTATTAGTTCAGTGTCTTTAGGCTGGGTACTGAATTATCTCCACCTCATTTTCCTCATTTGTGAAATAAAGGTAGTAATAGTACTAACCTCATGGTATTTTCTGGCGATTAAGAGAGCTAATGTTTATAAAATATTTAACATAGTGAGTGGAAAATGGCAAATATCCAGTAAATCTAGCTATTATTAATGAAAATGGGTAATAGGTTACTGTTATAAATTTTAAAATCCTGCCTTTGGAAGAGAAAAAGACAGAGGAGAGAAAAAGGGAGAGATGGTGTTTCTCCAGCCCATTTGAGGGCTTCCTTCTGTTCTTTTAGGGTCATTTCTCTACACCCACTGCCCACAAACACTGTCAGGTCCCTAAGCTCAGGGACTCTGCCATTCGTTTCCTGCCACGTACCGCAGTACTTGGCTCCAAAATGAGGGTTTTTGCGTAGTGATAATATTTGAAGCTGTAGGAGGGGATAAAATTGCCAAATTAAAAAATGAGAGCCTGGCGTGGGAAACACCTGTATTTATTTACAGTGGAAAGAGAGAGAGACGTTGTTGCCAGAAAAATGAGGATAGTTGGTCTCTACAGCCCAGGAATGAAAGAGAGCGTACCTTAAGCTGCATCGAGGTCTGGGAAGACCAGGAGACTAGAAAAAGGGACCAAAATTAATGAGAATATTCCTTTGGGAGAAAGTTTCAGAAACGTGTCGGGCAGAATCCAGATTGCAAAATTAAAATGTAGGTGGTAGTGCAGAAGTAAAAGAAGTGGGTGTTGAGTGCATGGATTTTTCTTTCAAGAAATCCATGGTAAAGGTAAGCAGAAGGAATAATTACTTTTAATAAGTTGCAGATTTTAAAAAATTCATTACCGTTACTGTTCTGGAGGATTTGGCAATGCTGATCAGGTCAGAATTGAGCAAAGAATTACCGAGCACTCTTGACGAGGCACGGAGGGGCTGATAACGCCAGACAGCTAGACCTGCATGAGAATCCCTGCAAATATCGGGGGGAGGGCAGTCTGACTAAACTGTCTGTTCTTTTCCTGGTATCCCCTTTATGCCACTTCCTCCTCATCTCTGGGTTTCCTGTAGTTGAGAGTGCCCAGCAGTGAGTGGGAGGAACTTCTATGTTGGCTGAATGAAGGAAGAAGTGAATGTGCTTACAAAAAATGAAAGCTTTTCCATTTCTACTTTTCCCAGCTGTCTCCTTGTAAAACATGTACACTTTTGAGGCTTAACTGACTTTGATAATTTTATGATAATTTATTTTCTTTAAGTGTGGGTGAGTTGGCAAGTGATCACATTGGTTCTGTTTTGTTGTGAATAAATAGTATGTCAGAATTTTATGCTGTTTCAAAAATGTTATTTAGAATAAAACTTCCTTTGAAGCCACAATAGTCTCTTACTCAAAATATTTATTTAGACCATATTGTTTAAATATATATAATTCCCTTAAGGAACAATTGTAGTCTATAAAAATCTGAATTTAAAACAAACAGACCTTCTGGAATTCATGGAAATACAAAATGGATATTCCAGTGTGTAAGTGTTTATATACAAAAAGAGTTGAGGTGTTCCAATGTTTATGTGTTTAGGTACAAGAAGAGTAGAATTCATAAAAAAGATGATGATCTGAAAAGTTTAATTCCCTAATGTGCCAGAGGTATAAAGTTATTTAAGTAGAGAAAATATTTGAAGCATAGTGTAGTTCAGAGTAAATGCATGAATGTGAGTCAACCAGTGAATAAATAATTATACATAAAAAAATAAAGTAAATCTACAGTCTCTTAATTTGTTCTGTTGTGAGTATAGGTATAGTTAAAATTGAGAAAAGTATGCTTTAAACACAATGTAAAATTAGCCTATTTTTGTAAAATAATTAAATGTTATCAAATTAATAACTGAAAGTATGTACGTCTTTTGTGCTGGAGTTGACACATAGTCCTTGAGAAATCATCTCTTTTTATTGGGAATTTTTAAAATTTTGGTAAAGCAGAGGTGATTTTTTTTTTTTGGAGTTATGAAAGCTTGTGTTATTGCAATTCAGATTACATGAATATTTTAATGTCAATGTTGTTGCTGTATCTGAATTTATAATTAGTTTGTAAAGTACCTTGTTTTTAGTGGAAACACTGCTTTCTAAACTGTTTTGTTTGGGTTTGGGTTTTTGGACCATATTATAATCAAGTTGTGAGTTCATTAACTAATGAATGTGATATTTAAATAAGCTCTTTCTAACGTGTTATGTTCTGATATATTGCTCAGTCAGTAAACTGTTGAAGTGGAAATAAGAAATTTCGGGAGAAATATTTCCCCCCTACAACCTACAAATGCATATGTTATTCTTGCTTAGTCAGCATTTATTTCCTTTGGTATCCCTATTCTTATTACTAATTCTTCCAATCACCAATGGATACAGCAGAAAGTTTTATAATCTAGCTAATATGTAATTGGACTGTTGACACTGGAAGACAGACCCTGAAATGTCAGGCACATTATACAGTTGCATGTTTCCCTAGTGGTAATGGAGCAGCAAATGAGAGGTAGAGGTGAACTAAGAAAGGAGTCTGTAGTGAGGACTCACTGCAAACCGCACTGGGACCTAGAGATTTAATGTTCATTAGTGAAAAGAGAAATACTTCGGACTTGCCTGATGCAAAGCATAGGGAACAGTAAAACCCCGTCCAGTCTTAATTCTGTGTAAATGAAATTTGGCCCAACTGTGTTAACAATATCTAAAATACTGTCTGTTACAAGTGAGACAGTTTATGTAAAAATCCAGATGGTTCCAGGAATAGGATTATCTGGAAGCTGTGTAAGTGAGCATAGCTTTCAGTTACAGAACTGCAATTTCAGGTAGTTCCATGCCTATCCTCCAATAACCACCCCTGGCCCCCACCGCCCCAAATCAGTAAGCATTGACTGCATCTAAAGCTGTAGAGAGATCTTTTCCTGGCAGTTCTGGTAGTTACAGTAGATTGTTAATCTGTGAATGATCAGAATAAATTCCTTCTGTCTTCAGAATTTCCATGCAAATTAGAACTAAATGTATGAGATAAATTTATTAACTGTAGTCTAGGAGCATAGGTCAGCTTTAGCAAGTTTTAAGCATAGGTTTTTCTCCATAAAAAGTTACACTTCATTTATGCTAATTTTCTATGGATTCACTTTATAATGTAAACTGGTGAGATGATTTTTTAAAGTACCTGTAAAGAAATGAAAGATTTTTTAGTGTGTTTTCCAGTTTTCTAAGAAAGAGTTGGATTGTTACAGATATAAGATGTTTACATAAATGGCATTTCCTATTCTAAACTTATTTTTTTACATTGCCATTAAAGTACAAGAAAAGGGGGCACCTGGGTGGCTCAGTTGGTTAAGCCTCCGACTCTTGATTTCAATTCAGATCTTGATCTCAGGGTTGTGAGTTCAAGCCCCACTTTGGGCTCCATGCTGGGCATGGAGCCTACTTTAAAAAAAATAAATAAAGTAAAAGGTCGGTTGTTTTATATTTTTTTAAAATAAGAATGAAAATGAAATTAACCAAAAAGGAGAAAAAACAAGGAATTGGGGAGTAGATAAATAATACCAGAACTATGCTAGATTTTATTGTGATGACAAGAGTGTCTTTTGAAGTGTATCTGATAGATTAAGAAAGCATTTAAGTGAAACTCAGCAGAAGAGTAATCTTCTAATAATAGTATTTGTATGTCATGTTTTACGTTCACCAACATTTCACCTGAGCATTATTTTATTAGAATGTATTTTTCTGCATTATTGCTTAGTGGATAAACTTAAATGGGAATATATAGTAGCAGCAATATTTTTTTCTGTTTGGGATCCCTAGCTTTACAAATCAAGCATCTTGTAAAATGTGTAATTTTTTAAATCTTATTCTGTTTCGTCTACGTTTCTAATGTAAAGGTTAAATATGAATGACACAAAACGTTCTGTTAGTGAATGAGCTTTGTTTTTTCACATTTTTTGGTAAGAGGTTTTGATGGTATCTGAATTTATTTTTAAAACTCTTCAAGCTGCTACCATCATGAAGCCTTTAAAAATAGAAGTGGATGTTATTTATTAAAATGCTGAAGAAACTCGGTACCTTTGAACCGATGCTGATGCTTTTTCTCCTCCTTTCTTTTCCAGGCCATCCGTTGCACACTGGTAAACTGCACGTGTGAATGTTTTCAGCCGGGGAAGATTAACCTGAGGACTTGCGATCAGTGTAAACATGGCTGGGTGGCACATGGTGAGGAAAATCTGGACTTTTCTTCCTGTTCTTGTTAGGTTCATGTGAATGTGCGTATTTTTTCTGAGCAGTCCCTGCCTGGGAGGAGAGAGGGGTCAGCTGTGCTCTGAGTGTTCGTTAACATTCAGGCTGCAGCTCTCCAACAGCATATTCTCGGCTCCAAGGAGCAAGGCTAGGCGAGCAGAGCAGCTCTTAGCAGAAGGGTGTGATGTTTATAGGACAGTTGGGCCGTGGGGTTCTGACTGAACACAGCAGCAGCCAGTAAGTACCAGGCCTGATGGAAACTCAAACATACCACAGTTGGCCTTTCAGGGCCCGGACCTCAGAGGGAAGCTGGCAAACCCTCTTTGCTTGAGGAGAATTCATCGATGACTGCTCACCCTTGTCATGTGCGTTTGAGGCTGCGTTTATTCTCCCAGATGTTAAATTTTGTATGGTCCAAGGTGGGTGAGAGAGTGAACGGGAACATTATTTGGCTGGTATCTGAGAAAATAATCTGTAAATATCCCCTTTCAGTGTGCATCAGGATTGGAGGTGGCTGGTGTTGGAGTGGGAGCTCTGCGTAGGTGTGTGTTGGGGCGAGGGTGACCCAGGGCCATGGCTGGAAGTGTTGGCAGCTTTTTGCAAGATGCACAGAGCCCGTCCCATCAGTGTGCCTTGACTGAGCAGTTAATATCTTCTTCTGTGTAGCTTATGTTTCTTACGTTAGGCAAAAAGAGACTTAGAAAAAAGCAGACATTTTCTTTACTTCCTAGGATGTAGAATTTTAAAAGATAGGTAATGTTTATGAAAGAAATTTTGGCTTAAGATTTTTTTTGACAGCCTGGGGTATTGGCTCTTCAGTGGACATATTCTTCATTCCCAAGCTGTGCCAAATATCCAGTGGGTTGTATTTTTATAAATATCATGTTATTCTAGGAAGATCTGAGGTACAACACTGGGCTGTGCCTTGAAATGCTTTTAATTTATCATGTACCTTGCTTGTTCGGGTGTGTGTGTTGGCATTGTGGGGACATTTCAGCCATGTTTCTGTGTGCAAGAGAGAAGAGGTGGAGAGGGTGATAGGAGGGGAAGACTCTGGAAGGGGTGTGTCTGGCAGGCAGGGCCACCATTTCTTCAGTGCCTTCAGGGACAGAACTCTTTCCTGTTTCATTAACAAGGGCAAAATCTGCAGCTCAGTCTGATTTGAAACAGCAGATGAGCTGCTGTTCCTTTTGCAGTCTCTGTGTGTTACTGTGATTTCTTTTCTCTTCCTATAGTCATTTCCTAGGACTGCCATAACAGAATACCACGACCGGCTGGCTTAAATCAGAAATTTATTTTCCCACGGTTCCAGAGGCTGGAAGTCCACAATCAGGGGGGTTTCATTCTGATTTCCTGGCTTGCTGACGGCTGCCCTCTTGTTACGTCCTCAAATGGTCTTTCCTTTGTGGGCAGGCACCCCTGGCATCTCTGCTTTCAGATTTCTTCTTATTCTAAGGACACTAATCAAACTGGATTAGGGCCCACTCTAGTGGTCTCATTTTAACTTAACCAGCCTCTTTAAAGGCTCCATCTTCAAATATAGTCACCTTTTAAAGTACCAGGGGTTAAGGCTTCAAGGTATATATTGGGTCGGGGGCATAATCCAGCCCGTAACACTTCCAAATATCCTTGTTTACCTGAATAAGTGTTGGCTTTACTAGGTGATATGTACCAGAGGTTATGTGCTGAGGCAGTGATGGTTCACATCCTGGCTCTGCAACCTCAATGGCCCAGAGTTCAGCATCTCTGCAGCCTAGGTTTCTTATCTGTAATACAGGATGAATATTACCTACTTGGCAGGATTATTGTGAGAATTAAAGGTAAAATGTATGAAGCCTTTCAAATAAATAATTGTATGTTAAAAGTAAGCAACTGAACAATGGGTAAGCAATAAAAGTGAGTCAGTCAATTAAACAAAGGACTTTTCATTCATTCACTCATGTTTTTCCAAAGCCATCTGTGTTACTGTCATCTGTGTACTGTGGTAGCCTTGTGAGTATGAAAGTTGACTGTGTCACCAGTTTGAATTACATGTCCAACTTCCACGTACATATTACATTAGCATTTTAATTGGTGGTGGGGGATGGGGAGAGAAAAGTATTTCTTCTTTCTCAAACAAAATAAACTATTTCTAGCCAATGGTTGTTTCTAAGACTTTCTGAGGGATGTGATTTTTCACCAAACTTGAATAGGGCATTTCTGGTACATCAGCCTGTGCTTTTCCTACCATGTCATTAGAAGTCCTGTGTCTCTGGGATATTAATTATAGGGTTTCACAAATCTAACTTTTTTCACCGCTATTACCTTGACCTCTCTTCTCCCCCTCATGTATATTGGTCAACAACTCCAAGTATGTACACACAGATGGACAAACCCCACTCTTCCCCCATTCATTAGGACAAATATGACAGGGATTTGCTTCCGGCTTTTGAGTTGGCAATGGGCTGAGAGCACCCACTCTTTTTGCCCTTGGCATTTCAACTAGTTGCTTCATTCTCTCCTCCTGCACAGAAAACCCTGAAATCATATCTCTAGTTATTTCTACTCAGAGGTGAAGTATAGCAGTTTTCCTGGCTGCCTTACATGTTATGGTATCCTGTGTGTGGGGCAAGGAGGAAATGAGGTTTTTTTTTTTAGTGTGTCTCTTAATGTAGATGGAACAGCAGTGAGACTACTGAGAATACATCTCATAGAATTGTTTCATCATATCACTAAACATACTCCACGTGTTATTATATTGTAATAAATATATGCATATGTATATGTGTGTGTGTGTGTGTATATATATATATATATATATATATATATATTTGTTGTTGTTGTTGTTGCTGTTGTGAGGCACATGGGTGGCTCAGCGTCCAACTCTTGATTTTGGCTCACGTCATGAGACCGAGTCCTGCCTGGGGCTCTGCTCTGGGTGAGGAACCTGCTTAGGATTCTCTCTCTTCTTCTCTTTGTTCCTCTCCCACTCCTATGCACAAACTCTCCCACTCTATCTCAAATAATTAATAATAATAATAAAAGTTGCTGCCAAAAAAAATAACCAAATGTCAGAATAAAGTGTTCTTTATAAAAAGAAAAATGTTTAGAAATTTTGTGGTGTCTTTTGGATGAATATGTCCCTATATCTCTTTTGATAGAAGCATCTTCAGTTTCTTTGTAAGATGTTGAATTTCATGGGTAATTATATCACACACACACACGTGCACACACACACACACAATTCCATAGCTTTACAGATTGCTTCTCCAACCTGCTTGAATTGTTGACATTAGCTACTTTGCAACAATCTTGAGAAAGATGTTTTAAAAAATTAAAGAGAGTGAGTGATTAATTCATCATACTGTAACACTTAGATTTTGAAATTATGCACTGGGCCATCTGCTTTTCACAAATTACTTCCTTGAAATCTTTAGCACCATTGAGTCTAGAGGGGGAGAAAACCCAAAACAGCTTCTACTACCAATAGGTATTTCCTACTGAATTAATAAAGGATTTCCTGTTCTTTCTCCCATGAATGAATTTTAGCTCTTTCACTTTGATTAATAGAAAGCAGGGCTTTATTGAATTTATTTCAAAATAAGCTTTTTTTGGTATAGGATTTCCATACCTACAGTATGTAATAAGCCAGACTTTCTAATTTTATAAATTTCTGTTCAGAGTTCTTGGATAAAGGACTCTAGCATCCTGCCAGCTAATTCATTTAACAACTATATTTCTTTTTCTCCTCTGTTTGCATGATCTTTTCTGTGTTTTTCCTTCATCACCTAAAATATAGAGTGTGTCTTGAAAGAAATTAAAATTCCTACAAGTTTTAATTTTTCTTGGTTTAAAAGTGCCAAAATAAGATACCAGGATAAAAGCAGCAGTGGACTTATTTCCTGGTGACATAATGTTTATGTTCATAGAAATTTAGTCTGTTGTATCTTGACCCTTTCCCACCATACTAGAGTAGTAATTCAGCCATTCGTGGAATTAAAGCTTCAGGCAAAGATTTTACATAGTCTTAGAAAATAGCAAGGGGGCACCTGGGTGGCTCATTCAGTTAAGCATCTGCCTTCAGCTCAGGTCATGATCTCAGGGTCCTGGGATCGAGTCCCTCATGGGGCTCCAGGCTCAGCAGGAAGTCTGCTTCTCTTTCTCCCTCTGCCCATCCCCACTGCTCATGTGCTTTCTATCTCTCTCTCTCTGTTATGTTTCTCAAATAAAGAAATAAAATCTTTAAAAAAAAAGAGAGAGAGAGAGAGAGAAGAAAATAGCGTGTAACCAGTGAATACCCAGTAGTGGTGTGTTGGAAGGAGGGAGGGTGGTAGGGGGGCGTGCTTGCTTTTAATGAGAAGTGCCTTTGTGAAAAACTGGAGCATGGTACAAAGGTTGAGAACTATGGTACTAAATCATTTTTTAAATCTATTATGTGCAAATTGGTTGTAATGACTTTAGTCTAGATGAAGACTTTATTTCTAAACCATTAAGATAAATAAAGTAGCAAAGATTTTAAAAAAGTAAACTATATTCTAAATGATTTTAGGAAATATTTAGTGATACTCCAAGACAACTGGAAATTTTTTTCTTTGAGGATGGGGAATATTTGATTTGTGTATTTGAGAACAGAGGTGGGCAGATTTTAGAAAGGTGATATATATATATAGAATTTTTTCCTTTACTACATCAGTGATTTTTACCTCCAACAAAGCCTGTTTGTTAAAACTACCTTTAAGGAAAAAAAAAAAAAACAACTCCTGTTTCTTAGTATGTCTGGCAAGCATTTGGCAAGGAGATGAGGCTTAATGAATAAAGAATATGTTATATAGCTTCATGAAGCCCACAGCAGATTTCTCAGTACAAATTATTTTCTTTATAGAATACTTTAATTTAAACCAAAAGGATGCACCATTCCAACAAGCTGCATGAAAGCTAGCATTTTCGTTTACTTCCACGCAATCTGAAGTAACACTAGTGGTACTTTCTTTGGCTCAGGTCTGCCTGTGAGAAAGCTTGTTGCACCAGAATTCTTGAGACCTTTCCTTTATTATGTTCTATAAATGTGATTTCTCTTTACTACCTCCGTGCATTCAAGAAGACAGTCCTGCATTATTGCTTTAATTATTTGGTCATCAAGCCAGCTGCTTTCCTGCCCGAATCCAAACTCTTCTGATTTTTTTAACGTAAAATGAGCAGGCTTGGCCTGCATCATCTGGATCAGCAGTGAATAGATATTTATTAAACATATATCATATGTAAAGTACTGTGCCAGGTTTCTTTCAGTTCCTTAGTTCTGTGCCACAGGAAATGGTGAGCAGTATAAAGTTAATTTAGTGTCATATACCAACCAGTTTTACGGTTTAATGTACTGTAAGACTTAATATTCATATAATCCATTAATTTCAAACCTTTCTTTTTTGTAATTCACTGGAAGTAATTTTTCTTTTTTTTTTTTTTTTCCTCAGCATCATTGAATTTGACTTCTCAGCTTTTTTACTCAATACATCTTATCAGAACAGGGATATTTATAGAGACCCTCACCCAAATAGAAAAATAAGACACCCCCTTAAATTTGAATTTCAGGTAAACAGTGAATATTTTTAGGATGGCCGTGTATCTGCAGATTCAGTTGTATGAACCCGTATTTTGATTTGCTAACACTGGCAAGCATATACCTAGAAGAAAATTATAGTGAGACTTAATCTGCATAATTAAGTTCTTAAATCAGGGCCATTGGTTCTGAAAATTCTATATTAAAAAAAATTCTATAATCAAAAACTTTCTGAATATGTCAAAGGTCACGAGATCTCCGCATTTTGTTTAGAAATTCCTCAGTTTTGTTGGCGGCATGGTGTACTTTATAAGGATTTAAACAGAGTGGATCAAAAGCAGTAATTTTTCATTTTATCCCATGAAAAGTCACATGTCTTTATATTTTGTCCCAGTCTGTGCTCTTCTTATGAATTGTCTAAACATCTGTGAAAGTAGTTTATTCCTAACTGGTAACTCTGTAATATTCTCCCTGACTTAAGTCCAAAAGCCAGTATAACTAATGTAGTAGTAACCTCTCCTTCTCCTTCCTCCTTTCTTTCCTGGTTTCCCCCCTTCATGCCCCAAATAGAAGTCTTTTATCATAAATAAAGCGTGACATTTCTGTGATATCATGCTCATTCAGAGTAACTCAGCAACGGTTTGTGTATGATGATTTGTAAATTTTTCAAAAGTAAGAGAAGAGGGTGATTAAAAGGAAAGGTAATCCTCCCAAATATTAACCTACAAGAAAGCTCTGACCTCTTTTTTTTTTTTTTTTACTGACCTGGAGATTGTCCCAGTAAGAGTGGATTTTGCTTTTGCTTTGGGAGAGACTTGTTGCAGGAGGGTATTTAGGATCTGGTGAAAAGTGTTAAGTGTACTAGCTTGATTCCTTAGCACAGTAAATACCAGCTTTGCAAGTGAGAACTTGATCCTTTGGGAAGATGTAAGTGGTCATGCTGCCAGGGCTTTGCATGTGGGTAGGAACACCATAGTCCTCTTCCCCTGGCACACTGGTTTGGAAAAGGTAGGAACTAATGTAGTATCTGCTTAAAAGAATCTGTCCAGAAGTAGACTTAGTTCTTCCAGATTCTGATGTTGAAACCTGGCTTGCCTAGCCACAAAATTCATTTTTAGTTAGGGAAACCACTTTTATGGGTGTCTCCTTAGCTCTGATGAGGCAGCTGGGTCCTGTTCTCTCCATAGACAACGTCCTTGAACATCTTTCCAGTTATTTTTATCTTAAAGAGCAAAAACAAGGCCATTTTCCTGCCTGGCATGGGAGCGTTCTTTGCTTGACCTGAGGGCACCATGCCCTCTTCTTTCCTTTACTCCCTGATCACAGCTGATAAGCTTTAAAGGGAGGACATCCTCACAAATGCAAAGGTTCGGTGCCTGATTAATGGCATTAGCTATATTCTTATAGTGTCCCTGAACTGCTTATTTTGATTTGTTTCTTAGCCTGCCCACCTTTTGGGATGGTGCTTTGAACTCCCTAAAATTTTTCTTTTTTAATCACAGCACAAACAGTGCCTCCCCTTCAAAGTCCTGGGCTCTCTGCCTATTAGCTCCCCACATTTTTTTCCCTAGCTGCTTCTTACTCAGATGGAACATAAGATGAGTCTGGTAAATTCTGGCCTCTAAAGTGTACAGTGCCAGTCTGCTGCTAAGGAGTTTCTAGGGAGGATCTTGAGATTGAAGCATACGGAGCCGGAGCCCCAGGGTATGAGGAAGCTTCAGATACACAAATGGGAGGCAGGACAGAAAAGTGGGTAAGAGTGCCTCTCTATTTAAGCTCAGAAGCCGGCTCTAGGCTCTACCACCTACCATCAGTAGAACTTTGGCCAAGTTAACGTAATCTCTGTTTTCTTGTCTATGAAATGTGGATAATAATAGCACCTAGTTTGTAGGGTTCTTCCTAGGATTAAATAAGATAATCTACTTAATAGTGTTAGTTGTTGTTATCTCTAAACTGTTACCAAAGTAAAACTTCACCCTTCAGGGCGTGAAAGACATGTATTAGCAGAGTTTCGTGGTTAAAAGTTGGATTTACCAGGCAGTGGTCAAATCCCATCTTGATCCCTAATTAATAAGCCTCAGTTCTTTTATCTGTAAATGCAAATAATAACAGGAATATACCTAAATATCACAGCAAGGTTTTGAGGAAGATTAAAGAGAAAAGTGGACTTAATACTGATGATAATATACAGAGCCTCATTTAAGGTACAGGGGTACAAGCTTCTTTCCCCTTCCAGGGAAGGTTTTCTTCAGGGCCCAGTGGCAGAGTTTAGGTTACCAATTCTTTCCCCATTAAATCTAGTCCTGTTCCGTACCTTCCATTTCCCCTAAAGTGTCATTTGAGCCCTTATTTGAACAGAAGTCAGAAACACTTTTTTCCCAGAAGTCACATTTTGAGAAGTGCAGACCAGTTAAAATGAATTGTAGGAATATTTATGTTGCAAGTCCCAAAACCAGAAATAGATGAATTTCAGTCAGATTTCAGACTACTTTTGACCACTTTCACACCTATATTCTTGCATGTAAAGTGCTTTGATGGGCTAACCACTTTATCATTTTATTGTACTTTATTACATCATAAATTTTTATATCTTGCTAACGATCCTACAGGAAGCTTAATTGTTTATAGGAACATCTTAATTAACTGGAGTTCACCAGGTTAAGCAGAACACAAATTGAAGGAGTTATAAATGAAACACTCAGCTCCTCTCATTTTACTCAGGATGCACTATTGAGATAGACCAGGAGGTTCTGCTGGGTCATAAGGACTCCAGTATGTCACAGCAATATCAGGTCAATGCTCTTAACCATTCTTCCTTTTCCCGTTATGTCATAGTGGTGACTTCTTCCGAACAGGGGCCCTCCCCCTAACCTTTGTGGAAGAGTGAAAACACGAAAGGAGGTAACTATGGTAATTCAGAGAAATTCTGACTCCTATTCTGGGAGGTATAAAATGTTGTTTATGCATCCCATTCCTTACCAGGTTTTGCCTTCTGGGAAGGTAGGTGTTTGTAATTTTTCAAAAGCTTCTTGAATTCATCTGTTAATAGTTAGTGAGCGTAGAGCTAAAGTGCTGTATAGATGGTATTTTTAAGGTGTTACTGTTTAAGGTGTTACTGCCACAACTAAGCAAAATCATAAGCAGTAGTAGAAGGGGCCCCCTAGTAAGGTCTCTCCCTGGAGCTGTTCCTTGATGCACCAGGGAAATTGCCATTTTGGCCTCTTAGGCCTCCCAGCCTGCTCCGTATGGTCAGGCAGGTGATGCTACAAATGCAAGCCCAGACCCATCAAAATGAAAGGACAGTGTTGTTGGGCCTTAAATTCAGTTGGCCAAGGAATGCAATGGCAACTCTAGACCTGGCTGTCCAGTGAGGAAGCCACTCTTACAGATTCGAGCATTTGAAATGTGGCTAGTCTAAATTGAGATCTGTTGTAAATATATACACTGGATTTTGGAAATATAATCTTAAAAAAAATGTTAAGTATCACATTAAGAATTACTGATCCATTATCTGCATGTTGGTAATATTTTTGATGTAATGACTTAAATATAAAATGTACTCTTAAAAATTAGTTTCATTGTTTATTTTTTACCTTTTAAAAGAGACAACAAAAATTAAAGTATGTGAATTGAATTGTATTTCTATTAAACATAGTGGTTCTAGGCCCTTGGTGTGAGGTAGTGCTATTGGCGGACTGAAGCTTAAGTTAAAGTGGCTTTCAGGTAGAGTAGTTAGAATCGGTGTGAGAATCCTAAAAAGCAAAACCCAGTCTCCTGTCCTCCCTTCACTCATCACTGTCAGCTCTTCCTCAGTCCTTGGAGCTTTCATACTTGCTGCACCATTGATCATGTCCAGTCTTTCCTCTGCCCTTGTCCTCAGGGAAGAGGGATCCCCCTACCCCTAGGAGCAATTAAGTGTTCCCTTCTGAATGTGCTCAGCGCACTTTACTGAGACCAAAGGGTTGTTTCTGTGGCTTACTGATCCCTCCACTAGCTCGGGAGCTTAGGCAGGCCACCTCTTCATCTCTGCGTGCTGATACCCACTGCCGCGTCTCCTACACGGGAGCACAGGAACAAAGGTTTGTGGAAACTCCTAAGTGTATCTAAGAGTCTCTGATTCCTAATTGCCGTTTCTTTTCCAGCAGCCTCTTCCATGCTAAGTGGTAAGCACAGCTGCAGACGCTTGCCTTTAGTCCCACTTCTGCATTTCTCTTGTCCAGCCTCTCTGTTCTCGCCTTTGCTGTTTTCTTCTGTCTTCAGACAACAAAACCAGTGAAAGGTAGGTAGGAGGTTTTAGCAGCCTGACTAGCCAGGAAGTAAATTTCAGGGAAGTTCAATTTGTTTGATCATTAACAGATGTTGGCATTTTAGTCTTATTCAGAAGGGATAGTTTTGAGTGAAATATCTTCCGCTTTTATTTAGTACTTCTTCAGTATTCCTTTGCGTGCAAAAATCTGATGGTAGAAATTCTCCCTTCCGTCTTGGGCTATTCGTGTTTTCCACTATCAGGAAAAATTAAAAAACAAATCAACTTCTAACATAAAAGAAAACACCTGTTTGGCTTGGAGAAATTGGCTAGGGAGGTCTTTTCTCTGACAAGCCAGAAGCGACCATCATGGGGCCCCTTATGGGAAAAAAAAAAAAATTAAAAAAAGTCATTTTTTTTTCTTTATTTCATGTGAGCATTGGCAGAAACTCTGACAAGCAGTTCTTCATATTTTATTATGTTCTTGTCTGCAGAATCTCTGTCAGGCAAAAACCTTGTCAGCGGAAAACCTGTCGTAGGATCAGAGGAGACAAAAACAGGTGTCACACAGGCAGTCAAAACTGAAGGAAAAAAAAGATTAGGCTAAAGAGAGAGAGGCAGACAATTACATTAATGCCATTGCTTTTATCTTATAGATGTGTGTTATTATCTCGGGGTGCTGAGTGCGCAATTGCCTCAAAGAAAAGTAGACAGGAGACAAGGGGAAACTTGATAGTTATTAACTGAAGAAGCAGTGTGTCAAAGCTGGATGGGGTTCAAAGTTTTGCAAAGGAAAAAAACTGCAGGCAGCAAGCAAAGACTGTGTGGTTCTGCTTTCGGCTACATAAACCTAGTAGCAATCTAACATTTTCTACTTGGAAACAGATCATAGAGAGAAAAATTAATGAAAGATTTCATTTGGAGGTTTTTGGGGTAACATTTATCCTATATACATGTGACTGAATCATAATCTTTTCTCTCTTATAAAATCTTGACACAATGTGAGGCATGGTGAGGCATGAAGACAGGCATTTGTCAGTTCAGCTGTGTTGTTTGGATATGTTTAAAACACCTATTATCAACACACTTTTAATTAAAAAAAGCTATTAAGAAGCCCTTTTACTAAGTGTGAACATCTGTACGTGCAAGCTGTAAATTAGGAGATCACATATGTGTGCCTCAGTCAGAGACTAAATGAAGCTGGCAAATGTTTTCTAATACTGGTTTTATTTTTTTTTTTTTTTTTAAAGATTTTATTTATTTATTTGACAGAGAGAAATCACAAGTACACTGAGAGGCAGGCAGAGAGAGAGAGAAGGAAGCAGGCTCCCTGCTGAGCAGAGAGCCCGATGTGGGACTCGATCCCAGGACCCCGAGATCATGACCTGAGCCGAAGGCAGCGGCTTAACCCACTGAGCCACCCAGGCGCCCCTCTAATACTGGTTTTAAATACAGTAAAAAATCTAAAGGAAAAGTCGCTACATTTTAAAATTTGGATTTATTTTTATGATTGTGCCTGTTGGTACTAATTAATAGAATTTTCCTTCTCATTAGAAATTAGGGTCATTATTACTATCAAGTTGGTAACCAAAATTTAAAGAGCTAATGAGCATCTCCCCTCTGTTTGTTTGTTCACATCTTTTCAGAAGACTTGGCTTCTTTTCTGAAAGTTTGCACTTATTAAATATTGTACTTATTAAATATTAAACATTGGTGATGCTATAAAATAGTTTCATTTTGCCAATGGCCCAAACTCTGAAAGATGTTTAGCCTTGTTGATAATGCATACGTGTCAAACAGCCAACTAGTGACTTCAGGTTGGGATGGCAACTTTGTTTCCCCATCTGCTCAATCATACACTGATCATGGGAGTGGAAAAACAGACAAGGATCCCTCTAGCCTTTGACATTTTCTGTTCATGCATTTAACAATTGGTTAGTTTAGACTTTTCCTAAGACTGCCTTCTTAATCCCCCCCCCCTTTTTTTTATGAGCAAATCTTTATATAGGGCCTTTTATTCCTCCAGTCACAGATGCAAAGCAGTTTGATACTTGATATATGCATTAAGCAAATCCAGCAATCCAGAAGAAAACACACATGAGTGTCAGAAGTGTGTGTGATAGCCCAGAGTTTTAAGGGATTATAGTAGGAGGATAAAAAAAAGGATTGATTATAGATTTAGAATGAGATTTCAGGCTGACTTACTGGGAGAGGAAAGGAAAAATACTTGTGACACAAAGGTGACATTTATTAAGAAAAAAAAAAAAGACGACGACTGAATATAATCATTCCTTTCTTTCAGGTATTTCCTACCAGATGCTGGCTTTTTGTATCACTGCTCTCTCAATTTTGAAAGATTTCTTCACTATATGTGATAGAGTTTAAAGCACATGTTCTATCAAAAATAAATATGTCTTGCATTTACAGAGTTTCCTTAGTGAAATTCTTGGTGAAACACTATTTCAAGAAAATGACATCTTAAAGCTAATAAATTAGGAGTAGGATAATTATTCGCTTACAGAAAAGTTCACTTTTTGTTTAATAGAAGGACTTACATGGTCTGTTCAAGTAGCATATTTCAGTAGTTACTTTTAACACGAGATGTGTTTTGTAGTCTGTGTACATTTAATTCATTGATCTGTAAATTAAATAAAGCAAGGTTTGTGTAGTCAACTTTCAGCTAGCCTCAGCAACTAGAGGTTGGATAGAGCAGCAGCAGGAGGAACAATAACCCCCCAACCCTGGTTGCAGCAAGGAGAGTCAATTACCAAATCTCTTCCTAGATTTACTGTCAAGTTTGCAGATTAAATTTTCTCTTTTCCCCTTAACCACCTTCTGATGGAGTTTCTGTAAATGAGGAAAGACATGCCCCCAAAAGTGGTCCATGTAAGGAAGAAGGAGGAGAAGAAATAAAACCAAGGACTTGTTTAATCTACTAGCCAGGAGAGTGAGCTTCTGAATAACCAAGCGTTGACAGTCTACTTTTATGTGTGTCTCAGTCAGACTTTAATGATTTCCAAAGTCTGTTGTGAAGACTTTATTATGCATAAGGCCACAGGGGGGAAATGCCAATCAGTTTGAAATATTACTGTATAGTCTCAAGTGGAGCTCCAATTCTGCCCCGGACTAATTGTGGGTGTTTGTGTGTGCATCTCCACATACTCGCAAAGCTAAATGTCAGCTAGGGATGATTAAACACTGTAGGACATAAGCCTCATTGGAACTACTTTTGTCCCCCTTTCGTCACTACACATTAGAATCACATCCATAATGGACTATAAGAGTATTCATATACTTAGTCCCTCATGTATTAAGGGACAAGAAAAGAAAATCAAGGATCATTCACATGAGGTATAAGGTATAGTAATGTAATCGGGGTGTGTGGAGGCTCAGTAGGGTTTTGTTTTGTTTTAGTTAAAAACACTGGCACGCTGTTTGTTCAAGAAAAAAAATAAACGCTTCACCCATAAGGGCTGACAGTTTTTATCACCAGGTTGGGGATCAACTTTTGCAGCTATATATCATTCCTTTTCTTCTTTCCTTAAAAAAAAATTCTTGAAGCAAGCCCTCTTTCTTTTTGGTATTAAGTATCCTAATTAATTCAACCTTGACAGTTACAGTTAGGAAAGTTGTGACTTATACAGAACATTAATTATTTTGTACCGAATTTGCCCCCAATTTATAGGTCTTTTCCCAAAAAGTAGTGAATAAAATGTACAGATCTAAGTATTACTTCAAGTTATAAGGAATTCTTCTTTTAATAGCAGTCATTGTCTGCCTTCATGATCGATTCTCTGATCCACTAAAAAGTTTTTAATATGTCATCATTGCCATTTATTAATGTTTTCCCCAAGTGCTATGGCTTTTATTCAGATCTGGCTTACGATCTTTGGGTAGGCTAAGCCTTTGCCTTGCGCCCTGATGCTCTCTTGCCTAGCAAGAGAGCTGAGTCTTATAATGGGAAAGGATTGATGTTATAATGATTCCAAAGGGTCCCTTTATGATGAAATTCTAAATACGCAAAATCCCATTAAAGCTGTAGAAGTTCATGGGCTAGCTACATTGAAATGACATATCATTATATCGGATATAGTGTGCATTTCATAAAGTGTGGTATAATTGGAAATTATTGGTCATGTTAGAAAGAATGAAGAGCCACCGACCCTCATAAATTCAGAGTATTTGGGTATTTAGAATACAAAAGGGAACAATAATCTGTTTATAAGTAATCAAAACTTAAAAATCTGACCCCAGAAACTGTTCTTATAAAATCCTGTCCCTAAGAACTCTATTTCTGAACTCTTAAAGTAATTGTGGAAAGAATTCCATAAACCAATCCCTCAAAGACACATGTTAAATGTTAATCTATTAGAAATTAAAATTGTGTTCTAGGACCCAGAGCTCCTAAATGTTGACCGCTTGATGCTGTTATAATTTAGAATCCTAAGGGGAATTGAGGCAAGAGACATGGAGTTCTCGAAACAATTAGCTTTCCAATTGAAGGCTCACTTGGCTTTCTCCCAAAATGAAAGAATAGGTTTCTTTAATTTTTTTTCTTACTTGTAAAATTGCTTCAAATTAGTATTTAAAATTTTAAAAATATCCAGGGCAGGACTGGAAATTAGTGAAATAAAAGATTTCCTTTTAGGCCATTTTCATACAAATTTTTAATTGTTTTCCTCTGCAAAGTAGGTGGTTTTGAGAAGTTAGCCCACTTCTCTCACTTTTTATTGAATGGCTGGCTATAACCTTCACACTGCCTTGCCTGAACCGCTATTAGATGGAGTCCACTGGACGTCAAGGCCTGAAACATTCAAGCATATTCCTGTGAAAACCACCTAAGTCACTTGAATCTGGCTTTTAAAGAAAGTTATGTTTTAAAAAGTTGTGGAAAACTAAGAACTATAAACTATCACTGAGAGCCAATTTTCTAGGATCAGTGAAAAGCACTTTTATACTCCTACATTAAGAAAAAAAACTATCTGAATATGTTCTTATTTCTGTGACCTTCACAGAAAATATTAGAAGTGAAGTCTGTAGAATTACAGGTTTACATTTATTTTAATTTATTTGAAGGTTTGGGAGTAATTCCTGTTATTAAAAATTGAAATAAAAAATAGTTATTCACATTTCACTTGATAGATGCAAGTTCTTTTATAACTACTGCTCACCCACCCCAGCTCTATTTTATACATTTGAAAACAGAATTTTATAAAGAACATTACTTTGTTCTTTAAGTTAGCAATACTGTTCAAAGTGTGTGTTACTTTGTATCACTTAACTACTGCATATTTTGCATTACATTTTATACCGATTTTACATTTACATTACACATTTACAGTAATGAACCACAAAAATTCTGGCTGTTGTCCTTAATGGTGATTCTGTTTTTAACAGAAATGAGTTTTCTTCATCCAGACTTATGTGTCATTTTGGGTTCTTATCCTATCAAAGTGTTTATTAAAATTACATCCAGACTTCAATTTCTCCTTTGTCTCATAGCTAGAAAATTACCAGTTTAAGCTTCTGTTTCTGGCATTTTAAGGAAATCCAGGTAAATTATATTCTCCCCAGTTACCTAATTCACAATTTAAGAAGCTCTTGTGTGAATTTTCTTTTCTTTCTCTAACTAGTATCCATATTGTGCAGTTAGACCCTTTTATTTTTCCAAATAAAATTCTACATACTAAGAAGAGATTAATTTATATGTTGGCTTTTTCCCCCTATAGACCTTTTATAAAAGAAAAATAAGCTTTTCTTTGTAGATCTTATTGTGTGACCATTCTCTGACCCTGTCCAAAATCTGTACCATCCATACCTTTTTCTATAGCTGGAAGACCATAGCTCTAGCACATTGATTACAAATCCAGTGATCTGTGCTATGATTTTCATAGTGTCTGTACATTATGTTCTAGTCTATGCACCCTGTCATCAAGCTTGTTTTCTTTAACAGTCCGGATTTCATATTGCTACCTAGAAATCCATTTGATTCCCCCCAATCATGCTTCAAGTGGTAGGAAAGGGAATAGATTATGCAAAGCTTAGTTGATTCCTGCTCAGATAGCAGCCCCACCTCACTCCATGAACCGCCACAATTACCTGTAACCACTGTTCTCTAGGGGAGTGTAAACATCAAAGGAGAGGAACATGGGTAAAATGGAGAGTTTGGTGGCACAGTAGAATCATACATTTAGGCTTTCAATGCAAATACACTAATGGCCTTTCCTAGTCTATGTTGACTTAACTGTGTTTATCTGTTCAACAATATGAGGACTGAACACCCTTGTGTCAATTATGTGTCAGATAGAGTTGCTGCTTAACATCAAGCTCTCGTGATAAAATAGGCACATAAGTGACCCAGTAAATGGGCAGCATATGGTTGGGATGTACATGATTGGCACGCATCATTATTGAGACAGTTTGCTCTTAGATGCGGGGACCTCTCCAGACTTCATGGAAAAAGAAAATAGAACTTGAAGCTAGAAGGAAGATGTAGTCAAAAGGTAGATAAGAGGAAAAGTACTTAAAGAACAGTGTTGAAAATGAAACACTTTTTAAATGTAGCTCAGCAGATGGAACTGTCCTTATCTCACAGCATCATTGCGTACCGTTTTGCTGCTGTCTCTCATGGCCTAGAATTGGCTTTGCCTGAAAAGCCAATTAATTTGTTATCCATTTAAATTATGTTCTCATGTCACATACCCAGCTTGTAATTTTGTGTATTAATGTGTATTTTTTTTTAAGTTTGTTTTCCTCACTAGTCTGCTAACTTCAAGAGGGCTCAAGTCTTATGTGTTTTGTTCTTCACAAAATCTCCAAAATTTAGCATAGGACCTAGAAATATTCTTCTAGTAACCAAATATGGACGTGCTTAGAATGTTTGAAAAGGTAGTGTGTAACTCATTTTGTGTCATGTTATGACAATGGATAGTAAATTGATCTGGCCAAGGTCTCCTGACCCAGGTTAAGGACTCTAGGTAAAGGGGGAGGGAGGGTTTTGCTGGGATCACTATTGGAAACTTTTTTTTACCAGAGAAGAGACCTATTCTAATCAGTATTTTGAGAAGACTGACTTGTGGGTTGTACTTAGGTTGCACTGGGTCAGAAAGAGCAGAGATAGATCAGACCACCAGGAGTTACTTGCAGTAATGGAGTTGTGAGAGCCTTAAAAGCCTGTACTAAAGTGATAGAAGTTAGGGCAGAGAGGAGGGATTGATCCAGGAGAAACTGCAGTGGAAAAATGTATGGGTACTAAGTAGCCTGAGGTAATTTGAATGTTTTCTCTGTATGTAATGTTTAGTGAGAAGAACTGCAGCCAACAAGATAAGAATTTGTATCCATACTGTAGATCTCCTCAACTATATAAAATTAATGGACTGGAAAAAGTAGATGCAACTGTGTCAATGTATGGATATTAGCAATTTTGGGGTGGTGGGATTATAGATGATTATTTTGTTGTTATTGTTTTCTCGAATTTATGGCATTTTTTTCAAGAGCACCTGTGACATATCCATCAGAAGATAACAAAAGGTTTGTTTCAGCCTAGTTTCCGTAGTTCTACCTTTCCCAGCACTAAGTGTCAAGTACGTGTTTGGAGTTGAGAGCATGGCTCTTGGGTAGGTTGGGAATCACCTGCATAATATAGGAGTAGTTGGATTCCTAGAGGCAGCTCATCCCAGGCAGACAGCTGGAGAGGCATCAGCTCAAAATCTTCATGAATCCCCTGCAGCTCAGTTGATTTCCCCTTCAAACCCCCCCAAACTAGAAAATCTTTACTCTAAGCATCTTTTTTCTTCCCCACTTTTTTTAGGTTGGTCTTGATTCTGTGTTTTTCTTTCCTCACTCCTTGAATTAAGGAGGTGGTCCTCAACCTATTGGCTGCCACTAGCAAGAATTTTGAAAATGAAGAGCCATCCTGACATTTTCATATACTAAGTAACTTGCCAGGGTCATGCAGCAAGTAAGTGACGGAGCTGAGATTTGAACCCGTGGAGTCTGGCCCTAGAAGCTTCCCTTATCTGGAGGATAACAATCTTTTTAGCATTAGGAACTTTAAATCATTGTTTTAAGTCATTATTATATCTCCTTAACTCTTATTTCCAATTCACTGTCTCCAAATGACATTACTATAAATGTAGTCTGTCACATTCGCTGGAAAGTCTTATATCATTCAACTTACATATGTCTGCAATGAAAATTAAGAAAATAATACATTATAAATAAAAACTTATTTTTTATTTAAATTTATTGTTTAACTTCATCAGGATGGTAAGATCCAAAACAATAGAAATACTACAAATTTTTATAACTTATTAAACACAGAGTGGATTTTTGTTAGAAATATACCTGTCAATAAATTGGATGGGGCTATAATTTTTTTCTTCCCAGACAAGTTCATATATCAGTAAATGAATAGTATTCATTGTAAGAAATAGAAAAGTTACCCTATCATTTCTCATTTTTGCAGATTTAACTGCGGAGATGCCTATTCACATGAATAGGTGGGACAAGGAACTTTATCCCATCGTCCTTCACTGCTTAGAAATCATTTCACATCGTATGCCAAAAACTACACAATGATCAGTTAGTTTTGTTAAAAGGAAAAAAAGTGAAAATCACCCACCTTATTACCCAGATGTTGTTATAGTCATTTACCTTCTCGATGTCTGGAAAAAGGCATTAACAAGATGTATTAAATGTCTACATATAAATTTAGCTGTTAGTCTTTCATTTAGAGGCATATTGTTTATTCTAGTATAACAGTAAAGGTTGAGAAAATAAAGATACTGTATTAGTTATTTAAATGATTTCTGCAATATGCTTTTTATTTTTATTTTTTTGAAAAGTGATACTTTTATCATTTCAGATTCAGCTATCTTGATTGATGAAAATTTCCACCAGTGGTCATGGTCAAATTATGCTTCCAAATTTAATTTTCATTGCAAGAAATTGAACTCACATTTTGATTCAAATAAATGTATTAATATGCATTTTGAGAAAAATTATTAAAAAATCAATATGTTGTGGACTGCATTTCATAGGGTAGATTACTAAAACAGTCTACAATAAAATGTGGAGATAATAAAATTACTCCGTTTACAACAGAAATGCTATTTCTTATTACTTAATTAGTAATATTATGTAAACCTAATATTTTTTTGAAGAGTGTGTTAGAAGTCATGGGAAAAAAGTCATGATTTTAGTCATGTGGTTCCATATGTGTGTCACAGTATAGTGTTGGACTTCAGGAACACATTAGGTAAGAGTTGTATATTATAAAAACATTTATTAATTTTGCTAGATCTCATGGTCAAAACTGGTTTTATGTATTTAATGAAAGCAGTTATGTACTGCTAAAAATTAAGTGCCTTGGCTTTATATCGTAATTTATGTTAGTTTTATTTTTATTAACAGGATGTGGAAAATAATTCAAAATTTTGTAAGAAATAAGCTGAGGGGCACCTGGGTGTCTCAGTCAGTTAAAAGCGTCTGACTCCTGATTTTGGCTCAAGTCGTGACTGCACGGTCATGAGATCAAGCCCCACGTCAGGCTGCATGCTCAGTGTGGAACCTGCTTAAGATTCTCTCTCCCCATCTCTCTGCTCCTCCCTCCAAAGCTCCTCCACACTTTCTCTCAAATAAAAAAGAAAGACAAAAATGATTAATCAGGGGCACCTGGGTGGCTCAGAGGGTTAAAGCCTCTACATTCGCTCAGGTCATGATTCCAGGATTCTGGGATCGAGCCCCACATCAGGCTCTCTGCTCTGCAGGGAGCCTGTGCCCTCCACCCCCTGCCTGCCTCTCTGCCTACTTGTGATCTCTGTCAAATAAATAAATAAAATCTTCAAAGAAAATGATGATTAATCATAGCTGAAATAAATATTTGGTATTTGATTAAGTAGGTTGTCTGAAAGAAATCATGTAAAATTTCTATTCACATTTTATCTAGTGTGTCTTACAAAGTTTATAGGTCCAGGAAAATATTCAGACTGAATTTAAAAGAGTAGACATGTCATAGGCTCAGGGGTTTTTCTTCCCAGGTAATGATCTCAACTCCTAGGGTTGAGTGTCAGGATTAATTGAAAAGAATGGCTTGCCTTTGAATGTTTTGGGAGGCAAAAGCCATTTTCAGTATTGGACACTTGTGCTTTGCTCTCACAAGGATACATTCTAAAGAGTGATTCATTGTTAAAATAGATAGGAATGCTAGAGGTGAATTCTTTACTCATGTCCCATTTTATGTTCTGTCTGAATTCTGAATATTCCAACACAGAACCAAGTATCAGGTTCTCCTGCTCCTTATCCATATTGGTATAGTCAGGAAATAAACCTTCCCAGGTTCTTGATGCTGTTATTAATAATTAAAGGAGGCTTCCACAAAGCCTCATTTATTTTGGCACCCAGGAGAGTTTTCCACCCTGGGCCACTGCACTGTATAAGTCAAGTCAGACTACACCATTATTTTGTAAAGAAGGAAGGGTACAATTTTTAAAGGAGAAATGGGGGTGGTTGGCTTTGTGGCTGAGGTTTATTCAGTGGCTTTTACTGCTGAACACGTGCCATGTCCCTCAAGTTGACAGCCATTGTTTTAATTCAACTTGTGGACCCTCGTCAAAGTTTTATATTTAGAATCATAAGATATTTTTATCTTATAAAATGTTTAATGTTTTCTATATCCTATTAACAGGAAATAAAATTGTTTCATAAGCCTCCCACGGCTTTTGGCCTTTAGTATTAAGGCTCCTTACACTTTGCCCATCTGACTCTTTTGTACTTATCTCTAACTATTTGGCCTCAAGTATTAGACATTCTGTGGGTATTCCTTCTCTTCCATGTATCCCACTAGTTCAGTGGTTTTCAAAGTGTGGTCCCTGGCCAGCAGCATCAGCATTTTGTGGAGACTTATAGAAATGCAAACCCTTGGTCCCTACCGCAGCCCCAGCCAGAAACTCTGGGGACAGTGGCCCAGCAATCTGTGTTCTAATAAGCCCCGAAGGTGATTCTGATGCATGTAATGTTCGAGAACGTTGGCCTTTGTTCCATCTACCTAGACTGTGCTCCTCCTTTCTCACTTGCTGAATTCCTAGTTATCTTGTAAGACTGTGCCTTCCTGGCAGTTACTCTGGAATACTTTATCAAATCTCTTTTATAGCATTTATACTGGTTGTGTCTGTCTCCTTTTGAAGGTGGAGGCCACAGCATAAATTACTTTAGCTTCTGCGAGCAGCTCCTACGTTGCTGTTGAGTTAATAGTGCAGGTGAATAAATGAATGTATGCATGAATGAAGGAGAAGAGTGTTACAGGAGGAGTGGTGATCAGTAAGGTCAGCTGCTGTGAAGAGGTCATGGAGAACAATGAAGGGAAAAGCTATTGGATTTCACAGTAAAGCAGGTGTTGGTGACCTTTGAAATGCTTGCTTCAGCAGAGGGATGGCAAGAAGCCCAGATTGCTGGGAGTGAGGGACTTCCAACATGATGAAGACTTGCAAGTTTCCAGACTTACTGTTTATCTGAACATGTGGTGGAAGCAGAATTTTCTTGGGAGAAATAACTAAGTGACCTTAGGCCAGTTACTTTACTTCACTGAGCCTGTGACCTCTGAACATGCAATAAGAGTAATTCTGTGTGTTTTTAATTTTTTTGAAGGATTAAAGGAGATCATTGTAACCCCCTAGAAAGATGCCTGACTTTTAGTTAGTACTTAAATGGTCAATTTGTTTATCCATCCCCCAACACACCATTATTTTTTATCTAATAATGTTAGATAACTTTGTAAAGTTGTGTAAGATAGGAAATTGTTAAGGACACCCTATTTCTAGTCATCGGATAAATTGTGAGTAGCATTGGGCCTGGAACTAATATACCTTTAGTTGAACCACTGATAGCTGCTTTGAAATTACATGGGATGTAGCTGGAAAAGTACCCCCAAAAGTGGTTGCCTTAGTTAAGCCTCCTTTAGGTACAAATTATGGAATCCTGCTTCAGGCAGACATAAAAAAGGAGAGTGAGGAGAGATTTCTTTGGCTCATGTAACTGAAAATTCCGGCCTTAACATCGCCATATCTATGTCTTCTGGATCAAACCGTTATTATCAGTACTTGGTCTTTCTAAGACCGTCTTGCAGCCTGACGGTCTTCCATGTGATTCTCATTCTCAAGCATATAGATTGGCTGCAGATTTCCAGGAAAGAGAAGACTTCCCAGTAGTTCTAACTAAAATTCTAGAGTCAGCCTCTCCATTCAGACTTAGGTCACTTGCCCATTCTTAAACCAGGTGCTGTGCCAGGGGCTGAGATATTCTGGTTTCCAGACCTGACTCAAGGAACACAGCATTCTGGTCTGCAAAATAATTAATACTGCGTGTAGGAGAAGAGTGACTCCCCAAAGGGAAATCAAGTTTCTGGTACCAGATTGAAGGGGAATAGACATAAAGCAGGCAAAGCAGTTTGACATCATTTTATTGTATAGCAAAGTGATTTTTTTTTTTTTTTTTGCACTGTGCTTCCAGCAACTCTAGGAGTCCCAGCTTAAACAAGTTGAGTGGAAGAAGAGAATGACAAATTATTAGAAGTTCTCTAATCCACACGCACTCCAGCTTCATCAAGAATAGTTTTACTTTTGGGGCACCTGGGTGGCTCAGTGGGTTAAGCCTCTGCCTTCAGCTCAGGTCGTGATATCAGGGTCCTGGATGGAGCCCCGCATCGGTCTTTCTGCTCAGCGGGGAGCCTGCTTCCCTCTCTTCTCTCTGCCTGCATCTCTGCTTACTTGTGATCTTTCTGTCAAATAAATAAAATCTTTAAAAAAAAAAAAAGAATAGTTTTACTTTTATATGTTTTTATACCAGTTTTTCTTAAGATTTCATTTGAAAATGAAATTTGGGGAATACCATTGGTATAGAGCAATTTAAGACGATTAGACCCATAAAGTATAAATGTAGGTGACCCTTTTTTCTCACTCCATTTGGCTGAACAAGTTCTTGCTCTACATTTTATTCACCTCGTTGGCCCAACTCATATTCCTAACCCCACTAAGACTCAGACTTCCGTCCTCCACAGTCAGATACAGGAAGATCATGACATGAGGCAGACTCAGTTCACCATTATTAGGATAACTTAAAAAATTGCCACTTACCCTTTGCCCACCTAGGCAACATCCCCAAAAGTTGTCGACAGCTTGGTGACTTAGTATGACAGCAGTTGTAAGGCAGAAAATTTTGATACATTCAAGAAATTTGACAGATCATAATCTTTGATGTATACATGTTGAAATTTGTAGTTGACACCTGCAGACTGGACAGTTTAATTTTTCAGTCCTTTGTCTGAGACTCATCTCCTAGATAATTGCTGCTTAAATCACACTCAGGTTTTTTCCCTTATCTACTGTTGACTTTCTTTAAATATCTGGGCTACACTTTCATCCTCCATATCAGTATAAATGTGGCCAGATGCCTATTTATGTAAATAAAGTTTTATTGGAATGCCAACACGCCCATTAGTTTAAGTCTTATCTGCTCTCCCTCTGTAACAGCAGAAGTGAGTACCTGTGAAACAGAATGTTTGATCCACAGACCTAAAATATTTACTGTCTGGCATTTTACAGAAAAAGTTGTAGATCCCTGCCATGTATTTATGTGGCTATAACAGTATTTCTCCTTTTTGACATGGCATATTTATGAACAAAAATTAGGTATATTCTTACTCTCTGTTGTTCTCAAAAGCATATCTAGGGAAATGTTTTTGCTTTACCTTTCCACTTGTACTCTTTCAGTTGTCTGAACAACTTCTCTTTGTTTCTGGAGCCTAAACACTTTAGTCCTCTTTCCCTCCTTAAACTGCCAGTTCTTTTTTGAGGAGCAGGAGGGAGAGGGTGACAGCTTTCCAACCAGCCCTCGAACACATAGGTACACACACCTGTGTGTACTTAATGCATGGCTGTAGGCACCAAACGTGGGAACAGAAATTGAGACTTGGTGTCATCTTTTTTTCCCCTCTTTCCCCCCCTCTTTTGTCCCCTCTTCATTTCCTGCTTGTCGTGCTAGCAGTATAGTTGGTGAAGAAGTGTTTGATGCAAACCTGGAGGGGTGGATGAAGGGAAACGGGAGAGGAGCAGATTTCCCCCAACCTGGTCACTGGATTCTGTAAGCAGAGCAGCTTACCCATCAGAAGGCTGAGTAGTAAGGCTCTACTTGAAGAAGAACAGGGATAATAATACCCCATTCCTACATTTTTGCAGTCTAAATGCCCTATGGAATGAGAGAAGACTTCAATCCCTAGGCTTGTGAATCCCTTATCTTTCCCAAACGTTAAATTAATTTTTAAAGCTATTTATTCAAAGTTGACTTAACCACTAGAATAGGAAAGATCAGACAAATCAGCTGCAAGAAATGAAGTATGAGGAAACCCGAACTCTTTGACAAAGTATTCCTGGGAGTAAATGTGTTGAATGAAGCCAGCGGGTAAATGATAAGGGCCTTTACACTGTGGATGTAAGAAAGCAATTTATCAAGAGTACATGAACTCTCTGGTGACCACAAGTCAGGAGGAAACGAGAGTGGAGGAGGAACCCTGAAAAAATACATTTGAAATACTAAAAAAAAAGTGTGTGTGTGCATGTACTTTTAAATACCTGCATTAATATGCAGAAATATGGGCATCTTCAAACAGGAGTTGCTCAGACCGCGCAGGTACGGGAGTCTATTCTGTGAGGGTCTGCAGTGCTGGGAAGAGAGGTTGAGAAAGCCAAGCAGTGCCTTTAGAACTTGCAAAAACCTTGGGTGCTCTCAGGTGTAGTTACGATTTGAGCCTGGTTGTTGTCTGATATCCATTTGCCTGACTTATGAGATTAGATGACCATCTTTCAGGCTCACATGTTTATCTTTTTTAATCTCTGGAAGGTCATCTGTGTATAATTCTGACAGTTGATCTAAGGCTTTTGTGCTCTCTTAACGAGTTCAAAGCACCTCTCACTCATTATCCCATTAATCTTTGCAGCATCTCTTTGAGCCTTGTGGATGAGACAATGTTATCTTAATTGTTCACTGTAGAGAAACTGAGGAAAAATGTAATTACATTATCTGCAGCAAGGTTCCCAGGAGCTCAGATAAGGATGGGGACTAGAATGTATGACCTTATCTTGGCTTTTAGATCTAGATATAACTTCTTAGACTTGAGAAAAAGGCCTGAAGTGTTTCCTGGGAAGATGGTCATCCTCAGTTTTCTGTACTGAGGTAACACCCCTGAAATACATAGAAATTCTTCCACTTTGAGGTTTGTCATTTTTTGCCTATTTTCATCTGATACTAAACCTTTGTCAGAGCTGTTTATAAAGAGTGACCAAGTTACACCATGAATTCTTTTTTCTTGAACAGGCCAGTGAACATTAAACTGTCTAACAAGTAAATAACAAGAGGTAGAGTGGGAAAAACTACCTCTTGGGATAATCCCTGCTTGCTAATTTTACTTGAGTTACACTACGAGCCTTTATCTCCTCACATGGGGTTTTTTAACCCTGTAATCTAAAAAGCATGCTCCTCTTCCTCTTTAAACCACTCAAGTATGATAAGGGGTGAGTCTTATTCAGAAAACTGATATTGGTTTGGCCTATGCTTATGGCAGGAGTCGGGAATTGTTTGTCCCTCTGGGCTATCTTTCTGAAAGTCGAATTTGTTTATTTGCTGTTGTCTGTAATTTATAGACATACCAAATCAAAAGGAAAAGGTAAAAGCAGGGAGGAGGTGGGACGAGAACTGTTTCCATTGCAAAATCTCACTTAAACATCTGTAGGCATGATCCATCTGTGGAAATGGAACCCTGATGACATCCATTGACTTGTTTCTACTTTGTCTCTGCCCTTTCCCTCCATGTCTGTATTCCTGCCCACCTCTGGAACTCTGGTGGGACCACCACAGCCTTGGATAAGCTCAGCACGCAGCACCTGTACCACCCCACCCAGGTGGAGATCGTGCAGTCCAACGTGGTGTTCGACATCAGCAGCCTGATGCTCTACGGGACGCAGGCGGTGCCCGTGCGGCTAAAGATCCTGCTGGACCGTCTCTTCAGTGTCCTGAAGCAGGAGGAGGTGCTGCACATACTGCACGGCCTGGGCTGGACGCTACGGGACTACGTCCGGGGGTACATCCTTCAGGTAGGGGGAGGACGGCGCCGCTGGTGTCCCGCCAGCTCCGGGACGGGTTGAGCGAGAAGCCTCGCCAACCTGGTCTCTTTCCTGCCCCTCACAGGCCTGGGAGTGCACACGCTCTTCTGATTAAGGTGGTCCCTTCGGCAGGCTTGTCAGAGAGCTAGAAAGAAGGAACTGGGTCCCAGCAGGCTGGCACTGGGCCTCAGGGGTGGATGGTAGAAAGGAACAAGTGGCCTGTTGCCTAGCATTGCTGTTTGCATCTTTTTAAACTCAGCTCTCTCTCTCCCTACAACGTGGGCCTCCTGCTTCTCCAGCAAGTCTGATTGTAGCCCCACCGAAGGGAAGGGCTCTTGGAGGTGGGTGACGTGTTCGTGAAAATCTGAGATTACATTTCTTCTGGGTTTTAGTAGGGCTTTTGCTTGCACCGTATTTATAGGTTTAATGGTTTGTTTTTTGTTTTGTTTTGTTTTGTTTTTTTGGTTGTCTGTGTGCCCTAATTATTGCTTCTTCATCTGAATCAAAAGAACCGTAGCCTCTGTAAACTCTCTGCTTTTGTAACCAGTAAACCTCCACATTCCAAAACACAGACATGGTTGTAGAATTGGCTTTCACAATACCTGCTCTTCCAACCTGAGCCTCTTCTTTGTTATCAGTGGCACTTGTGACCTGGTAAGGGTCTTAAGACTTCTCCTGGAGGCCTACAGCCTCCACTTCCCACCCCCACCCCAACCTCCCTGCATTTTTCGTCATTTTTTGCAGTATGTCATGAGTCGCTTTGCATTATGTACTTTGCCTCTGAAATGTTTTTATGGCCATCTGTCTTCCTACGACCCTTGAAGGGTAAATGTTGAAAACAGCATGTTGGGAGACCCCAGGATCCAAAAAGACTACACTGGACGATGAAGAAGTACTCCCTCCTGCCAAAGGAGATCACAGTTGGAGAAGGTAGAATCTGAAGTGATTTTTAAAATTTCTTGTGGGAATAATACCAGGAGAATTGATCCCCTTAAAAAAAAAAAAACAAAAAAAACAAAAAAAAAACCTGCTTTTGGCTCTGCCAGCCTTGTTTATTTCCCGAATCACCATGTGTTGTGTGCAAGGTTTTGGCTGCCAACTTGGTATGTGATGAGTGGAGGGCCTCACATCTCCCCCTTGCTTTAATCTGGCATAAAAACCCACACATTCCTGTCATTCTCCTATGTGGTACCTCCAGGTGTTAGCCAGGGCAGGAGAGCAGAGAGGTGTGATGACAGGAAGGAGAGAGTGACAGGACGGTGGAAGAACCCGTCTGCTCCTGTGACTGCTTTGGTCGGTGTTGAATCATTCCTTAGTTTAGTGAGGTGTCAGCTTGGAAGGCACAGAGAATTTGGCCCTCAGAAGACAAGATGATGATGATAATAGGAATAATTATATATTACGTTTTTAGTTTATAGAAGACTTTCACAAGCATTATCTCATTTGCCTCAGGATGGGGGCATTTCAGGGGGTGAGTGGAAAGTTAAGTCTTGGGTGGTCAGGGGACCTGAGGGGTCATGAGGTCCAGAAGGAAGAGGCCAGGAAAAATAAAGCATGGTTACCTGCTCATACTGGCCTGGAACAGATATGGTGCCGCATCCTTCTACATCCGTTTCCACAGAGTAATTGTTAATATCCATTTGCGATAGCTCTTACTCTACAGAAGGGAATAAAGCGCTTGCACATATTTGAACAGAACCGTTAGCGTGAACAGTCACTGTTAGTGACTAAGCACTCTTTATTCAAAACCTGTGATAGTACACCCCAGTCTAGTACTACCTTTACTCCTTTCACTCTTGTGCTTAGTTCTGTCATCAATGCTGTGTTTCAGTTCTATGTGTATGTTTTTGCCTGAGCTGTCTGGAGCAGATGCATGGTATCTTCCTGTCCAAACAGGTGTGTGCATGACTGATTAGTTACCCTCTTAACAACCCAGTTCACTGTAGCATTTTGATGGCAATAAATCTGTAACCTGTGAGTTGTTCTGTGATACAGTCCTGATGTTTTGCCTTGACCAGTACCTGTTCTTTGTTTTACGTGAAATTATTATTTAAGTGTTAACTTTTCTCTGTTTCAACCTATCTCTAAGGCGTGCATAGAAAATGTACTTTGAAATGTACTCCATATTTCTTTTTGTGTGAGGGCCCAGGCTTTAACAATACAAAATCACAAGAGAAATTAAATATAAGAGGAAAATTCAGCAAAACCATGAACTGAAATTTATAAAGTCTCTTATTTTAGGGTGAAATATTGCATATGAAAAATTCTGCCATTTATTGTAATACTTAAGTTATAATTAATTTTTATTAACTTAATATAGATTTTGACAAAGCCTAAACTTAATAAAATCTGCTTTTCCATTCAGGGCCTAGAATTGACATTTTGAGAAAATCATAGATGATTTTTACATTAGAAGAACACTAGGTTTAGTTTCTGTCTTGCTTTATTGATAGGATTGATGTAAAATAGATTTTACTTAAATGATGCTTTTTGTTCCTTAGCATTTATCATCTGTTTCTTCCTTATGAAAATGGTTCTTGGTTTAGGGAAAAAGCAAGAGGTTGAAGGACACAGAGCGGTGTAGTGAGGAAATGCTCATTTTGTTTAAAAATAACAAAACAAAACAAAACTCAAAAAACAAGAGCTAAGCCATAGAAATAAACCCTTTTCCTCTAAAGCAATGTGATTGGTTATTGGTCAGTATTTTAAACATTATATGTAGTAATGATAAGGTATACACTAATGACTTTGAATATAATTATATGTAACATTTTCATGCAAGGAAGATGTAAACGGTGTATCCAAAGGTTGTGGAACCCTGTAATGCACTGTTAGCATACAAGTCATTCTATCTGGCTAAAACTCAATTGTCTTGTAGCCCTCAAGGCATCAATTTTAGCATTATTGCTCTCAACAACAGTATATTGAATATTATGTCAGTTAAAGGAGAATAATTATCAAGGCAAGTTAGGGTGGCTGTTAGTCTTACCACATATTGACTTGGTTAGCAGTTGGCTATAGATTGTGTTACTGGGCAAATGAAGATGTACGGTAAGTTGAACTGGTGAAGCCAGGATATTAATTTAACTCTCTCTGGGCCTAAACCTCCATCCCTTATGTATACACAGCTACTGCTAGTTTCAGAGATAGTTTTGAATGTGGTAGAATAGCAGGTGTCTGATCTGATTTTGAATTTTTGGATGTAGGGGAAAAGAGGGGCGTGTCTGAGGAGGTTATTAAAAGGAAAGAAGGAGGTGATAGAGATGGCCCAGATTCATTTAAAAGACTAGCAGTATCTTTCAAGAATCCTGTGCTGTTTTGATAAAAATGGCTTTTTCACTTCTGTAATTATCCATGTAATTCGTAAGTGAGCCAGCTAGGTGTAAAACATATAACAGAACTGGGACCACAGTGATTTTAGAATCCAGGTGACATCTTAAAGGTAGAAAACCCAGCATTCTCCTGTGTGGCAATTAGAGTGTTCGTTCATAAAGTACAGAAAAAGTGAGGTAAGTTTTAGGTATTTTCCCATATAACAGCAGAAAAAGGAAATAGGCAGTTAGATGCTAAAATCTAAAGGAACATAAGATGTTTTTCCTGCTGCCAAAGAGTAATTCTTTTTTCAAGTTTATATTGCATGGTATATTTATTGACAATAAATAAAAGCAATGCTCTGTTCTTTCCCCATTTTCCCTGCCTTTGATTTAGGGTATAAGAGGATAGGTGATTATCATTATTGAATTTAATCATTTAAAAATCAGTTTTTCACACAGTCATTTTTCAGTTTGAATGTGTATCTGACTTGCCAGGGCTCATATACCGGTCCACCTATGGAAATCTCGTGCTTTGCAAATAAGTCCTGCCAGAATTCAGAGAACCATATCAGACACTCCGAATAATTAGCTAAGGTGTCAGCAGCCTTGTGAGAGGGCAGGTGGGGGGGTGCACATTTCAAGTCACCTGTGTCCAATTTGAAACAATCAGAACTAATAGAACTATCAACACTTTAAGAGATTGTTTCCCAGAGTGTTCTGGGGGCACTAGTCTTCCAGAGGTCTGACTTCAGATTTGGGAGGAACTACACTCAGGATCCTTCTGATGGAGCATCAAGGTACACATCAGCATAAAGACTCTGAAAAGTTCTGGAATAAGTGGTTTATGAGAGTAGGTAAATGACTCCACAAACCCTTTCCATTTCATAGCCTTTTCCTGTCAAGCTTCTCAGAACTCTTCCTCAACTTGAGGCATTCTCATATATTGGTTCTTCTGCCTGGACACCTCTACTCTTCTCTACAGATAGGCAGTCTCTTGTTCTTTAGGTGTCAGCTGAAGTCCCACTCTTTTGCAGAGACCTTTTCTGTCTAGGTTAACCAGTGTAAGTCTTGTCTTGTGTGGCTCTACCTCAAGACTCTTTCCCTCAAGCTCCAATCCAATTTAAAATCAATCAATTAAGTCAACTGTTAAAATGGTTTTCTTCTTGGCTTCCTCACTAGGGAATGCCACAAAGGGAAGGCACTCAATAAATATTTGTTAAATGAATGTGTAAAGAAACCTGCTTCATTTGGTATAGCTTGATGTTTCACTATGAAACTCATAGAATATGCAGTAACTAGTTGGTCCAAGGGCTTGTAGTCTTTTCTCAGGCTTCTTAGGTACTGTAAGTACACATGGGCTCCTGAGGGCTGTAGGAAGAGAAACAAAGGCTCCCACAGCCCTAGCTAGTGGTCTGTGTAGAACAAGTGTTTTGTGGTATCCATGTGGTAGAAAACGTCAATATTCAGGAAACACTTGTATTTAAACAGCCCTTCTCAGAGCAAGTTCACATATGTTAGCTCTTTGAATCCTCTTATATACCATTCTCTTGTAGATATTGCCAGTGAATTAACATTCAGAGTAGTTGAAATTCAAAGAGATTGAATGACTTTCCCATGATCACAGAAGCTATTAATTGGCACAGTTGATGCACTATAAGCTTCTTGAGGATAAGAGCCCCTTATCTCTTGCTCACCACTGTAACCCAAACCTAGTACCCAGCTTGATACATAATAGTGCTTCCAAAATATCAGAGGGAGAAAATTTTGAAATCTGATTTGAACTCAGGTCTCCGATTCTGTGTGGAATATTTATTTTTTGTTGTTGTTTTAAGACAACCAAGATGTCTTTTCAGAATGTAATCTGTGAGGGTCTTGTATTAACAGAGGAGCACATTGTAGGGAACAGAGAAGGCCTGAGAATCTTGAACTGGACAGACAGTTAAGATGACTCTTGGCATTCAGTGACAGGTTTTATCCACCCAATCTTAGTGAAATTAGTCCATCTTTTTTTTTTTTGTATCCCTTTTCTGGGTATTTCTTGATATTCTACTGTGTTTCAGATTACCTTCCTCTCCCATTTCTATAACCCCAATTTTTCTCCAGATCTGATATTTATCATTAATGTTTCATTGTAAATTCTGCTCTTTGACTAACCTTTCCAGGAATACATACCTTTGTAAGAGTGTTAAAAAACCTAATCAACAAGATTTCAACTTTATCATGTGCAGGAGGTGGAGCAGAGATGAACTAGCTCTTTTCTGGGTCCATAAAAGGATATTGAGTTGGATGGCAGAAGGGCACTGGACATTGAGTGAGAGTATTGTGCTATTGTCCCCATACTGCCACCAATTATATATGTGAGTATGGAAAATTGGCCAATCTCAGCCACAGTTTCTTCTTCTTCCTCCTCCTCCTTCTCTTCTTCCTTTTCTTTATTCTTTCTTTCTTTCTTTCTTGGAGATGGAAGGTGATGGAGGGACAGAAGGAGAGAGAGAATCATAAACAGGCTCCATATGCAGTGCATAGCCCGAGGCAGGACTTGATTTCACAACCCTGATAGCATGACCTGAGCCAAAACCAAGAGTCAGACATTCAACTGACTGAGCCACCCAAGTGCTCCCACAGTTTTAACTTTAAAACTGAGATAACCTCTTTTACCTCTCTTGCTCTTTTTTTTTTTTTTTAAGATTTTATTTATTTATTTGACAGACAGAGATCACAAATAGACAGAGAGGCAGGCAGAGAGAGGAGGAAGCAGTCTCCCTGCTGAGCAGAGAGCCCCATATGGGGCTTGATGCCAGGACCCAGGACCATGACCTGAGCCAAAGGCAAAGGCTTTAACCCACTGAGCTACGCAGGCACACCCCCTCTCTTGCTCTTGAATGGCACAAAGGTGAACTAATGTAGATGAAAACATATTATAAACCACCACTGAAGTTGGTTTTGTTTTCACTTGTTTCTGTGCATAAACCTAACTCTGATCGGTTACAGCAGAGAAACACCAGGTGTCAAACCTGTTTCTCTGCAGACACCAAATGCTTAGAAAATGATAAATACATTTTAAACTTCGGTTAATAAGATAAACCTGTTTCTCTGCAGAGATCAAATGCTTAGAAAAAGATAAATACATTTTAAACTTTAGTTAATAAGATAAATGCTAATTGTTTTAATAAGTAAACCCTGAAATACTAGTGGCCTAACACAACAGGAGTTTATTTCTCTCTCAGCGAGATCGGTCAGCATTCCTGGTTGGGGAACATTTTCCTCCCCAAGGTGCTTTGACCTCCCCAAACATCTCTGGCAACTTAGGGCCTCTGCTGTTTTGTAGCTCTGCTGTTCTCTGCGGGCCTCGGGCTCCTCATCCAGGTGGCAGTGCTGAGAGAGAATAGAGGTTCTGTGTGGAAGGTTTTCATGGACCAGGTGAGAAAGCAGCGTGGGTCATTTCTCCTACAAGTCACTGATCAGAGCATCCATCTAAATGGGGCCAAGTAGTCACTTAGGAGCGAGGACGTGTAGTCTGGGACTGAGCAGCCACTCCCAGCTGTACCTTTCCACCGTGGAGGAGGAGCCTAGATCAGTGCCCCACTCAGGTTTGGTGGCCTAGCTGTAATTCTACCTTCTTTTATACAACTGGACAAGGCAAGCTTAGAGCAGCAGAATAGTGTGTTAAAGCAAGTCTATGGGTTTGAATCCTGGTTCCATTTCTTACTAAATGCGTAAAAATAGGCTGTATCTTTAGCTACCCAAGCCTTGGTTCCCTCACCTGGAAAGCGAGGATACTAACAGTACCTCATTGGTTTATTGTGAAGATAAAATAAGATGATGCATATAAAGCCTTTAGTAGTGCCACTTACTAAGTATCCAATAAATGTTAATGATTAACATAATGATGAAAAGGATGATGATATAGACTCTTCCCAACATGGCCATTTAAGACCTTTGTGTATAAAGCAGCCTTAAATCCAGGATTTTTTTTTTTTAATATTTCACTGTGTCTTTTAGACACAGTCGGCCAAAAGAATAGCTACTATTCAGTTGGAAATAAGAGAGACACACATATGTCCATACATGCACACACAAACCTGCATATATGTACGTATGTGATATAGACTACGAATAAGGGGCAGTAAAGTATGGTGACAAAGGCTTTGGACCTTGTCTCTGAGACAGACTTAGGTATGAATCTTGGTTTCAACTTTTGATAGCTCTGTTCTTTAAGGTAGGCCATTTAACATATTTGAACCTCAGTTTCTTCATTTGTGGAGTTAAAGAAAATGATATTTATCAAGTACTTAGTGCAGTGGCTAGCCCACAGCACTCTTGTTAACAGGTTCTAAATTATGAGTATGTGAATATGTATGTGTGCTCTTTCTTTTTTTAAGTTTTTAAGTATAAGCATATTCCAAAAATGACAGTCATTTTATTACCTTTGCATTTTTCTATTTCATCAACTCTTCCAATATTCTTTTAAGCACTGGGCACAGAATGATGACTACTTGATGAATCTCTTAAAATAGTTAGAATATCTGGGCTTTCACTTCACTGCATAAAGCAAAACTTATTTATAACAGACAACCTTTTTTATGGGTACTAGCTGACCTCACAGATCTTTAGGAAATTTCTGAAGCAGAAAGAAGAATGGTTCTAGGTTTAAATTCATTTAGGTAGTCCTTCAAATAGCAAATTTTACCAGTCAATGACTGTGTGCTGAGTACAGAAGAGATCTCTCAGGAATCCTTCACTGGGCAGGACCAAGCCGCCATAGGCCAGTTGTGCAGGCTGTATGATCACAATTGTAAGAATGTACTGAACCAGAGGAGGAGTTATTTGACTCCAACTAAAGATTGGGTTATCACCACCATAACATAACGTGTCTTTGTATTATGTCAACAATATGTTAATCTCTTTCAGAAGAGAAAAAACACAGGTATGAATGATCAAGATCCCCCTGTCTTTGGCAGGGATATGCAAGAGGTAGATGGTTCAGAGCAATGTCCTGTATTTACAGTATCTGCTTTCCAGAGTGCTTGGACCACTCTACAGACATTATCCCAGCAATTCTCTTAGCCTCCTTATTAGAGAGATGGTTTCAGAGCCTGTTATCCCTGGTTTTAACGTTACCGTGGCTGAAGGCCTCAGGCAGGGTCAAAACTGGAAGTGGAATATAGGGATTTTGAATCCCTTGCCAAAGCTCTGTTTGAACAGCAATGAAAATAAACACCTTATATTCAAGGACATAGCTTGATGTTTTATGCTTAAAGTAAAAATATTCCTCCCTTTACCCCCTTGCAAAGTAGAAATAAATAGCTCACCAAATTCCAGGATGGAATGCAGTAACTGGTAGAATAGAATTTGTGTCTGTGGGACATGGGGAGAGGGTTTTTGTGTTCTCCTGGAGGAAAAACAAATGAGTCCACAGCTCTCTGGCCACTCGCCATCTGATCAGAACCAGTTCAGATTTACTTGAAACCGATATTCTCTGGGATGCCACCGATTAAACCATCTGGTCTCCAGAGCAATACCCTGACAAGCTCCTTGTTGAGTTTGAAGTGGAAGGCTCCTGAACTGTAGGTTTGGAGCTCAATTCCACCATTAATGAGCTCTCTAGCCTTGCAAAAAATGCATAGTTTCTGTAAGCCACATTTTGCAGATACCTCCTCACTGGAGTTTTGAGAATAAAGGGAAATCATTCATTAAATTCATAGTAGAGCTCAGTAAATATTAATTCTATAAGTAAAGCTATTTTCCAATTCACCATTCCTCACAACCTGTAAGTTTCTAGAGCAACAGAAACTTCGTGATTCTTCTAGTTGTCCATACATTTTATTGGAGCTACATGTCCTTTTCTAATGTTTCCCCCAATTTGACTGAAGGGGAAGGTAGGGGATGGTGAGGGTTGCCCAAGAACTGAGATCTGTGACTTTAGTAAGGAATCATGGGAAGGCTCTCAAGACCCAGCCCTTGTCAGCCATCTGTTTCTTTTGAGTGACCTATGTTTCACAGTCTCCTATGTGAAATCATGAAGGCCTATGAAAAAGTAGAAAGTGAGATGAGCATCTGTGTGGGTTGCTGGAAGCTCTTGCTAAATCCATACAGATGGGACAAACATAAATAAAGATATACTTCTTTGATTCATGTACGATAGTCTTGTAAGTAACGCCAGCAGCAATTGGAAAATAGAATGCCGGCCAATACATTTACTAGTAGAATTAAAGTGACCACTGCCAAATTGAATTACTCTAGGAAGACCTGTTGAAAGAGGAGCTTCTTAAGGAAGAAGAGAGATATTGTTACCTAGTAGAAAGGATGGAACAAGCATTTTTCCGTACAGGAAGAATGCTGGGTTGGGGAGAGGTGTGAACAAGTTTATGGGGGAGAGTTGCATTTCAGTTAGGTGAGCAGCACTGAGCTGTGGTTTAGGTGAATGTGTTAGGCCAGGCCTGGGCCTGTTGCTCAGAAGCTCGTCTTGGTTCACCTAATATTTGCATCATATCCCTTCCTAACTTACTTACTTACTTCCTTCCTTCCTTCCTTCCTTCCTCCTCCCTCCCTCCCCCCCCCCTTCCTCCCTCCCTCCCCCCCCCCCCCTTTCCCACCTCCCTCCCCCCTTCATTAACATTTACTTATTTATATATTTTTAAAAGAGTTTATTTTATTTTAAAGATCATTTATTTATTAATTTGACAGACAGAGATCACAAGTAGGCAGAGAGGCAGGCAGAGAGAGAGGAGGAAGCAGGCCTCCACTGCGCAGAGAGCCCGATGCGGGGCTTGATCCCAGGACCTTGGGATCATGACCTGAGCCGAAGGCAGAGCTTTTAACCCACTGAGCCACCCAGGCGCCCCGAAAGACTTTATTTTTAAGTAATCTCCACACCCCTGGGGCTCATAACCCCAAAATGAAGAGTCACATACTCTACGCACGGAGCCAGCCAGGCACCCCACATCACATCCCTTTCTAAGGGGAGTGACTAGGGATTCTTTTGGTTCACAGACCTGGCATTTGTTGCTGCTAATAACCCTCAAATAGGCCAATCACTGGCTAGTGCCTTCTTGAACAGTTGTTTTAGAAACCCACTGAGGTCCTTTTGCTATCTAGGAAGTGTTTTCATTTGTTGGTAGCACGGAGTGTTGTATTCTCTCTCTCTCTCACTCTCTCTATTTCTCTGTCTCTGTCAATGTAGACTTGGGATGGGGACTTGGAGAGTAGGTCAGACAGATTGTTTTGCATTTTAACAGTACGATGCCTTGCATGGCTACGAATTGACCATAATTCATAAGGCCCCACAGTAAGGGAACGAGATATCAGTTGCTATGCATATTCTGTCCAAAAGTCATCTTCAGTTTATTGTGTATTTCTTACCTGTAGGCCCTAGGAAATAATTTCTCAGAGACTTTGAGAACTGAAGGTCCTCTCTGTAAGGAAATACTTTAACCTGGTTTTCTTGTTCTCATGTAATTTTCTCTCTTTAACAAAGCCATAATAATAGTGTCAGAGGCAGCTTTCTAGTTAGTATGAGTAATGTGGTTGCTGTATTTCCTATTTTTATTTTAATGTGCTTTTCCTGCTGTGGACTTTTTTTTTCTTTTTTGGTTTTAAAAATAGTAGTGGAATAAGTGTGGTAATTTGAAAACTGGTGCACACTGCATCCTCTCTGGGATGCAATTCCAAAGGAAGGCAGTGCACAATAGGCGTTTCTTTCAGATTCCTTCGTGAAATAAATAGAATATTTGGAACACAGAAGACTGAAGATATTGGCTTATGGGCAGGTTAGCCCAGGCTTCAAAGAAATGGACATTTAAATAATAGAGTATCTATCCTGTAGGTTTTTGTCTCTAGGGTACCTGTTCGTAGTAAACCTGTTTATTTTATGGTATGTTGATAAGACACAAAGCAACGTTGAGTCAGGGACATACTTTCAGTCACTTTATTCACTTGCCTCTTTTTAAACGTATGCAACATCTTTAGGAATTTCAAATCAACAACAAAATACACTTGAATTTCCCTTGAAAGAGTAATTAAGAGCTACTTGTTTCTGTGTCCTGTCATCTCTGCCAGAATTGGAGTTCATGCTGAGTATATTCCATTGAGTCAGCCGTCATTCCATCACCAGCCAGGATTGCTTTTCCACGTATTGACATGTGAGGGAATGTCTGCCTTGCAGTAGCCATGGGCTTGTGCCAGATTTTGAGATCCATAGGGGCAGTGCTGGGAGCTTTTCAATTCTGAATCAGAGATCCAATTCATAATAGCTGAGCCAGGGAAACTGGGTTGAATCTGTGGCCAAAACCACGGTAAAAAACTTTTTTCCTTTTCCCTTTTTGCAGTGGTTTATTGCTTTAAAATATGAGTGCCTCTGTCCATTGATCCTCCAGTGACTTTACGTTGGATTCAAATTGTGGTCTCTTAGGTGAAAAGGTCAGTGTTTTATTCATTCAGCCACACATCGATGGAGATTAACTGAGAGCAGTACAAGACATTTGGATCCTGCCAGACCTAGGGCACCTGAAAGAAGTTTATTTCTTTTCTCCCTTGCCTTCACTATGCCTGCTGCAGAAGTGGATGGCCCTGTCTTCTGGGAGTGGGGGAGGGTTTTGATTGGCTGTATGTTAACTGCCTCAAATCCATGGCCATAGGGTGAGTAAGAACCCCTGAGAATCAAATATGTCATCTATGTAGCATCACCTGATTTAGTGCTTTTCCTCAAGTCTGAGATGTCTCAAGGGGCCTTTTTTCCTTTGCAGCACTGATCTTTCAATGAGGTGCTAGTGTCTGTCCTGAGCAATAACAAGGAAAAACCATGAAGTGTGAACAGCTCTTATTAGGGGGGTAAATGTCATTAACGCCTTTGTAGCCTTCTCTGCAATCTGAATGCTCTTGTCAAGAGAGTGACTTACTGAAGCCTCCTTTAAAATCATATAAATGGAATATAAGATGGTGAAGTTTTATATTTTAATTAAGCAAGGCCATTAGCTTCCTTTACTTGGGCATTTTTGTAGTCAATTATGCTTGTATCCGATAGGGACAACCCTCTGAAACCTGCCTACAAAAATGATTTTAAGGATTTGAGAAATATTTCATTTACTCTAAATCAAAATTTAGATAATTTTTGGTGTTTTGGGGAGCAGGTGCTTCTCCCTATTTTAATTTTATACATAGAGAGACTCATATATTCAGGTACCCAACCATTATAGGCATATTTCATATACAGTATGGGAAAACACTAGCATTTCAAGTTAATGAGTGGGTCAGTCTGAATTAATGAAAAGTCTGAAGCATGTAATGTTTAAATAATTTTATTATTTTCAATGCATAAATAGGATTATTTTCCATCCATGAATTGTCTTTATGTAAAAGTTTAATATTTATTGAAGAAAGATTTTTATATGCAAAAGATTTGCTTATGTAAACTTCTTCTTCAAGTTTGACATATTCATTTTAATTTCTTGTCACTCTGGGTTGTGTTTTCGTGTTACAAGATAAAAACATGTTGAATAATTATATGGTGGTAGGGTCAGAGGTAGAAAGAATATTGTCTTTTTTAGTATGCATAGTAATTTTTTAATAAGGAAAAATGAATTGAGACATCAGGTTAAAACTTTGGGGAGGTAAATCTAGAAAACTTCTAGGCAAGTTAGAGGTGGTAAATGGAAATTGACCATATAATGCCTGCTATTACTAATTTAAGATGTATAACTTAAGGTATTCTGTTTATTTGGTGTATAATCCTTGTTTCTAATTTGATCTTCCATCCCTTTTTAAAAATCCCATTAGGTCACCATTTTCCTTTGTGTTATATTTTTTTCCTATTTTGAAAGTTCAGGAAAATGTATTCATTCAACAATATTTGCTTGAGTAGCTCCTATATTCAAATAGCAAAGAGAAACACACCATGCTTCTCCTTTACAGTTCTCAGTTTGGTTGAGATTAGGGCTCAAGTTAAGCTACATGAAAGCAGGGGTCATTAGTGGACATTTTCTAATGACTATGTAAACAATGATCTCTAATTAGTACAATAATGAGTTCTATTTAAATAGACTTTGCGGACAAATTTCCAACTTTCCTGAAAAGTTAATGCCTTAAAGAATTTTGAACATTCCCTATCTTGATTGTACTATGAATTCAAACTCTGCAATTAAGTGATTGACTAAAACAAAATTAATTTTCAACCCAGCTCCCACTTTATGAACTAAAAACATTATTTTAGTTTGAATTAATGAGATTTTGCTATCTTATGGAAAACCTATTAGATCCCAGATGTTAAACAGCAAAGAGGTGTTTCCTTGTAATTCCTTACCTCATAAATGTTTTGACAAGTTAATAAAAAAGTACTTTAAAAATTCCCTTTTAGTGAGAATCCAAAGATGATCATTTTTAACTCCATTAGGATCATTCTGCAAAAGCTACTCATGAATTACTCACTTAGAACAGGAAAATCTCCATGGAATTACTATTGTCAATGCCACTTGGGGAGCAGTTGGGCCAATTAAAATGTAGATGTTTTATATTAAATATATTAAATAACCCACTAAATTATGAACATCAAATTTGGAATTAGTTTATATTCCCTTTGTTAGTTTCCTTCACTCAGTGCACAGAATTTCAGTTCATTCGATTGCTTATTTGACTCATAAGTAATATACGTATATAATTAAGGACTTGTTAGTATGGTGCCCATAGGTTCTTCTTATGGAAAGTGGCCTTAGATTTGGTAGCACAGTAAAAAGGACCATCTGAAAGCACTATCTGCTTTGTTCTGTCTTTTCTCTATGTTCTACCTTACACCTGGATCCAGGCCATTAATATAAATTATGATTTCTAAGGTTCACATTTTAAGATAACTTTGACAAAAAGATGTCTGGAATATCAGGATTATCAGAAATGTACAGTAAAACTTCATAAATGTTTTTCAAGACACCAGATGGAAGGAAGCTTTACTGCATTATATTTCCCATATGGAAAAGTATCTGGGACCTGAAAGAGGCACACCCTTGAAGGGGGAATGCTTCTTTAAAAGAAACTTTATAAAAGAATGCTATAGTATAGGGTTTTCATGCATGATTTATTCACTTGAGCATGTTACTTTGAAGCCCCAAATAGAATCCTGGGTATAAGTTGTGGTTTCCCAGACCTGTGAAGTTATCTGATGGTTTAAATTTCACAAACTTTTTAGATTTGGCTATGCCACAGGTCAAGTATGTCTTGCTATGAGTCTGGTTGCCATCTATTTTAGTCAGTGTTTAGCTTTTATTAAGATCATTAGATTGGGTTACTTCAGGAAAAATAAGTATACTTTTCTTTCATGTGCTATTTTATACTAATAGAAAGTCAAGGTGGTAGAATTTAATTTTTTATTGAGATAAAACTGATGTAAGTATTATTTTTGTTTTAGGTGTACAACACAGGGATTTGACATTGTATACATTGCAAAATGATCACCACAAAAACTTCAGTTACATCTATCATCATAAGTTAAAATGCTGCTACTGACTAAATTCCCCTTGGTTGTACATTATGTCCCCATTACTTATTTATTTTGTACTGAAAGTTTGTACTTCTTGATCCCCTTCACCCATTTTGCCTAGCTTCTAACCCCACTCTCCTACGGAAACCACCAATCTTTTCTCTTTATTTATGGGTCTGGGTTTGGTTTTGTTGTGTTTTGTTTTTTAGTTTCCACATAGAAGTGAAATCATGCAGTATTTATCTTTCTCTGTATGAGTTATTTCACATGACATAATCTCCTCAAGGTCCATCCATGCTGTCAAAAATGGCAAAGTTCCATTCTTTTTTATGGTTGACTTTTTTATGGTTCCATTTTGTATGTGTGCATATCCACACACACCCAACATTTATTTATCCGTTGATGGACACTTCGGTTGTTTCCATATCTTGGCCTATTATAAATAATGCTGCAGTGAATGTACAGGTACATATATCTTTTCAAATTAGCGTTTTTGTTTTCTTTGGCTAGATACCCAGTAATGGCATTGCTAGATTATATGGTAGTTCTATATTAAAGTTTTAAAGGAAGCTTGATAGTGTTTTCCATAGTGACTATACTAATTTATATCCATCAGTAGTGTATGAGCCTTCTTTTCTTCACATCCTCACCAACACTTATTATTTCTTGGCTTTGATAATAGCCATTCTGACAGATAAAAGGTGCAATCTCATTATCGTTTTGATTTGCATTTCCCTGATGATTACCGATGTTGAAGGTTTTTTCCCCCTTTTTGGAGCATTTTTTCATGCCATCTATATGTGTTCCTTGCTTTTTCATTTGTTTATGGTTTCCTTGGTTGTGCAGAAGCTTTTTAGCTTGATGTTGTCCTGTTTGTTTATTTTTGCTTTTGTGTCCCTTGCCTCTGGACTTAGATTTTTTAAAAAATTGCTAAGAACAACCTATCTTTTTTTTTTTTTATCGTTTCAGGTTTTACATTCAAATCTTCAATCAATTTTGAGTTAATTTTTGTTTATGGTATAAGAAAGTGGTCCTGTTTCATTCTTTTATATATAGCTGTCCAGTTTTCCCTAGCACCATTTATTGAAGGGTCTGTCCTTTGCCCATTGTATATTCTTGCTTCCTCTGTCAAAAATTAACTAACCAAATATAATGGGTTTATTTCTGGGCCCTCTATTCTCTTCTGTTGATCTATGTGTGTGTGTGTTTTATGGCAAAACCATGCAGTTTTGATTACTGTAGCTTTATAGTATTGTTTGAAATCAGGGAGTGTGATGCCTCCAGCTTTGTTCTTCTTTGCTAAGGTTACTTTGGATATTTGGTGTCTTTTGTGGTTCTATATAAATTTTAGAATTATTTGTTCCAGTTCTGTGAAAAATACCTTTAATATATTAATAAGGATTGCATTGAATATATAGAATGTTTTGAGTAGTATGTCCATTTTCACAATATTAATTCCTCTAATCCATAAGCACAGACTGTCTTTCTATTTATTTGCATCTTCTTCTGTTTCTTTCATCAATGTCTTAGAGTTTTCTGTGTGTAGATCTTTTACTTCCTCAATTAAATTTATTGCTAGGTATTTTGTTCTTTTTGATATGATTGAAAGTAGAATTGTTTTCTTGGTTTCTCTTTCTCATAGTGTGTTATTAATATATAGAAATGTGACAGATTTTTATATTAATTTTATATCCTGCAACTTTACTGAATTCATTCATTCTAATAATTTTTTTAGTACAGTCTTTTGAGTTATCTATATAGTATCACATCATCTGCAAATAATAAGTTTTACTATTTCATTCCCAATTTATATGTTTTTTATTTCTTTTTCTTGCCTAATTGCTCTGGTTAAGATATCCAGTATTATGTTGAACCATATAATATCCTTGTCTTGTTCCTGATCATAGAGGAAAATTTTTTTCATTGAGTATGATACTAGCTATGGGTTTGTTATAAATGGACTTTATTATATTGAGGTACTTTCCCTTTATGTTTAAGAGTTTTTACCACAAATGAATGCTGAATTTTGTCAAATGCTTTTTCTGCATCTATTGAGATGCTCATATGATTTTTATCTCATTTTGTTAAGGTGATACATCATGTTGATTGATTTATGGATGTCGAACCATCCTTACCCCTGGAATAAGTCCTACTTGATCATAGTGTCTGATCCTTTTAATGTATCATTGAATTTGGTTTGCGAAATTTGGGGAAGATTTTTGCATCTATTCAAAGAACCAGTTCTTAGTTTCATTGATCTTTTATATTTTCTTTATAGTCTCTATTTCATTTATTCCTTTCTTATCTTTATTATTTCCTTTCTTTTGCTAACCTTGGGCCTTTTTCTTTTTCTAGTTCCTTTAAATGTAAAATTGAATTGTTTGTTTGAGAATCTCTTGCTTCTTCAAGTAGGCCTGTATTGCTGCGAACGCACTGCTTTAGCTCCATCACATAGATTTTTGGTATGTCATATATCTGTTTTTATTTGTCTCTAGGTATTCTTTTAATTTCTCTTTTGATTTCTTTTATGATCCAGTAGTTGTTCAGTAACATGTTGTTTAGTCTCTATGCATTTGTAGTTTTTCTAGCTTTCTTCTTGTAACTGATTGCTGCTTTTATACAATTGTGGTCAGAAAAGATGCTTGACAGGGATTTCAGCCCTCTTGAGTTGATTGAGACTTGTTTTGTGGCCTTACATGTGATCTGTCTTGGAAAAAGTTCCATGTGCACTTGAGATGAATGTGTGTTTTCCTACTTTTGGATGGAATGTTTTGTATACATCTATTGAGACCATCTGGTTTAATGTGTTGTTTAAAGCCAGTGTTTCCTTATTGATTTTCTGTCTGGATAATTTATCCATTGATGTAAGTGGGATATTAATGTTCCCTGCTATTGTATTGCTGTCATTTTCTCCCTTTAGATCTGGTAAATATTTGCTTTATACATTTTGATGCTCCTATAATGGGTGCATATATATTTATAAATGTCATATCTTCTTGTTGGATTGACTCCTTTATGTAGTACCCCTCTTTGTCTTTTATACCAGTCTTTGTTTTAAAGTCTGTTTTGTCTGATATGAGTACAGCCCAGCTTTATTTTCGTTTCCATTTACACGAAATATCTTTTTCCATCCCTTCATTTTTAGTTTGCATATGTACTTCCTTCTGAAGTAAGTCTCTTGAAGGCTGTATATAGATGTTTCCTTTTTTATTCTATTCAGCCTCCCAATTGAAGAATTTAGTCCATTTACATTTAAAGTAATTATTGATAGCGGTGTACTTATTGCCATTTTGTAAACTGTTTTCTGGCTGTAAACTGTTTTCTCTCTATTCTTTTCATCTTCTTTTTTTCTCTTCCCTGTTTGAATATTTTCTGTAGTGTTATGTTTAAATTTTTTTCTCATCTTCTTTTGTGCATTTACTATAACTTTTTGCTTTATGTTTACCATGAGGTGCACATATATATTCGTATGTATATAACAGTCTATTTTAATTTGATAGCAACTTAAATTTGAACACATTCTAAAACTACATTTTTCCTATTACTTCCATCATGTTTTGTGTTCTTTATATCATAGTTTACATCTTTTCTATTTTATGCATACCCTAGTTATTGTAGTTTTAGTTAATTTTACTACTTTTGTCATTTAACCTTTATACAAGATGGTAGAATTTACACTTTAGTGTTATGTAGTGACAGTGGTATGGTATTATTTTTCTATAGGGCTCTTTCATTTTTTGAGATATATACCTTATAATCAGTTTAATTTAGTAAATATTACATAAATACTAAGGAGGGCTTGGAGGATCAGAGTTCTTTTATTGCTGTCCACTTATTTATAGCAATACAGTGTTTAAGAGTAATGTGTGGATGTTAAGTATAAGAGCACTTTGTTCAGTTTTTGCAAATAATGCCACAGTGTTTTCAATAAGATATAAGGAACCTGAATGTATTTATGCACTGAACAGTATCAGGCTTCTGTGATACATATTGAAAAATAGTGCTTATACTCATCGCATATGTATTCTTTTTGAAATTACATTCACAGAATTAAAGCATATTTTCTTACAGAGTAAATGTATGAATAGTATATAAAGTTTTTGCTTTCTAGAGTAATTGAAAATCCTAAATAACTATGTTAAGTCTGGAACCCCTAAACATGTTCAGGATTATTTTTATACTCAATAAAAGCTAATGTGTTTGATAGATGCTAGTATGTTAAGAGTCATCCTTTAAATACTTACTTGTGATAAAAAATAATATACTAAATAAAGTGAATCCCTGCTGTATGTAACTGAACTGACCTTGGATGTACAATTCAGTGCATAAAACAGGTAATATAATAATGAAAATTGCTTTTGTTAATAATAATTTGGTCTAGAACAGAACCCCAAATTTGGCTTAGAAAATGTTTCCAAATTTTTCTTATTTCTTCCCCAAATCTGTCTTTGGGAGAAAGAATAAAAATGTGATTCATCTTTTTTCATTTGATCTAGATATTAGCTTGAGTTATGTGGTATTTATGGGATATAAACAGAGCTTTATTTAATGTTATAATGGCTTTGAGTAGGGCATAATGACAAGACTCTGAGAGAAAAAGAGGAATTTTTTTTTCTTCATGTCAAATAGGTTCTGAAATTTGTGCTTATGAAAAGAAAGGAAAACAGATGAACACAAAAACAAAAGTCTGTGTTTTTGTGAGTTTTAAATTGTGAGGCCAGAAACACATATTTAGATATTTTTAAAAGTCCATATACCTCAGTTTATTAGAGCTTTTCTTTGAAGACCTTCTGCAGAAAAGAACATAGCCAGACTTCACAATGAGAAGTTTGCATTGGGTATTTTAGATAGCCTTTATAAAATCTCCTCATTATTTTGTACTTTTACACAATGTTGCATGCCCTTAAGAAAATCAGTAAGACTGAAATACAGAATAATCTAGAAGAGTGTTGGGAGAGTTTAGAAAGGTGGGATAAAACCAGAGGATGAAGGGCATTTATTGGCAGGTTGAAGAGTTTAATTTTATTGGAAGTTGATTCTTTTGAAGTAAGTAAGGAATGTATTGGTTATTCACTGCTGCATGACAAATCACCCCAAACTTTATGGCTTAAAATGACCACCATTCTGGTTTTGTTCACAAGTCTGTGGGTGAGCTGGTACATTGGTGGATTGAGGAAGAAAAGTGGGGTCTTGTCTAAGATGGCCTTATTTATACATCTGGCTGTCTGGTTGCCACTGGCTATTGGTTGGAGCAATGGAAGTGCCTGGGTGTCCTATCTCTTACACATTGAGCTGGTTAGCCCACTCTTGTTCACATGCAGATAATTTAGGGTTCTAAAGAGCAGCAGGAGAGGGAATGTCCACCTGTGCAAGCATTTTTAAGTGAATTTTGCTTCGTGTTTACTAGTATCCCATTGACCAAAACAGATCATGTAGCAAAGCTCAGAGCCAGAGAGGGAGGTGAGTACTCTAGGACATGTAAGGAAACCTGAGCAATTTGGGAGCCAGGACTGTGATAATGGATCTCCAGATTAATGTCTTAGGAAGCTCCATTTGGTCATGTTATCTGTGTGGAACCAGGAGGGCAAGGTCCTGAGCCAAACTGTCTAGTTGGGAAGCTATTGCAGTAGTTCAAGTAGAAATAAGCCTGGCATTAGGTTAGTGTCAGGGAGATTAAATAGCAGGGTTAGATAAAACCACTTACTGACTAGATTCAGTAGGTGTGGGAGAGAGAAGGTGCTCCTAGATTGATTCCAGGATTCAGGGCTGGGTATATGGGAATCCGGAGAACTGGTAGGGTTTTGGACCTGTTTATGTTTGCAGTAAACACAGGACATCTGTGCAACTTCTTAAACAATTCCTACTTCTCTGTCCAGAAACATTAATATGAAATGAGACTGTACCCTTAAATTTCTGTTTTTTTTAACCTGTTGCTTTAAAATTCATGGCCTCTTCCCAGTGCTTTCTTTACTATCAGCCTTGCAAAGATGATTAAATGACAAGAAATGTTTTCTCTCGTTTTTTTTAAAGCACTTGGGCAACTTTGCCTTAAACAAAAAGTCCAAAATTTGGATTTCCTAGTTTCATTTCCCAGAACTAAACATCTACCTTGGATTTTTGAGAACTTAGTATTTACACATGTTCCTTTGAGATTATTTTTATATTTAGAATTCTGTCAATTTAGATAAAAGTTAGAAATTTAGTGATACCACCACTCCTTTTTAAACCATTTTATGCTTCATGTTCCAGAGCCAGAGTATAAAAGTTTTACTTCTTTTTCAGTTATTCACTTCATAACCTGGGGTTTAACTCCTCTGGAGTGTGAATGTTTTTTGAGGAAATAGTGTCTAGATTATTTATGAAAATATCTAAAAGCCATCTTCCTATTAGGTGAATAGAAAATTAGTTTGGTCATGGTTTCCCTGTTCTTCAGAGACATGGATGGAGAACCATTTTTTTGTTAAGGACATGTGACTTACCACAAAAGAAAATAAGAGAAGCACTTGGAGAAAAAAGCAACTTTATGATTTGCTTCTGGAAGGAAAACACGAAGTTTATCATTTAAATTAACATAAAGGTAACTCAATTGGTTATCTGTAATAAGTAACAAAATATATTTTAATTTTATATTATGATCAATTAAGAAAGAAGGGATAAAGGAAGGGAAAATGAAGAAGGGAAAGAGACAAGGATTTTTAAAACCGATGTTGTCGTGATTTTTTTTTTTGAAGCTTTGTGATTTTGCAACCATGGGTACAAATCAGACAGAATTAGGTTGCATCATTAGTTAATCCATTCCTGAATTACTGTTGTGTGATTCTTACATTTATGGTAAGTCACAATATTGTAAAACCAGAACAAAAAGGCCTCCACAGTCTTAGATGAAGGAAGAAATATTCTCCTAATTCAGAGTGGAGGTTCTGCCAGCCATTAGATGATGGAGTAACAGGAACTTGTTAATTGGCTTTTGGGGTGCTTAGCACTAGAATCTTACAAAAGGATTTCACATGTACTGATTCATCTAATTCATTTTTCATTAAATTTACATATTTTCATAATTTGGATAGACAGGGAAAGTTTTATTAATTTTGTTATATAGGTTATTAAGCTAAAACTTATACTTGATAATGGTGAAAAAGCCTAACAGTACCCTAAACTAAGTACTCAAGTTTGGATTGTCTGATACTATATCTAGAATTCTTTGTATTGTGTAATGTTTATCTTTAAATAATAATTATTTGTTTGGTCTAGTACTATTTTAAAAAGCACTTGAATAATTATTGATTTATTTGATAGTCACAATCAAAGTCTATCTGTGTTATGTAGCTATGGATCTTTAAAAAGAGAAATCAGAGTTACATTTTTTATGGTTGCATTGAAATCTCCTATATTACTCATAAGAATGGCTGTCTTAAAATTTGATTTTGAGACTGTGTTTCTCTCTAATAAAATTCACTTCTATAAAATTTTGCCAGCTGCTATAGGAAGACCTATAAAGCATTCATTTTAGCTCTAGTAATATTTATCCTGCCTTTCTTCTCTTTGTTGGCACTTGTAGGATTTCCTAATGGTTTGCTATTTAGTTTCAATATATTTCCTTTTAGTAGATGATTTACAAATAGCAGTAATGTTGAAAAATGTAATGTTTGTTTTAAGTTTTATAAACTAGAGATTGAAAGAATGAGACTGTGGATGTAGCATGTAATACAAATAGACAGATTTTTATTCCTATCCAGATTTAGTTTTGAGAATATGGGTATTTGATTCATCCTGATTTTCATCTTAACAGATATTGCTACATGTTTAAGCAAAAGTAATTTATCTCTAAATTTTTCTTACATCTTAACATGTATAAGCTGTCTTTTCTTCATTGGCTTTGATTCAGAATTATTTTAGTCTTTTTTTATGGTTTATTCCTTAGGTGTATTTATATCATAATCAGTTGACAGTTTTTTAAAAAACACAAAGAGTTACAATGGCTAGAATCTCATTTGCTAATTTATTATAAACACAGAATACTCCAGGCATTTAAAAAAAAAAAAAATGTGTTCCTGCGACTTAATCTTTGTGTTTGTTTCTAGAGGCTGTGCAGGATGTTTCCTGTCTGAGGCACAAACCGTATATTTCATTTGTCATATCTAATGTTTTTCATATCCGGAAATCATGCTCCATGTTATGTTTTACAAGGCTTCATAAAAATAAGTGATCCAGATAAAATTTATAGTTATTTTTAAAAATCTGTCATAGCAAAATTATCTTCCTTTTCTTTCTCTCCTTCCCAAATGAGTACAGATAGAATTATGAAGTTTAAATGAATGTGTGTTTTTAAATGAAGGCTAAATTTTGAAACTAGACAGTCATCTATTATTTAGAAGAAGCTGGATGTTGGTATGTTGGTAAATGCTTTATAACAGCTCTCTAAAGTATATTTAAAAAAAAAAAAAAAAAGGAAGACCTGAATCACAGTGTTTGTTGATTTCTATGAGGAAAATATCCCACTATTATCCGATCAGTACAAGTCACCGAACATGGGTTTGAGATGAGAGGTGTGGTAACATGCTCTTATGCAGTATTTCCACATCCTAGATGTAAACAGAAGTACATTAAGGCATGGGTAATAGTAAAATGTGGTCAAATAATTAGAAATGATGACTTCTGAGTAGCTGTTGCCATTATTTTTAATGAATTTTCTTTAATTATGAGTTTATACAATTTAATTTTTAATAATGTCTATGTTTGACTACCAGCTTAAAAAAATTCCTGAGCCTTTAACAGTTAGCTCCCATGTACCGGTGAGAGTGGACTCTAGCATATCCCTCCATTTCCTGTGATTGGTAGGACTGGGAAGATAGGTCTGGTCTCTACCCTCCGCGGTAGAAGGTATCTAGTGTTGTCTGTGTGCCCAGGGAGGAAGGGCAGCCATTTTCTCTTTTAGCTTGAATTACTGAACACCATCTGGTCCCATAAATATTGATACTTATATTAATACAAACTTGAATGGGAATAAAATACTAGCATATCTTAATAAAAGGGCTGGAAAAAATTTAAGATTTTCATTGCAAGCATTATTCTTATTCTTTCTTTTTCTGTTTCTTTGTCTCTTGGCCTTCACATACCTCTCAGTTAAACTTTAAAAGGGGAAAAGTTCTATCTCGACTTCCCATTTGGCAGATTCTATAGTTAGTACCTCCAGAAGCCATTCCAAGAGCAAGGGTATGCTATTTACATTAGTTTTTCTCAATAGGACATATTGATAATGTGTAACATGAACTAGTAGCTTGTTCTTACAAAGGCAGATAAACTGGAATGTTTGTAAATTGTTAATATACATTACCAACTGAGGTAATAAAATGAACAGCATCCAATTTAAAGAATCTGTTGCAACTCATGGCAGGGTTTGAAATGCATTTTGTCAAACTTTCTTGTTACTTAAAGACAATGCGTTTCCTCATGTATTGCTATTGGCAGCTTTTATAGAGATGATACTACTCAAGTATTTTGAATAAAATGATATGTTAAAAATATAATTGATTTCTTTGGGGGAATACAAGAGATCTCTAGACAAATTCATTTAGATAGCTTGGCAAAACTGCTGGTGAGCACGGTTTAAGAAGAAAAATTGGGCGTATTTTGTGTATAACCCTTTGAGTATTAATTCTGACCAGATCACACTGTAAATAATGTTAACTGTCATAAAATAAACACAGCCGGGGTTTGCACCATATGTTTTATAATTATTTTTTGCAGCTTCTTTTTTTGTTGTTTGTTTTTACTGAAATGGAACCCACTGATAGCTCTGTGAAGTTATGTTTATATAAAAGTAAATTACACTTGTACTTTAAAAAACTTGGCTTCCCAAGACACTGTCTCTAGGCAGTTTTTGTTTAAAAAAAAAAAATTAAATGAAAGAAAAGCTTTTCTCTTCTTTCTTTCTGCTATTTTTGCTGTTTCCTCAGACACATGGTCTCAAACAGAAATCTGCTCTAACGTCTTTATGCCAGTTTCTTGTTTTTGCACTTGTGAAGGCGATGCCTTTGGAATGCCACCCGGAGGAGGGAATCGCTTAACCACTGAACTCACAGAGGGTGTTTGGCTTAAGTAGCCCTGGAGTGGCCTTTCAGACTGAGGCTACTGTGGTCTCCTAGTTTGTTTTTGTTTTTTACCTTCCTGCCTGTGAGTGTTTTAACACTGTCAGAAGTAAAGCTCAAAGCTCCCTTGGAACATTGAGGTAATTTTTAAAAGTGTTATTATTTTCATAATCACCTCTCCTCTTGATCTCAGGGGAGGCTGGGAACCCTTGATTGTCTTTAATAGAGCATATGAAACTGATAGTGCCAGTGGGAGGTGGGTGGCGAGTTTCGTCATGTGCCAGCCTCCCCCGACCCCTCCCTGCCCATTGCTCCATATGTCTCTTGGCAGATCTGACAGTAGCCATAATTACCGGGCACTATGAGCCCCAACTGCAGAACTGTTTCTGCATGACACCTGTCCAACTCTTGCTCTGTTCCTGCATCTTCTCGTGCCTCAGCTTGCTGGCCCGTCTCTCGTCAGAGCAACAGTCTGCTGTTAGTGAACTCATCTCTCTTCTCGTCAGATTCTCAGACACCAGAAGTTCTGCCCACACAGTTTGCAACATACACCATGCTTTGTGTTGCAGCCTTTCACACAGTAGGCATTTCGTAGACTTTGGGGAATGAATGAAGGCAGGCAGTCCTTTTGGTGTGATGGTTTCCCTTTTCCCTATGTGAAGTGCCTTTCCTACTCTTGACAGATGTGCTTAGCACAATGTAATCTTTTCTGTAAAAGCTCATCTTGATCATCACCTTCTTTTCTAGACAGGGAAAAGATTGCTTAGTTTTCAGAGATGCCTGAGAAAAACACCCTAGGGAACCCCAGTTGACTTTCATAGTGCTTAGCATAGTGCTTAGTGCTTTACATTTTCCGTTGGAAGTGGGGTGGGGGTTGGGAGGGGGAAAGGAGTAGAGAAATGGACAATGATTTGGGGAATTTTTGTTCCAGAATGTTTCAGTAAGGTACAGATATTGTAAATGCATCTTGTAGGTAGAAGAAAACTTGAAGATGAAGCCATATTCATTCAGTGAGAATACCTGCAAAGAGAAGAATTATGCCAAAGAAAAGATGCACGAGTAACACCACTTCAGTGGTTCATGCGTGTACACAGTCAACCTTAGAAATGCTTTAAAAAATCTGCTTTTGAGGGAGAGTCACAGAATTTGGGTTTGAGTGTTTTATTTTGAATGGAATAATTGTCAGGTATTTCTAGAAAGTCAGGTTAAGTGTAAGCCTTTCCTAGAAACTTTGGCAGTCTGTTTTATAAATGTTGTACATAAAAATTCTGATATAACTTATGGAATTTTACTTCACTATACAATTGGTAATTATCTTCTTTATAAATATTTGACTAAACCCCTTTTCCTCAATAGTGACCAAAGAGATGATAGAGTTAGGTAAGATAATTTGGGGAAATGTCAAAAATAATATCAGAGCATCTTTTTATATATGTGTTTGCTTATGAAAGTACTACAAGTTTGACATAGAAACTCAAACATTGCTGTAATATATAATTCAAAGAATGAAAGCTGTCCCTAGCCCCTTCTCCCAGAGATAACCCCCATCTTAACTATTTGGTATACAGGCCATGTATTTCCATGCAAATATAGTACTAATTAATTTTTCTTATTTTAATGAAAATGGTTCCTTCTGTATATATTTTCTTATAGCTTCCTGTTTAAAATTTTAATGATACAGCCTAGTCTTTGTGACAGACCAATAAATGGCCTGCTTTCTGCTATCCCATCCCCCAGATATTCAGGTTACATAGCTAGACCCTATGATGTTACTTTGTTTGGAAAAAGGTCCTTTACAGATGTGATTAAGGATCTGGAGAATGTAATCTCGGGTTATCTGAGTGGGCCATAGACACCATCATAGGCAGAGAGAAAGGGGCAGAGAGAGATTAAAGACAGATATGGAGAGGAAAGGCATCCCCAGGAGAAGGGGAAGTGAAGACAGAGGCAGAGGTTGGAGTGATGGGCCTGTAAGCAAAGGATAGCCTGCAGCCAACGGACACCAGGAGAGAGGCAAGGAACAGACTGTCTCCCAGAGCCTCTGAATGGAGCACAGTCCTGCCAACATCTCGATTTGTGACTGCTAGCCGCCGGAAATGTGGGAAAATAAATTTTTATTCTTTCAAATCATAAGGTTGTGGTAGTATTTTACAGCAGCTCTTGGAATCAAATCCAAGCCTCTTTCCATGTTGGTATATATAGATGCCATCCATTCTTTTTAACCTCCTTGTATTTCTCTGTTGTATGGATGCACTGTAATTTATTTAATCTTTTGCTTAAAGATGTTTGGGTTATTTTTTTTTTAAGATTTATTTATTTATTTATTTGACAGAGAGAGAGAGAGAGAGAGAGAGAGCGAGCGCACAAGTAGACAGAGAGGCAGTCAGAGAGAGGGGGGGAAGCAGTCTCCTGGCTGAGCAGAGAGCCTGATGAGGGGCTTGATCCCAGGACCCTGAGATCATGACCTGAGCCGAAGGCAGAGGCTTTAATGCACTGAGCCCCTGTTTGGGTTATTTTTAATGCTTTGACTTTACAGACATTGTTTTAGTGAATATTCTTGTATGTATGTGTTACTGCATTTGTTAGGGTGTTTATGGAATGAATATGTGGAGATGGAATTATCATGTCAATAAGTAAGTACTTCTAAAACAATTAATAGTTAAGTAGGTAATATAAACACATAGATATTCCCTGCCACCAAGCTGCTCAGTTTCACTCCTCAGATGCACTCCCTTTGATTACCTGCTTGTATTTGTATATCCTTAGAGAGATAGTCCATAAGTGTGTGCCTATAAATATTATTTTTCTTTCTTTAAACAAATAATGAATAGTATACACACTTTGGGCATCGCATTCCTTTTTTTCTTATACTTAACAGCTATCATGGAGAGAAGGTAAAACTAGTTGTATTTATTGCAGTTATTTACTGAGCGTGTCCTATGTGTTTTCTAAAAACTTTGTCTTAATTTATACTCCAGTAACAATATAGGACTTCAGTTGTTTTCTAAAATGAGACCAGTCTCTAAATATCACTTTTTCTCTTTATTTTTTTCTTTTCCTTCTCTTGACAGCTTCTATTTAGTAGTAGTTGAAAAATATATAAAAGGCCATAGGAATTTTCAGGTCTTTAGAAAGGAAAATACAAAAATTTGTTGAGGATATTTATTCTCATGGATTTTCAGCTCAACATACATTGAGCTTCCAGGCTTTTCAGAACAATGAGTTGAGAAGAGTAACTTCCACTCTTGATTTTCTTAATACATGAGGTAGTTTCCGTACTGTCCACTTAGTTTATGTTCCAAAGTCATGGTAGAATCGCATGAATAATATTAGTTCAGGCAAAGGTAGCAGATGCCATGTTTATTCATATACAAAATACAGTGGTCATATATAAAATTTAGAAAATCTTATTTTCTAAACCAAAGTGCTATACTTTCTTTTTCTCATTGGTGGGTCCCCCCCCCCCAATTTTGCCATTCTAATACAACTCTTCAGTCTCCCCTTATTCCCGACTTCAGTTTACTCTTGAAAATACAAGATGCATTTGGCATCTGTTTGGTTCCTAAAGCCCTCAGGAAAAATTATAAAGCTGTTCTTGCAAATTCATCATTATTATTAAGAACAGTAATTCACAACATGGTTATCTCAGCCTTTCTCCACCTTTTATTTGAGTTCCGGGATGACATTGCCTTCCCAGGCAAGCCAGTATTCCGAAGTCTCATCTCTCCCACTTTAATTTATAGCGATGCATTGCATTTGGGTGACAGGCAGTTGTTCGTGCTTGAATAACCCAGGATTTGAATTCTATAGTTTGTGGCATCCATGTAATGCTTAGCAGTAGGTACAGCTGTTAACTATTCGCTTATAAATAATCTTCTTCCCTTCTGAACCTGTCTCCCAGGTAGTGTACCTGTCACCATTAATAACTCTTTGGCAGCTCCCTGGTGATTTGACCCATCAGTTGTCTTTCACCAAGGAGTGGTGCTGTGGCCTGCTGTTGAAGCTTATGTAGGTTCCTTGAGCTCTTCAGTCACCCCAGCAGCTGTATTGTGGCGAGTCCCTTGACTTCAGGGAAGTTGTGATTTGGGGCTTCAGAGGCAAGCAACTGAACACCTTATACAACTTGACAAAGGTAGCATTACATTTGGGACCATAGATGATAAAACCTCCCTCTTAGACCCCATAGCAGGGTAACAGGTATAGGTGAGAGAGTGGGAGATGGGTGGTAAAGAGGACCGACAGCACGTTTCTGTCTCTTTGATGCTGCACCTGCACCTAGTTGTTACAGTGTCCTCCTCTATCCTCTGATGCTTGCAGACTTGGGGCTGTGACTTGATCTGGTTAGTGTACCCGTCGGTGTGGCACCCTGCCTGTAGCCAAAGCTTAAGAGTGAGAGGCTAGAGCTGTAAACTAGTGGACAGGAACTGCCCCCTCAGAAGTGCTTTGGCAGTTTTGTGGTTCCTTTGTTTAAACATGTGTTCTTTGCCTCCCCTATCTCTGCCTGAAATGGGCTGCTTCCAGAAGTTCTCTGGGCTAATTCCTACCTACCTGTAGGTCTCAACTTAGACGTCACTTTTCTAGGAAATTGCTGTTCTTCTCCATGTTCATTGTTGGCTGTATCACCTCAAATGCCCTCATGGCAATTTTTATTTACAATGATTGCCTGTTTGTCTGTTTTGTCTCCTAGATTATAAGTTCTTTAATGAGTGGTTCTTAGTGTTGTTTGCTATATGCATGTTCTGAGTACATCGTGAATCTCAATAAATTAATGTTAAGAGAATGAAAGAGAGTTTTTTTAACTCACTTTCCTTTGGCATGTCATGGTCCTATCAAGGGGGGGTTCCAGCAATAAATTGTGGACGTATACTGTCTACCATACACTAGGCTGGTACCATGGTACAGCTAGGAAAACATTTTGATTGCTTATTGCCCTTTTAGTGAGTGGCTAATGTCATACGCTTCTTTGTCTGAGAATGTTTCTTGGCAGTACAAGACAGCTTCAGACACAGCTCAGGAAGTGTCAGAGAGTAAGGTGTCACAAGGCAAAAAAGCTCTAAAAAAGTGCTCCCAGTATTTGTGAACACAGACTATGATTTTAAAATAAATCTTACAATGAGGTAAATCAATTAGGCACTATATTGGTTAGGATTTCATTTGGAAATGGATTCACCCTCCAAATGATCTTTGCTATTCTCATCTCACTGAGCGTAATGAAATAGAAAATGATCAGATTTATAATACCCAGAACAATGCCATAATACATAGGCATTTATATAATTTGGTGTAGAAATGTACACATACACACACACACATACACAGACATCCCATATATTCATGTTATTTTTATGTATGTACTTACTGTAATTAAAAGCAATAGCAATCTGAAAAGACCAAAAAGAGTGAGAATCTTAAATTTTCAGGAAGTCTCAGAAACACACAAAAACCCCGAATGAAGTCTTTTTTTCGTAAGAGCAAGGGCAACTATACATATAACAACTTGGGCTCTCTGGCAGATAAAGTAACAGAAAATATTAAGATAAATAAAAAAGTATTTAGTTACAAGTTCAAGAATGACAGACCCTGATTCTGCTATAGAGAATACATTTTAAAAGTAATAACATATTTTAAAGAGAAATAGATGCCATTAGTTAAAAATAATAAATTATTCAAAAGATCATATAGTTGAAAGTAAGTCTTTGATATTGGGGTATGGTTCTGGAAATAGTCTATGCATATAAAGTATACATATGCTCCTGTTTGTTTCATAAAAATGGTGAGGGAGGATACACTGAGCACATTATTCTGTACTTTTCATTTTTCATGTAATAATATATCTTGTAAACAATTTCGTATCAACACATAAAGAGCTACCTCATTCTTTTTTAACAGCTGCATTGTATGGATGTATCATAATTTATGTGCCTATTCCCTCAACCACCTAGGTGTTGAAACAAATTTTTTGAACTTTGGCATTCTGTAGTTGGGGGGGTAAATAATGGTGCATTGTTTTAATTTGCATCTCTCCTAATGATACAAGGTTCATTTCTGTTTCTATTTTTCCAAAATGTCTTTTCAAGTTTTTTATACATTCCTAATTTCATTGTAAATCCTTTTTCTTATTCATTTCTAGCACTTTTTTTTTATGTCTTAAGGAAATTAGCCTGTAGCCTATTTATGTTGCAAATTTTCTGTTCGTAGTGGATCTTTAGCTCTTTACTATGCTTTTGCTTTTGTTTTTCGTTTGATTTTGCCTTGCAGGTTTTTTGTTTTTGTGTTAGGTTTCATGTGCTTTTACTAGCCTTGGATTGGCTTTGGATTTTTTACTAAAACTTAGAAAGATCTTCCAATTTTCAGGACAACTGAAACAGTTCCTGTGATCTCCTAGTATTTTTATATTGTGTTTATATTCAGTGAGTTTCCATCTTACTAAATACAATTGTTCAGCCAGAATTTTTAAGTTCTTGAGGTAGTGAAAGTATGTTATATGTGGGTTATCTATTTTTTTCATCCACTGGGATATTATTTTAATGGCATTTGGTTATTTAAAGCATACAATACATTTTCAAATGGTTATGACACATACAAACAACAGAGTCTTAATTATCAAATGTGTTATTTAATTTAAACCTTTAATAATTTTTATGTACAGTAATGAGTGTGTATTTAGAATAAGAAATCAACCCCCAAACCAGAGTCATTACAGTCAGGGAGAGTCAGGCCTTTTTCTTCTGATACCTTCTTAGGGGATTTACCAGAAATGTGTGCATAGAAATCTTTCCTGATTGCAACCTAGCTTCTCTTCTCATCTAGAATGTTCTACAACTCCCTGAAACTAAGGTCCTGGTAAATGAGGGACCTGAGGCTTAAGCCTCATTAGCTCTCTGGTAAATCTGCTTCTGAATGTCTGGCCATTGATCATTGTCTGTACTTCATTATGAATTCCTGAGTCATTAGCACTCATAGTGATCAGTCTCAGGATTGACTGCCTTGAAGGGGTTATCAGCTTGGTTCCTACTGGCTTCGTTCTCATTGTATTTAATATTATTGTCTTTATCTTGATTCACTTCTCTTACTGTGCGTGGTGTTCTTACATCAAGTGCTCACAAAGTGATAAGGAGAAAAGGAAGAGGTGAAGCTTAATGCACAGTACAACATATAGTAAGTAGTGTTTTATGTGGGGGGGTTCTTTCGGTTTTTAGGTGAAGCTAACACCAGAGTTGTTAAGCTAGTACAATGGTTAGATCTCTTGAATTTTTTTCTGTTTTGCTAGAAAGTTTATACATGTCTTGTCTTTTGTCATATATTGAAGGGGATCTTACAGGATTTGTCCTAACAGTTGCTTTCCCACGTAACTTTATCTTTTAACCTGACGTGACTTAAGTCTTTTAAAAACAAAACTTTTCCATGTTGTATATGTAAATGGAGTCACTCATTTACATATACAAGTTACTGCTTTGTGAACAGGCAAGTAGACACTGAAAAAAAGAAAAATCAATGCCCATGTTTTCTCATATCAGCTCTGCTTTCCTGTTTCTTTTTACTTTTCTCGTTCTCCTGATCAAGGGAATAATTAAATGATGAGCTGAGAGTGATAGCTTTTGCTATGAGGCACACTCACTTTTATTTCCCCTTATGGCTTTAGGCTTGATAGGTGACTTTATACTTTTCTGGGCAACTGGGGGTTAAAAGCAAATTGGTGGTTTCAAGTTTTGGCATTTTTCAGCTACTCCTCAGGAGAATACAAAGTGCCTGTGGAGTGGATCCAAACCAGTGGATGTTTAAGAGAAAGGAAAAAAAAATATTTGCTGCAGAACGTTCTTATATGACTTAGTTGCCTTCTGTTGTATTACACGAATTGAAAGAGGAATAATGTCCTACTTTATAGTTTTAACATTAAAACTCTTTTTAAAAATCCCAAACCCTAAAAAACATGAAATGACCTTCAGGCCTGCTGGCTCCCACTGTTTAGTTTATCAAGTCTCTGTCACACCCTTCCCCTCCATGTAAAAAATCCAGAGGGAAGTGTGAAAAGCATCAGAAAGTACCCTTTATGCCAGTTCAGGCTTTTAGTCGTTTGCCAGCACCTTCATCTCTTCATATGTTTCTAGCTAAGGTCTAACATGGAACAAAAACCCGACAGCAATGGAGACCAGATGCCGGTATTTCTTCTCTGTCACTTGGCTGCTGAGCAGATGGAATTTATATCAATCGGGCATGCTAGGAGGAAGAGGCCGTGGCAGCCAACATGTGGAACTGGGGCTGAGTGACATTTCTGCTAATGTTTTGTCCTTGTAGAACATTATGCTTCCTCTTTGCTTATGAGCTGTGGTTTTCCTGACTCAGATGAGGTTCCAGCTCCAGCTGGAATGGCTGTCGCTCTTCTCTTATCCCCCTGCCCCCCTTTAAGGGGAGTGCTAGGAGCTATGGAGGAGTAGTAGGGCCTGCACAATGGAGCTCTTTATTAAAATACCTGACATCTGCATGCAATGCAGCAAAATCATCTTAGCTCAAGCAGAGGAATGCGCCAGGCATTACTAGTCACTTTTTGTCTAGGGCTGTGTGCTTGTTTGATTTATATAATGAGTGAATGCCTCTGGCAAAAGAGGACGTTGAGCACGTTATTGGAGGGGAGGGAACTTGATAATTTTTCCAAGAAACATTATCACAGACAGGCCTAAAATACAAGTATTTAAAAGCAGTTGTAGCCATCACATGGATTTCTTGCTGTGGTTTTAAAATATTGGCTTGTTACACCCCCTCTCCCGACTTAAGGTAAGATCAGAAAGTTTAAAAATCCACTTAAACATGATAGTTTTAATGTTGTTGTCTACTATTGTAAGAAGGCTCACTTTTAAGAAATCTCAAGAATCTCCATAAGAAAGACCTAAAATGCACATTGTGAAAAACAAAGGTACACACACACACACACACACACAGTTGGTGAGTTTTGAATTCTAGTCCCCTCCATCAGACAAATACATTACCCTTTCATATTACCCGTTTACATTAGCCTGTTCATGGAAAGTGTATAAGAAACTGACAAGTGAATGAGTTATTTCAGACAGCACTAAAGTGGTCATGAAATTACTGCTTACATGGCAAAATCATCAGCTACTTCCCCATTACTATAGAGTCAAATCCCTTATTTCTTGGTGGAAATGTGATTTAAGGTTTTGATTTGGTTACTAAGAGATTCAGGGAAGGACACCAGGCAAGGGACTTGGAGAGAGATAGAGCCTCTCTCTTACTTTGTCCCTTGTTTTCAAACAGCAGCTTCTAGCTAGTATCTTCCAACTATATGGCCATATATGTCCTATCTTGAGTTTCTAGAAATCTCCCAGGGAGACATGGCCATTTCTTTGCCTTCATGAAACTTAAATCCTAACCCTTTGGCACTTTGTTTTTAATGATTCTCCTAATAATTTAATGAGTTGGTCCTTGTGTCTCACTGCTCACAGTGCTGCTGATGGCCCTATGACTATATTGGGGTCGAAGTAAATCCATGTAGAATGGGTAGAAGCTGGGGTAAAATACTAATAATGAGTATTTTAGAGAGAGTCCCAATTTAGTCTTTCTTAGAGAAAATTCCTCAAAATTACTGTGGAGCCTCTATTTTTCTCTGATATTTTCTTACCTATGCTTGCACCACCCCAACCACAGGACTTCCGAGATATAAAGTTGTTTAAGTAGCCTGATGTAAGGAACCCATAATTATACAGCATACGCCTGTAGTGCACGGATATACTCTGGAATCTGGAGTCACAAAATACAACTATTCCTAAGTGTAGGAACTTCAGCTATCTGTACTGAGAAATGAAATCATTTCAAATAAATTATTTAGATTGTGCTATTTGGTTGAAAGGAATCTCCCTTTGTCTATACTGTCTCATGTGCCATTCAGATAATGTTACAAGTCTTGCTTTCCAAATTCTTGCCTTTTAAACCATGTTTTCTAAATTCAGGAACAAGACAGATAGTGAGAAATGCCTTTACACTCAACTCCATACGATATTCCAGAGGAATGGGAATCTCTCACTCTTCGTTCAAATTGAACTCACACCAGTTCTTTTCTTGTTCAATTTGATACTTAACCCTTTATGCTTTTTCAATCTTCAGCTGCTTTTTTATTTAAGATTTTCTTTTCTTGCTTCTTTCCTCCTTCCTCAGAATCATTCATATCATAGAGCATAGACTTAATGTGTTCCATTTCCTGTGACCCTTAAGTCAGGAATGCTTCAAGCTGGAAGAACCCAAGCATCTTCCAGAGGTGATATTTTTGGGGTGGCAATGAATGGTCCAGGGTTATTGTTATACTCTTGGCTCAAGATCCCACTAAGATTTCAGGCATGGGAGGTGCCTTCTCATGGGCCTTTCAGAACTCATATGCATGAACAGATTTACCGGAAGGGAAAGGAACTGACTTCATCCTGTAGAAGATTATAGTAGCCATAGTCTATGGATGTCTGTCCTTTAGACTTCCTCAAGAAGGATCCTTGAAGATAATTTATTCCTTGGATTTTTGTCTCAGGGATTTGTAGCATCAGCCCCTCCCTTATCTCATGGATGTGGTCGTCTGACCTTTTCTGAGATGAGGGTCCTCTTCCTACCTGGAAGGCACACTAGGCACACTCTTTGGTATGATGTGTCCAAGTCTAATTCTGTTTCTTCCCAGATGTATGAATTTGAGCAAAATTACTTAATATCAATGAACCTCTTTTCCCTTCTGTAAAATATAGATGATAATGTCTATAATACAAGGCTGCAAAAAAAAAAAGGAAGCTAATGGTAGCTGATTGCCTGGCACAAAGTAAGAACTTCACAAGTGGCAGCCACTGTTGGCATTGTTGTTAAGAGCCACGGCAGTCTGGGCAAGCCTTCGGACTGTTGACTTGATGCTGGCTTGGTTAACAGCAAGCCCCATTCTACCTAGAACATGGTGCCTCTTGAGGCTACCTGCTTCCATTAGGCTCCCAAAGCCAGAAATTCTCTGAGATAGAAGGTTGCCCATGCCTGTCCAAAGAGACACTCTTGGAATCCGTACGTCCTAAGAGGAAGTTCTTTCCTAAGTTTGCTATCAAGGATGATTTGCAGCAAAAGTTCCAACCTACTAGAAAGGGCAAGTTCCTGTCTTTTGAGACTTCACACTGGAATCTTCAGAGTCCTCATCTCTTGCCTTTGATTGCTTCAACTGGGGCTTTGCCTCAGAATCACCCCCCTGATACCTATCCTTCCCTTGTTGGTTACATAATGCACTGGGATTTATTATGCAAATGAAGGTCACACCTCTGAGAGACTAAGAGATCCTATCACTACTCTCTATTGCAATTTAATGGCAGTTGAGAGAGAGGGCAGCAAAGGGAGCATTTAAAAGAAATTGAACAGAGCTCTTGCTTGTGTCTCTAAAATTAATCTACAACCCTGGCAAGCGTGCCCTCTCTTCTTAGCATAAGGACATGCTAGTAATGCAACCGGGATTTTTCTTGTTTGATCCATCAAGCTATGTGATAGAGACATTTGTTTTCTAGTTTTGTCAAAGTACATGACTTCTTTACCATTTTATCTTAAGTCTCACGTAACAGATTATAGGAGAATAAGATGAATAGTAGTAAAGTGGGACATTGCCTTTATGCATAAGAGGTTGTGTTTTTGTTTTTTATTATAATAGTTTTATAAAGAATTAAAACTACACAGAAGTCTATATAGTCAACAAAGAATAAATTATACTCTTCTATTGCTCTTCCTTCTCAAGTTTCACTCTTGTGAAGTAATTGGTGGACCCTAAGAACCAGTTTGTTGGTGTTCCTTCCAGACCAGTCAGCGTGTAAAAGGATTTGGTAGAAATCCTGGCGTGAGATATTTATGCCAAATGCTATTTTGAATTGGTCTCAGTCAGTGATTGAGAATTATGCAATTATTTAATACACTGATCAGCTTAGAAAACTTAGTACTTACTGTGTGACTCCTCCATCCCCTTTTGAGATCAAAATTTATATGGTTACATTAAGCCTATAGTTCACTTTGTTTATATAAACACCCTAGACTGACTTTCTTTCAAAAACGAAGTGACTTTTTTTTTTTTTTTGGTCTCCTCTAAGCTTTGGAGGAAGGAAGTAAACTAATGAACTTTAAACTACTACAAATAAAAATAAAGTCTGCTTTCCATCACTGGACATCAGGTCAGGTATATACATTTACTTAAGTCTAGTGGAGGTTTTGGGTTTTTTGGTGCTATTAAAATTAATTTGTCAGTATAAATTTTAGCATATAGGATTTTATTTCCCTTCTTTTTTCTTTCTGGCAAGGAGTACAATTGAAAACACATACTTGTGATTAGAATTGGACTAAAATTTCTGGCAGAGCTATACTTAATATATCACAAAATTTTAATATAATAAGGTAAATATTGCAGTAAATGCCAGTATTTCAGTGTGTATTAGCATATCCTTGCCTTTCATTGTGCTGAGATTGACTAACATTTAATTGCCTTGCCTACATTATAAAAGGAGAGAAATTACCTTATAGGGGTATGCAAGCTCCTGGGGTTTCTCAGCTGTGAGTCCCGCCAAGTTGCCCTCCTCCCACCAGCTACTTCACTCCTTAACACACAGATCCTTATACACCACAGTAAATAACCCTCCGTAAATTTGACTCTTATCTCAATCTAAAGACACCACCATCATTATGGGGGAATGTTGTTAGTCTGCAAACCCTCAGTCAGTTTAGAACAACAGAGCAGTATCCAAACTTTTTGGCTTTTGTCTGGATATTGTTACGACATGTGTTGCTGCTGCATTCCTGGGTGCCATTTATAGAGTGATTTCTTAAACATCGGTTGTGTCACAGTGCGACTGACCCGTTTAAAGCAGTTTTTCAATTTTTCCTCAGAATCAAGGAAACCAAAACCATCTCATTATCATTTACTTTTTTGAGAATTAGAATTACCTGACTCTTTTACTACATTTGAAATTTGGAAGATGCTTTTTCTCCCGACAAATTCAGCATGTTAAAGCATGAGTGAAAACATTTTTTTTTTCACTTGTTTGCTAAGGTGGAATGGTACAGTCTTAATATGAGAATTTTCAAATCACTTTGGGTTTTAGGATTAAAAAGGAAAAAGCAGCACACTTAACTGATCTCATTTTTATATGCTTCTTTGTATATTAATACAGTGTATACTAGAAAGAACTGGCTGTTGGATAAAAATAAAGAATCTGAGTTTTCACCTTGTATCCTGGGGTATGTGGGGTGCTCAGATGTATGATATGAGCATTGATGATAAATAAGTAATGTTTATCTCTATTCATGTAGGAAGATCTCATGAGTTATCTTCAGACTTGGAGATTTGTTAATTAATTGTAAACTCTCTTCTTTAAAGGACAGGATTAGTGTGTTTCAATTTTTTTTTTTAGTTCCCCGTAATCTTTGGGGCACCTAAGCATTTGACTTGCAAAAGGACCTCAGAGTACAGATACCCGAAGACAACATGGCATCACAAGGACACTGCTCACACCAGCCCCTTCTTGGTAGAATTAAAAAAAAAAAAAAAATACACAAAGAAAATGTATGTTAATATGGCTGAATATTCATTAGAACCCTGTGGCCTGGGGCTGGAAGCACAGTGAGGCTGTGTGTTTACCAGGCCACCCGAAAGGCAAGAGGGCATAAGGCACTTATAAACAGTGGCGCAGCACAAGCAGTGTTGTCTTTGAAAAGTTTTCATTTTCCCTTGAATCAGCTACAGTCTCTTACTTAAGGTCACTGCAGTTTGCAATCTTTGGCAGAAGGCTTCTTCCTTTTTTGGTAGTGGCAGTCTGACTTTTTTTTTTTTTTTTTTCCCTTTTGGAAGTGTTTTCCTCTCAAACTGCCATTATCTTCCAAACCTGTTTCATGTTATCATTCTCAGATGCCTCTTCTCTGCGTTTCTTAGAACAAAATGTGATGATATATATATACATATATATGTGTGTATGTGTGTGTGTATGTGTGTGTGTATGAAATTTTTTAAAACATGGAATTGAAAGTCATATGGTTATGATTTGAGAATGTCAAGCTTGATTTTTTTTTTCAGAGTCTAAAAAGAAAGTACCTTTTTCTCTGGGCAGTGAACTAGCTGCAGAGACATCAAAGAGAATGTGTACTGGATCAAGGTGGTTTTTTTTTGACCACATCATTGCCAGCTGTGGTGTTTATGATTAGAGGCAGGCGTTCCAGACACCTCCGAGTCCTCACTAAGCGTCAGATCTTTAACAGGATCCATCCCAACTGAGTGACACTAAACAGACAGCCAGAGGGGAGTTGGTGGGATAGAAGAGGGAAGGGGGTGGGGGCCAGGGAGGGTTTGGTGCCTGTGCACTCACCAGCCAAGCTGTGGAAGGGACTCAGCTAACACCAGGCTGCCGGCTACCCAGAGGCTCTGTAGCAGCCTTTCGGCACAGCTTTCTTTAGCTGAGGGGCTGACGAGAGCTCAGCAGTCATTGATCCTCTCTCATTGGGCACAGGGATGTGCAGTGTTCAGGTCACCCAGTCAGCTTTGAAGCAGCTCCATTCCATGGGGCTGACAGCCACAGATTGCTGGCTTCCAGGACCTAGCACAGCTCCCTTTCAGATCTGCACATTCTGCTCTATGCAGCTAACTACAATTGAATTCCCTCCGGATGTTGCTTCCACTTATAATATTAAAACTTGTTTACTGGTCCTGTTGACATAAGAATTCTGCAAATAGCCAATGGTACTGATAACAGTGCATGAAAGTGAGTTCTCTTTCCCACTTTGTGTTCTTCCGGGTCAGTGTGAACCGCCCTCCCTACCCACCCACCCACCCCCTCAATGGGGTGGGGGGGGGGGGAGACAATTTTACTAGGTTCAAAAACCAGAACATCCTGCTGGAACCAGGAGCAAATGCAGTGGGTTTGGAGTTGAATATTTTGAAATTATTAATTGTAAGATGGTAAAGCTTACTCCAGTGATTGCCATTAACAACAGTAAAGAAAGAAATGGCTTGACCGATAACTATTGACTTATTTTTCAGTGTGAAAGGTGTTTTTTTTAATTTCCAGAAGTTTTAGAAGATGCATCATTGGCTAACAGATCCTTGTGGCTATAGAAATTAAGACAATTCAGGAAAAAAAATTAGTGCAACAATTAAAAAGCAAAGCAGCCAAACTTGCTCACCTGTTGGTGGGAGGACAGTGAGATCTATATGTTGATACAAAACATTGAAAAGATAGAGAGGAAAGGAAGTTTATGAATTTGATTTCAAGGAGGCTACAGATAATAGATTCCTAATGCAGAGCTGCTTTTAAGAACTATACCTTAATTACCAGTAATTTTCTTAGAGTTACCTAAACAACTAGGTTTGGACTAGAGTGTATAATTGGGATTCACAGCCTAGTGGGTACAGGTTTCCACTCAAGAACAGTGAAATCCTACTATCATGTTACAGAAAAAAGTGGCAGGAGTTGTCTGCATGTATAAGAGATTCCTGTTTACCTTGCTTATAATATCCTTGGTAATATTCTTTTTTTTTTTTTTTTTTTTTTTAAAGATTTTATTTATTTATTTGACAGAGAGAAATCACAAGTAGATGGAGAGGCAGGCAGAGAGAGGGAGAGAGGGAAGCAGGCTCCCTGCTGAGCAGAGAGCCCGATGCGGGCCTCGATCCCAGGACCCTGAGATCATGACCTGAGCCGAAGGCAGCGGCTTAACCCACTGAGCCACCCAGGCGCCCTCCTTGGTAATATTCTTGAAAGAGTATTAGTTTTGGATCTTCACAGAGGCTAATTTGTCACCTCATATGGCATAATCACTGGTGTAAATTGGAATAATAGCCTAACATTTTGAACATCTTGAGTCTGATAATCCTTGGGAACTTTTCCCTCAGAAACTCTTAGGACTTTGTTCTTATTATTTTCCCTGTAGTTCTAATCCTGGTCATCATTACTGCCCTTCTCTCTTCTGAGCAACCTGGTAGCCTTCAATATGTTATCCTGTTCAGCAATGGACTCTTGTACAACTCTGAAGAGAATTAGCATCTTCTTCAAAAGAAAGGCTAGGTTTTTTTTTTTTTTTTTCTTTTTTAAAAATTCCTGGTCATGTTCTCTTTGTTTTATCATACTTGAAAAATCTTTTGATTATTAGGAACCTTTTCTTAAGTCTTAGACATTCCCCTTTATAAATGTTATTTCCTTTAATGAGACTATAGAATTTTAAGGGGAAAATAGTAACAACCAAATCATATTCAATACCATTTATTTGTACAAACACCTTATGTCTTTGTTCAACTTGTTTTTTAAAGGTTTATGTTCTATGAAGAAAGTTAATTATGATTTTTGCTAGTGCTACTCTTCCTAGACAAATATGCTCACTAATTAATGTTTAGGATTTCTTTTCTTTGATTAAAAAATATGTTTTCATATAAAATTATTTGTAATAGTTTTTATAGAATCCCTTAAAACATCAAAGTTTTATAGCATACTTAAAACTATGCAGTTGTCCATGAGCTAACATTGAAATTGAATGTATAAAGTAGAACAACAAAGTAGTTTTATTTGATGTGCCTTTGTCATCATGCAACAAGTTAGTTCAATCAGTTGTTTATTTAATTACATTGTTGCCCAGCTTCTGTTTTATTGTTTTATTGACCTTTAATAGTCTTCAGATCTGCTGTGTGTCAGCATTATCCCATTTTACAGGTTTTGCAACAGAGGCAGAAAAAGGATCTCATTAGTTTGATTGTGAGTTTCTGGCTTGAGGATTATTATTACTTGGGATGTTTTAGTGTCCTTAGTCACAACAACTTTTTTAAGTTCACCACATGTGGAAATAGGATAGTTTAAAAAGTACTCAATTCTGTTTGGGAGCATGGAAGTTTACTACAACAATTTGATGATCAAGCATCTTTTCTTCAAGTATTTAATTTTCCCACCACTTCAAGGAAGGAAAAAACATCTAAATATTGAGGAAGATAATGTTCATCAAGTTTTCTTCAAGAAATTAGGAGTGTGTGTGTGTGTGTGTGTGTGTGTGTGTGTAGGTGTGTAGGTTGGGAGGGAGATCAGTAAATTAATTGATTTAAATAAAAGTAGAGTCCACATTAATCTTTTATTTTCTGAATTTGTACTAGGGGGCACTTTTGGTGGAATTTAAAATGAATGGTTTAGCAGGTTATTGGTGAACATAGACACACAAGTACACAAATACTTTAACGTGATTCCTTTGTGCTTTTTTTCAGGAAATAATGTTATTTTGTGTAATGTGGGAAGAAATATGTTTGTTTGCTTTAGCAGTAAAAAGACTTGATTTTTCTCCTACCAGAGTTTGATGAAGAGTAAATTTAGTGATGTCCATTAGCATTTCTGAGAAAGTGTTTACATTAAATAAAAGCCCAAGTACTATTAGCTCCTACTTTTGCCCTTCCTTCTCTCTGCCTTTGGTGGAATGAATGGGTGTTTCCTGACAGCCCCCAGATACAGGTCTGGAAAACTCTTTTAATGAGACATTCAAACTTGGGATTATCTGGAGGGAAATGTGGTGCTTTTGTTCATGTAAAATCCTACAACCACTACCCAAATTAAGGACGAAGTGAAACTTACTATCTCCGTGAAATTTGCAGTTATATCAGTTTATCACCAAATACAACCTCTGGCAGTAAATCACCTGAAGATTTTATCCATCACTCATTGATAAAACTTGATAACATCTGCTGGCCAATTTATTCCCCTAGAATTTCCTCTACATCTTCCCCAGCCTATAATGTGCATAATTTGGAGAGGAGGAAATGATTCAAAAATCTGCAAAAACTTAAACACCTATTGATTTTGAGCGGGGTGGTGGGGGGGTGGAAATTAACCAAGTTTTAGACTTTGTATTTGAAGAGCTGGTGCAAACGTATACAACACATGTAGTTCTGTTGGGGTACAGAATTTCCCTGGCTTCATGGCATGCTATGTCAAACTTGAGTAAGTGAAAGAAGGGAATACAGAAACAGAGGTCGGGTACGTCTGAAAATCTTGTTCCAGTGTCCAGTAGCTGGAACAACAGCTAATACCATCACACAGTGGTGTTGTGTGGATCTCTCTGCTTTCCTTTCATAACCAAATAGGAGCCTTCCCTTTTAGTAGCTGTTGTACACCTCTAGGAAAATCACTGGCTAGGTAGAAAGGAAACCAGATGAAGGCCTAGCAGGAGGCTCTCTACCCAATGAGAAAGTTGGACATTTTCTCTTCTGTAAAGATGATTGATGACCTGTGGATAAAAAAAATAGTGGGCTCTGAGGCCAGCTCCTCTAAGGCAGCTTGAGTGGATGTGTGGCTAGTGCTTCCTTGATTAGCAGAGGTCTCCCTGACCTTGGCAGTGTGCTGTGACTCATAGCCTTGCAGGGATGAATTGTTCCTGAACAGTTCCTCCAACATCTGAGGTACAAACAGGTCTTTGTAGTCATTTGTTAGACACCGGAGGAAAAAAACGGCTTAACCCTCTTAAGGCCTGAAAGCAGACCTGAATATTTTAAAATACTGCATGCACAAATTTGTTTTTAATTCAGAAACCAAAATCTGAACGTAAGAGGAGTGCCAACTGATCCTTATAAAAACTCAGCCTGGGTGGCTCAGTGGGTTGGGCCTCTGCCTTCAGCCCAGGTCTCGGGGTCCTGGGATCGAGCCCATCACGCTCTCTGCTTGGCGGGGAGCCTGCTTCCCCCTCTCTGCCTGCCTCTCTGCCTATTTGTGATCTCTCTCTGTCAAATAAATAAATCAAATATTAAAAAAAAAAAAACCTCAGCCTGATCACCTCTTTCTTTGAAATGTGTAAAAGACCTCTAAATATTCCTTCTTTAGTCGACAAGTGGTCTTATAACTTTGAGCTTTGAAGCTCATTTAAATAGCCAGTAATGCTGCTTTTCTTTGTCCAGATAACAGATTTCTTGCTTTCCTGAATAAAAATTTGACAGGTTTTAGAACCTCATGATTTACTGTGAAACCTGAAAAGATCTGTAGCAGCCTACAGAATACCTCTTTACCTAAGATAGTGTTTTTGACTTTATTCTTATTTTAAATTAAGATTTAATTCTGTTCCTTTTATAATATCATCCTAGTTTTCAGTAACTCCGATGGATATCCATAAAGGAGTGTACTGTTCCATTTTAGATAATTTTGGAGGTGGTATGGATTCCTATCGGTGTTGTCAGTGGGATATATTGAATACCTTACTTGTGTGTAATGCCCTTGCTACTGAAGATTATTGACAGTCATCTGTTCCCTATTCTCAAGACCCACAGAGCAGCTGTTGGGCGAAATGGTCGTAGTACACTTGCCAACATTTATATATGTTAGAATTTGTGGAATTAAGTGTAGAGGTGGCTTATAGCCAAAGATACCAGGCCAGGTGGATTCCTCTGAGAGATAGCTTCCCAGGTGTAACTTATGCTGATATTAAAGGTGCTAATAGAGGGTGTGATGGGAAAGGTGTGATGGGTGACCTAGGTGAGGGCATTTAAGGTGCGCAAAGCTGATGGGGCTCCTCGCTGGCTCAGTTAGTATAGCATGCAACTCTTGATCTCAGGGTCATGAGTTTGAACCCCAAGGTGGGCATAGAGGTTATTTTTAAAAAGTAAAATAAATAAATAAATAAATAAATAAATAGCATATGCAAAGCTTATACAGATCAGAGAAGTAGACTCTTTCATGAGCAGAAGGCAGAATATCCTAGAAGGAAGAAAAGCTGATTGTTGAGAAATGATTTTGCATGGGGGGGAGCTCATGTAATATGTAAGGAGTTTGTGTTTAGGCCTTGGGGCAGTAAAGAACCAATAAGCATTTTGAGCTGTAGAGTGATACGATGGAAATTTCACAGCAGGAGAATTATTCTAGTAATAATGTGTTAAATAAGATAAGGTGTGAAGAAGTTGGGGGAATTCAGTTATCCAGAACAGCGCATACATGGCAGAAATAAAATAGAATGGGTAGTAGTTTAAAAGACAATGAAGGAATCTTCAAGAATTCTGTTATTTTGTACCAAGTGTTAGTAGAAAGAGATACAAAAACTATGTCTCTTTTTTGCTTTGTGTTATTTATTGCAAAATGTTGGTGATTTAGTATACAGTTGCCCAGGTATGTGGCGGGAGTCCTACGTACTAAAGCCTATTTAAGAGTCAACTGATCTGTTGGGAAAATGTCCACGGTGGTCAAGTCCAGGACATCTTTCACCAGAAATGGTAAGGACGTACTGAGCAGAAAGGGAAGTAAGTTACCTATTAGATTTTAGACCTGAATTTAAAAATTTATTAATATACTAAACTGTGGTCAAAGATGCAGTCTTTTGGGAAGGTAATGAAACACTGTATACTAGCTAGAAGACTTTAATTTCTTCAGCAGCAAAGAAACCATTTGCTTATGTTGATATGTCCTGTGCTTAGCAAAATGTCTGATATATGATTATTACTTGGTGACTAGAAACATCCATAGAACTTGCATTCTTAGTGAAATGTTATAATAAGGAAGCATCGCTGTGCATTGTCGTTAGAAGCGTAACTCTGCTTTGGAAAGCTCTTGTCAGTTAAGCCTCTCTCAGCGAATGGGAGGATATTTTCAGTTTTCTTTGGAGGTACACTGATGCTACGTAATTAAGGTCCATTTATTTATCCAGGAAATGTTTATTGTGGGCCTACTATAAGCAAGTTGTTGAATAAGAAGCGTACAAGAAGGAAACAAATTCTCTGCCCCCAAAAGCTTGTAGATGAGAGAGAGAGAGGAGTTATCGCCATAAGTAACTGCAATACTAGGTAGAAAACACTCACTACAATATGGGATGGTTGGATATAAAACGCTATGGAAGTTCTTAAAAGAGGAAAAGGTTTTTTCCATTCCAGAAGGTCAAGAGAGCTTTCTAGAGGAGTTTACTTTTTTCTAATCTAATCCTGCAATTGTAGGTAGGATTTCAATTTGCCAAATGGCACGGGGACAAGAAATCATGCATGCCTAGGAAACAGCAAGTAGTTAGTTTGGCTTGAACTCGGGATTAAGAATAGTCTTAGGAAAGAAGCTTGTTCTGTCCAGGACTTTCCCTGATAAATGATGATTATCCTCCTGAAGGTCTTTTGAGGTCTCATCCAGGGCCTAGTGGGTGGCCTCCAGTTGCTCTCACATAAGTATTTCTGTGACTTTTCCAGAAACTTATTATGCATGAGAAGTTCAGTATGAATTTTTTTTTTTTAATTTACACTTGACCATTAAAAAGGTAAAAACTCTTCTGCAATTTTCATCCAAGTTTTAATAGGAAAAGTTTGTGATAGGTTTTAAAAGCTTTCGCGGACCAGTATCTGTGCCAGTTTCTTCAAATGGCTTTTTGGAGTCCGCTTCTTACTAACTCTTTGGAATTAAAGTAAAAAGAGCTACCAGAAAGCTACAATTACCCTCTTTATTTGGGGAAGTGTTTCTGGTTGCTGTACTCCAGAATTTTTTAAAGAAATTGTAAATGTGGTTAACGAGACTTCGTGTACCTGTGATTGTCCTACAAATGTGCTAAAATGAGACCGTGGCCTCACAGTTTAGGAAACGGATTCTTCTGCTGGAAGTGTTAAGATTATTATGAATGCTGAAATGAATTCAGATTACCTCACTGGCGTTCTTGGAGTCGTGTTTGAGAGGTGCATTTAAGGGAGGAAGTGTGGAAGATCTTTTTTTTGTTGGGGGGGTCTGTAATGTAACTTACTGATATGGGACTTCAAGCTCTCTGATTCTCTTTTTAGAAGTTGTCTCTGTGAACTTAAAACTGTTTTCTCTTAGAACAGCTTTAGTGTTTCAAGCTTAAAATCTTCTCTCTTTAAATCCTGCTTGCGTCTTCATCTTCCTCCCTCTCCCCTCCAGGCACCGTTTTCTCTAGATCTTGGTTGGCTCTGGCTGGCAAGAGTTAAGACAGTGTAACTTCTATAAATCAGGAGACAGCTTCATTATCAGAGTTATGTGTTTTCACCTTAATAGATAGCCAGTTCTGGTGTTGGTGCCAGGCCCAGCCTTATCATGTAACCATCAGCACTGCATACTGGAATGTTCTTTGTTTGGATTATTTACTCCTTCTATAAACAAAGATTAGAGTAAAAAATGTCAGCAATAAGGCCTGAGCAGAGCTGAGCGTTACTGGAAGAGCGCGGTAGCGTGATGTGGGCTATGATGGGCTACTCATAGGCAGGATAGCAGTGCCTTTCTTTTATAATTATATCTGAGTTCTGTCCTGAAGGTTTTACACATTCTTTCTCATTTAATCCTTCCATTAGCCTTCTCTAGAAGCCCTAGAAGGTTCTGTTCTTCCCATTTTGCAGATTAGGAAACCAAGCGTCAGAAACATTAAGAGTGTTGCCCCAATGTATGTTGTAAGTAGCAGACAGTTGGGTTTCAAACCCAGACATTTGATTCTAGCATCATGTCTTTCCCTGACTACAATATAAACAAGTGTTAGAGGTGGTTCTTTCCTTCTTTCTTTTTTCTCTCTTTAAAGTATTAGTCGACACCCAGTGTCGACTGGGTAATAAAACATTAGTTTTATGATACGTATGATCCTCAAGCAGTTATTTCTTGAACTTCTAAGAAGTTTGATTCTCAGTAAATTGCACAAATGACTGCCTTTTCTTCTGAAACATGGTTATTTAGCATTTCTCTTGGGATGCATTTCCACATACAGTATAGACAAGGATTCTTCCTTTTTGCAGGTGAGGAAACTTTGACTTAGAGAAATGAGTGATGTTCCAAGATGACATCTAAGAGATGTAGGTGATGTGTTACAACTTGCAGATTTTCCCTATGGATTTTGGCTTGCTTCTTGGTGCTGAAAATGTTTATGAGATCAGGGTACCTCCATTTCTTGACTGCAGTACATTTGTTGTATGATTAGAAAAAACAAGGTGCTTTTTCTTATTGAGCTATATTTTTGGGATGAAACCCTTGAACTTTATAACTATAACCATAAATATGTTTAATGGGTTTATTGGCATGGTAAAAATTGTATAGTGTTGGCACACGAAGAAGCCCACATAATTGCTAAATAATGATACTTAAAATATTTATTAAGATGCTATTGATTTGTAGTTTGTATATCCATATGTATTTATAACATTCTGGTGAAAAGTAAAAACTTGAATAAATAATGTCATGTCTATAGATATCAATGATAGTAAAAAATTGCCAGGTATAATTAGAGATCCCTTATTTAAGTCAACTCTGCCAGATTATCATTAGTCAGATTTTTTTTTTTTTTTTTTAAGATTTTTTATTTTTTATTTGACAGAGATCACAAGTAGGCAGAGAGGCAGGCAGAGAGAGAGAGGAGGAAGCAGGCTCCCTGCTGAGCAGAGAGCCCGATGCGGGACTCGATCCCAGGACCCTGAGATCATGACCTGAGCCGAAGGCAGCGGCTTAACCCACTGAGCCACCCAGGCGCCCTATTTTTTTTTTTTTTAAAGATTTTATTTATTTATTTGACAGAGAGAAATTACAAGTACACTGAGAGGCAGGCAGAGAGAGAGAGAAGGAAGCAGGCTCCCTGCCGAGCAGAGAGCCCGATGTGGGACTCGATCCCAGGACCCTGAGATCATGACCTGAGCTGAAGGCAGCGGCTTAACCCACTGAGCCACCCAGGCGCCCAGTCAGATTTTTTTTATGAGAGGCTGCTTGACCCTACTTTCCTGTCTCTTGAATTTGTCATGTTACCATTTGACTAGGACAGTTCCCAGATAGCTGTAATGTATGATGTTGATACATGATTGCTCTTCCCCTCCCCCCAGCCCACTACCTTTGTGCTCATGTATTTTGTGTCTCTGATTTTAAAAGTTCCCTTAGAAAAACAAACAAGAGCAAAAGTGCTTAGACAGACCTGCTAGAGCATATATTAGAGGTACAGTGTCATTCATTCCTCCCCTTGAGCATATTCGTGGTATAGTTATTTGAAGCTAGGCCCTGGGAAAAGAATATTTTGTTTCCTTTCTTGACCCCAAGAATGTCCTCATTCCTAACCATGCCAGTTCTGCTTCAAAGAGGTATTTGTTGTAATGTTTTGGGATAGACATATAGGAGATAAATCATACATGTTAGGTTTTAAGATTTTCTTTAAACATTTCTTGCCTTTTCTATTCTTCTTTCATATACTCTGTAGGAAACTGTGCACAATTCCCCTTCTTCATACTGATGGTATCTTAGGGTAAGAAATAATCTTGTTAACTATCATGGCAGGAACTTTCACCTGTGCTTTTGGAAAGTCTGACTGGTAAGGTGAAAATTCCCAACCCAGTAAGTCTGGAGTGAAGTCGAATATGTTTGCTGTAGCTCTTACTTTGGTTTGCTTCATGAGGCCACATGAAACTACCTTCTGATATTTATGCATTTGTTTTACCCTCTAGGGAATTAATGCTATCCCATCATCAACTGAGAACCCAGAATACCGATTTACAGTCTTTCCCTTCTGGATCTTACTGCTTGCTAATAGAAATCCTATAAAATGCAGAAGCATTGTGTTTTTATGGAATGTATGGGTTTCATGCAATTCTGACCAAGGTTTTTGTCCATTTTCCTGCTTGATTCTGTGACCTCTTCACACCTTTGGAGGACCTTGTTCCCAAATATTAGCAGACACAAAGTAAATGCCAGAATGAAATTCTTCAAGTGAATTCTTCAGTCCAGTGGAGAATAAGAGCAGAAAAAAGTGGGAAAATTTGTCTAAACCAGTATTCTCAAGGGTGTTCCACAAAGCATTTTTCTGTGGGATGTTAAGTGTTGGTAGAAGGTTAGAGGAGTTTGAGAAAGCCTGGGTCAAAAAATGTTTACCCAAATTTTTGGTAAAAGATTTTCAGAACCTTTTAACATAAAAATAAGCATTGTGTATCTCCTTCTCTCCCTCCCTCCACCCCACAAAAGAACCATAGAATGGGTTACGTTTCCTGAACTTATTTGCCAGGAAGACCTTTTTCCTGAGATTAGCAATTTATAAAGTACATTTTAGGAAATGTATAGTTAAAAAGTACATTTTAGGAAATTTGAAGTCAAACAATGCCCTTTCAAATAAGAAATGCATTTTAAATATTCAAGAAAGTGGCAAAGTGTCTTGACAGTCCTCAAATTTACTCAGTTTTTCTCTGTTCTTAAACAATTCAGCTGGTACAATTCAGCTATAGTTTTCTGTGGGTATCTGCAATAGTCCACAAAAGTTCTGACCACCCTACAGAGGTCAGAGCAACACAGACCTGAGTCTCTTGACCTCTATTTGAGAGTTGGTTATATTCAGCACAGAGAAAGGGTCATAAGTACTCAGCCTGTACCCCACTCCTAATGGGGTGGGATCAAGGTTTCCATCAAACCAGTTGTAGAGAGGGAATTTATTGGGGCCCTATTCATTTAGATTTTTTGTGCACTCCAGGACAAGAGAACTCCAGAGAAAAGTTTGTATGAACTTTGGGATTTAGTTTTAGAAGCAGGGATTGGGCACTATGAGAGCAAATTTTTACTTCACCCTAATGAAGCCATTGAAGTTCTCTGAATCTAAGGTTTTATTCACCTTTTACTCACCATCTGTATATCCAACCATCTATCCATTCGTTTCATTGAATGGTTGTGAGGGCAAAATGTGTGAAAAGTGTTGACAGTTGGAAACTTTAAGAGCATTACATAAAAAAGCATGATATCATATCAGTCAAAAGATGTGTTGAGGAATGGTTTTCATCACTGACTCATGAAGTAAGTTATTTCCCTTGTTCCACAAGCTTTTGGGTGAAAGGAATTATGTGAATAATAAAGACTTCCTTAAGCTGAATGTTTAGAAAGCTAATTAGATTTCTCCCTACCCCGCCCCCCGACAACACAGAGAAAAGCATATGTAGAATGATAAAGCAAACATTATAGAGAACTTATGCCACTCTAAGTATATATTTGCTCATTTTATCTCCAGAACAACTCTGTGTATGAAGTATGATTGCTACCTTTATTCCACAGATGAGGAAACTGAGATCATGTTGAGTAACTTGCCCAAGGTCACACAGCTAATAAGTGACAGAGCTGAGATTTGAATCCAGATGGTTTTAGCTGTGGAGTCTGTGCTTTTAACCACTACCTTCTACCACCTTGGTGATTTATACTGGGATGATGGAAGAAATACAACCTTGTAGAAACGGATTCATATTCTGTTAGTCAGTTAACTGATGTAAGATACTGGACAACCCATGAACTACCTATCTCATTCCTGTGAAAGTATTTTTGTTAGGTAGAAGCACCGAATAGATATTAAGTATTAGTGTAATCTTAAACGAAAGTAATGAATGTCTAGATATGTTTTTTTCAGGACCATATTTAAAATGATTAAATGGAGAGAACTATTTTTCTCTCACCTGTGCCCCCGCCTTTCCCACTGAACAAAACTAAATCCTTTGGCCACACTTTGCAAGCCTGTGCAAAAGACAGTTTGACGTAATGCCGACCTGCATTTGTGACAGACTCTAATTGCTTAGTCACACATAAAATACATATTTTGAGTGTAAGATTTTTTTTTCATTCTAGATACTATTTGAATTGTCTCCTTTGGGTGTGAACCTTGGAAAATCATAGAAAAATAATGCTATTCTTGTCATCTGTGAACTTTCATTTTACTATAGAGACGAATCATATACATTTAGAAAGTTAAAAGGGGAGCTTGTTAAACAGGAATGCAAGAGGTGGCAAAAAAGTCAGATGTGTCGGATGCTCATTAGATGCCCCGGATTTGGGGACAAAGAAGGTTACTAAGGATGGGAGGAAGCTTAATGAGGCACATGAGAGTTGAGCTGAGGTTTGGTGGATGAGTGGGATTCTGAATGGCAAAGAGTATTCTTGGGGAGGGGCAGGGAAAGAAGGAATATGGTGGCAAGGCACGTATAAAGTTAGCATGAATGTAGTCAGAGATGCACTCCAGCGAGGAGCTGGTCTGGAGGGCTTGTGGAGAGAAGGAATAGAAGAGCTGGGGGCCAGCTTCAGGGCTCAAGCACTGTGAGTGTGTCCATACCCAGCTACAAAATGTGGTCTTCGTGTTTTAGGTAGTCTGGTCATACCGAAATTTTAACGTAGAGGAATGTCATTCAGAACGCTGAGTTCTGAGGACAGAATAGCAGTTGGTATTGGTATAATAGGATATGATAGAGGATGGATTAGAGATCAAAGATCTTGTGGGCTGAACAACCAATTGGAAGGCTCTTTAAGGTTTCAGAGAAGAGCTGCATTTGATGGTAGAGCAAACAGAAAGGGATGCGTTTGACATACGTCAGAGGAACAATGGCTGTGTGATGTGATTAAAATGCTAGGCCATTGTATGGTAATATAACTACTAATTTATTAATAATAATTTATGAATAATAAATTAGTAAAAATAATCCCTTAACATGGGCTCTGGAATCAGACCACCAGAATTGAGCACTAACAGTTATCTACATGACCTCAGTCATATAACCTGTCTGAAGCTTAGCTTTTTCATCAATATAAGGAGGATAATAATATTATCATCTTGCAGGGGCACCTGAGTGGCCCAGTCAGTTGAGGTTCCGACTTGATTTTAGCTTAGGTCATGAGCTCAGGGTCATGAGATCGAGCCACAGTAAGGAGTCTCTGCTTGGGATTCTCTTTCCTTCTCTGCCCCTCCATGTGTGGTGAGCACATGCTTATTCTCTTTCTCTCTCAAATAAATAAAACTTTAAAAAAAAAAAAAACACCTGGGAAGATTTATGTAAGAATTAAATGAGATAGCATGTAAACAGCTTGGCATAATACCCAACAAATGCTCAAGAGTGCAGTAAACTTTAACTATAATTATTGGTGTACCAATTTTAAAATTTGAATTTGCTTACATTGTGATTTTGTTTGTTTGTTTGTTTGTTTTTGTTAAAGAACTGAACATGCCTGTGTTCCTCTTACGGCATGTAGAATGATTTTATTAACTATTAAGACTGTGATTAACTAATAATATCTCAAAAGTATCCAGCATTTGTAGGTTCTGTGGCTTGTGTTCACATTATTTTCCCCCTTGCTGTCTAGTATCCTAGGGCAGATGGTTTGACGCCCTCTGAGGGAGGAGCTCACTCCTCTGAGGAGTATTGGGGAAAGGACACCAAAGTCGGGATTCCATGGTAGAACGGGAACTAGAATTGAGTTCTGTCAGTAAAAGCATTCTCTCCCAATGCCAGGCATCATAGTTCAAGTTAGGAGATGGAAGAAAACAGAAAAATCCTTAAAAGCTCTTTATCTTTTCATGGATATTCCTGGCTATCCCTGCGCTCCTTTCAAGGATGACACCGCGTCCTGGGTCACGTTAGGTGCTTGTAGCCCAGACTCTTCCCCTGGTTGATTTGTGCTTGTTGCTCAGCTTAGATGCCACCCAGCCTAAGTTACTTTTCCCTTATTTTTTCTCTCCTCATGGCTCTTTTTTTTTTTTTTTAAAGATTTTATTTGTTTATTTGACAGAGAGAGACAGAGAGGTCACAAGTAGGCAGAGGCAGGCAGAGAGAGAGGGAGAAGCAGGCTCCCCGCCAAGGAGAGAGCCCGATGTGGGGCTCGATCCCAGGACCCTGGGATCATGACCTGGGCCGAAGGCAGAGGCTCAACCCACTGAGCCACCCAGGCGTCCGTTTCCTCATGGCTCTTAACACAATTCTTTCATGGCATTTTTTACACTCTGTAATCCTGTATTCATTTACCTGTTTGTTTAATACCCATCTCCCCCACCACATTCTAAGCTCTTGGAGAGCAGAGGCGACTTCTGCTTTATTACCTACTATACTTAGCTTCCAGGACAGTTGTGTGGCACATAATAAGCAATCAATATATCTAAATTTGAAAATGAATTAATCAATTAGAAAATACGAAATACTTAGGTGTCCAAGGGTCTCTGCTATTACCAATAAAAGTGACTAGTTAATATCATTCAAATTCTCAATTCAGTACTTCCATCCTCTCAAACGGAAAGAATAATAACTGCCCCCATCTACTTTGTAGAGCTTTTCTGGGGAGGGGGGATGCATGTGACATGGAATACCATGCTTTCCAATGTCTACAAGTTAGACTTAGGTCATAAACTGGGTCCCTTAGGGAGTTTCTCTCTCACACGTGGAGATGACTAAGAATCCCCTTTCTGACACCGCAGTTCCTGCAGAGACTGCTGAGAGCCTGCGTCATCCACAGAATGACACGCTACCAACCCACAGAGCTGAGCCAACTCCCTGAGCACCTCACCTTCCCGCCAGGCAGTGCGGGACGATGGGGACAGTCTGGGTCACACCTAATCTGAGCGATTCCAGGACTGTCTTCAGAAAAAGGGCACCATGCGCCTTATGACGATGACAGTGCTGCTGATAGGACAATGGAGATGAAGTCCATGAGGTAGAAGATGCTCTGAAAGAAAACCCTCTCCAGCCCTCAGCCCTGCAAGCCCGCATTCAAGGCGGCACCTTGCCTGCTCTCTGGGAACGGCAGCACTCTTTGGAGGGCGCACGTTAGCAGCTTCCGGGATTCTAAAGGGCTTGTTAGGATTTTTTGATGGTTGAGGCAACCCACTCCCGAGCTTCGGAAAGGGTATGGATCTCTTGTTTCTGAAAAGCAGAAGGAAAAAAATGCACCTGGTTCTATGGTTGCCATAAATATTTAGGGGATGAAAATTCTCTTAAATATTTAAAGAAACTGCTGAGCATAGCTTAATCATTGTATTGAGAACCTTAGATTTAAAACTTAAGTGTCTGTTCTTAGGAATGAAGCAAGTTAAACTGCCTTAAAAATAAAGTGCCACACAGTTGTATCGTAAAATTTCAACTGACATTAAGGTAATTGTGCTTAAGTACAATTTAGGGCCCTTTTGAATGTTTGTTGTAGACACAATAATGATGCTATTTTTAATAGTCCAATGCTAGTTCTAAGGAAATAAACCTATATTCTTTGTGTATGTGTCCTAAACAGAATCAGTTAAGGGGAGAGTGTAGTCTCTGAATACTTCCCTTAGCAAAAAAGGGACAGATTATGGGTTGTGGCATCATTGTTTCAAAGGAAAAGAAAAGTAATGGGATCTTCTGTAGTAGGGACTTGTACAGTCCAGAGTAGTGTGATCTTCTCAGAATCTCTGACCCTTTCTACCATGACTAATCTGACTCCCATCAGTCTTCTGGGGACTGTGATTAAATGTAGATTTTTCTAGCCTCTGTTGAGCCTTTGTGGAAATTGGAAAAAGAGCACTTTATGGACAGAGGCATCCAAAATCAGAGTACGTGGCTTGGTCCCAGTGAACTAGGATTGAGCTAACTTCCGCTCCACCTGCCACTTTGGCCGGGCACGTTCATGTAATACACACATTGAACCCTCAGTTCCCCAGATGTACTAGATCCACATCTTTAGACAGGCCAAACCCACTGTTAACAGGTCCCCTGGGAACCATATTCTGTCAGATTGACATCCCTGTCACTGTGTGGTGCTTTTTTTTGAGTAGGTGATCTAAGTCTACAGTGGTTTGCGCCTCAAGCCCTCAGAGCTGATGGTGTGACTTCGAGGGTAGGAACTGGCCCACTCTATGGAACAGAAAAGTAATTTCACTTTATCTCGAATTTAAACAATATTTGGAAATATTTGCTGCTGATTTCTTTCCTCTTGCTGCTGTCTGTCACATTAGACCAGGAAAGCAAAGTAGGTTTAAACTATAATCATCCTTTTTTAGTATCTGTTAATAGTTCATGTAAGAGTAGTTGATGTTCTGTCACCACCTTATTCAGGCCCTAATCATTTTTCCCCCTTGGGAGTTTGTGCAGCAGCCTCTTAATTGGTTTCTAGCTGCTGATGTGTTTTCTCCTCCAATTCATGAAAGGTCACACTTGCTAATGATGCTTCTGTGACTTTCTCTTGGTTGAAGACAAGTCCAGACTCCTCAACGTGACGTGCCAAATCTTCATGAAAACTCAGAGAGGGGTGCCTGGCCAGCTCAATTGGAAGAGCATGGGATTCTTGATCCCAGGTTATGAGTTTGGATGTAGAGATTACTAAATAAATAAATAAACTTAAAAAAAAAAAATCAGAATGATCCTCTGTATCAAAAACCAAGCTCTATAGGACTTACCAGGCCTGATGACCTGCCTCCCTTGCTTTCCTCTTTGACCACATCTCCTATTTCCTTCTCCCTCACTCATTTGACTTTAGCCACATTGGTTCCCTCTTTCTAAGATACTTTCCCCCAGATAATAGATTTCATGTCTGGGGTCCCCTCAACAAGTCTCTCCTTGCCTATGGTATCTGAAATTTTGGCCTTCCCTCACTCCAGATATTTCAGATCCTCCTTCCTACTGTTTTTTCCTTCTTAAGGATTACTGTCTAATGCAGTTAATATTTTATTTAGATGGCCTATTATTTTTCTCTTAGCTCCTTGAGGGTAAGGATTTTTTTATGTTTTGTTCACTATGGTCCCCAGTGCCTAGAACAGAATCAAGCTTATTGCATATGGTGGGTAATTGTTAGATGAACAGAGCACTCAGTGATTTGACCCTCTCCATCATCATGTCTCATCAGACTTCTTCTTCTCCTACTTATTCACATCTTTCCGATCAGCCAGCTCTTTCTCTAAATACACCATACTTTCCCAGGTCTTCAGTCCCTTTTTCCTTGCTGCTACCTCTACTTCCGTGGCTTGTCCTCACCTGCTCATCTCTTCTGACTTAGCTCAGAAGGCACCTCTACTAGAAAGCTTTCCTGGGCTTCCTCTGGCAGACAGAGTACCCTCTCCCAGCACATACCAACAACATTGCCTGCTGTCTACACTTTTGCCCAACTTTTACATTGAATCACATAACCTCCTTGAAGGTTTTATTTGACAGTATAGTCTCAGTCCCTAGCACACTATAGACATGTCTTAAATGTTTATTAACTGAAGAAAGGATAGAAGGAGGTTACAATAGACCTCTGGGGGATTATCTGAACATTTCTTTCATCTTTCTAGTCTACCTAGAATGTTGCTGTATTTATTATAGGTGCTCAGTGAAGTTCTGAATGAACCAATCATTAACTCGCCTTTACTTCTTCCAGTGCCTTAAATTTTAAATATTTTTGATATTGAACTTTGAAGAACTCTTCTGAATTTATAACTTTGAGCTTCAGATTGTTGACCCAATCCAGATGTCATCAGACAGGGCACAGGAAATTCTTTCTGGCACTAAAAATCTGTCATGGTACACTGTCTGGAAAATGGGTATTTCAAGGTCCTCCGTTTGTGTGTGTTTTCTTTGCGTACCTCTCTCATTGTTGTTGGTAATAGGTGCTTTCTCTGTGTGAATACTTTGTTCAAAACAGTACTTACATAAAAACAAAGCAACTTAATCACTCAATTATAATTTCCTGTATGAAACGTCTGAGTAAAGATGAAAAAGCATAAGAGCTGGGGAATTCTAAGTCTGCTTAATACTCTACAGAAAATATTTTCGTGAAAGCTAATGTTGTGAATGTTGATTTATACTAATGATAATGTTATCTCAGTAATACCTATAAAAAAACTTACATGTGTGTTAAGTTGTATTAAGACACACCATGTTAGATAGCAATAAAAGTTTTAGCAGTAGTTTGGTTTGACTGATTTACAATGATATTTATTACCCATCATTACTGAGTCAACCTTATGTATAGCTATAGAGAGGAAAAGATTGGGCTGGACGTTGCCATTCCCAAAGGCTGTAGGTTTTGCTAGTGTTGGGATACAGGACATGTATTCCTAAAAGATCAGAAGTATATTGTGTGATTTCTCAATGGACCATAACATCACAGCAGGAACACCTTTATAACCTGCCAGGTAAATACATACTAAAGTAATTCTCAGCCTGTGCTTTTGTTGCTTTGAGGAAACCATGTGTAGTAGCAAATCCCTCTTATCATTTGTAGCCAGAACCAATAGTTAGCTAGTTAATCAGCTGAAGTGGTAAAACTCTACCAAAACAAATAAACCACACGTTTTAAGCATCTTAAACTTTGTGCATTCATTCTCGAAACTTTTGAGGGAAGGATGGGCTGTGCTTATTGGAATTCTAAGCTGAATTTTTACATAAATGATACTTGCAAGCCATCACTAAGATTTTCTCCTTTCATTGCTTTAAAGTGAACCTAGAACATGGATACGAATGAGTAGCTTTGGGTGCAGGAGCCTTCACTCCTCTGTAGTTACCCACTGAGAGAAGGGTTTTTCAAGTGACCCATCCTTGTCAAGGCTTCCCAAGGCATTCAGCTTAGTTTCTGTAGAATGAGTTTTCATTAACAATCATATTTCATTTTTTTTTAAATATTTCACTAAATTATGAAACTATATAGGTGAAACTTATAATCAGGCCTAAGAACAAACACCTGACCTCTTGACTCCGTAGAAACAGGGTGGGTGATACACAAGAGTATAGTTTTGTTTATTGAGCATGCTGTGGATATTAGCATGCTTATAGAGGGAATGATGATTTTGATAAATTTGGTAACACATGTCATCATAATTTTTCTTTGTTCCTATTCCTCTGTAACTTAAAAAGAGGTGAGATTTCAACTGCAGTAAAAATACTTCTAAGACACCACACGTGTCTAAGACATCACACTTACACATGCACCTGTGTGCATACTTACACATACATGCACACACACAATACATGCTGCAACACATATCTTTACTACCTCTCTTTTATTTTAACATGACACAAGTGAAGTTCATTTTTGTCTTTCTTAAGCCTTCTGATTTCCCATCCTCCCTTAAAATTACTGTCTTTTCCCTTCTTGCAAGGTGTTTCACGTAAGTAGAAAAAATATTGGATTCTTATCTTTGTTCCTCTTCTGCCCGGTTAGTTACCAGATCTTGTAGTTTCTGGAAAATGCATCTTCTCTCTATTCGACTGGCCCGTCCCCTTGCTAAGACCCCCATTACCTGCTGAGTATGTTACTGAAGTGGACTTGCTTTACCACTTAGCCATGTGCATCCTTGAAGCTGTGGCCAGATCCTTCTTCCATAAGTTCCACTTTCATTATTTGACTTGTTACTCAAAATTCTCAGTGGCTTTTCACTAACTGCAACATAAAATAAAAAAAATATTGTCTTAGCTGTCTTCTCCATTCATAACGTGTTCCCATTCTCATTTAAAATGTCAGCTTCTGCTCTTTTATGCCTGGTGGGAACCTGCTGCAACCACATGACTGCCCATTCCTCTGCCTACCAAATTCATACTCCGTCTCTGTGTCCCTGCTCCTTTGGAGCCATCTGGCCTGTAGGATCTCAGCTCTTTTATTCAGCTTATTCATGTTCTAGAAGATCCCTGTCAACACTTTCTTACAAGGAATCTGACAGACTGTGAGCACCGGCAGGCTAGAGGGTTGAAACTGCCAATTGGGACACTAAACTGGGCGTACTACATTTTATTGATAGGAATCTAATTGTCCTTAACTCCTCAACTAAAGAATAATCCCCTTTAGAGTGGGGACCCTTAAATTGTCTTTGTGTCCTCCCTTCTTTCCAGAGCCCAGAACAGTTTCTAGCAAGCACACCTATACCAACCCCCTGATTTGAGAGAATAAAAATGACTAGACCATGGGCCCTGCCCTGTCGATGCTCACAGTGTACCACCACCACCACCACCAATGTCCTTACATACAACACACAAACATGTAGTATTAATTACAGAGATGCTAAAATTTTCCTAATAAAGGTGTGAATTATATTTAGATGGGCATTTAGAGGAAGGTGAGATTTCACTCTAAGAACAGGGGGGAGGGTCTCTGGCTTGGAGGGGGTGATACTGGAATTAGCTGTTAAACATTTAAATACAGGGATCATTAGAATAAGAAGATACGTTTACTTATTTTCCTACAAAACGTCTTCTTCAGGAGGAGAGAAACAGTATTGTTACTCAAGGAGGCACTAAGAGCCGTAATGACTTGATCCAGTTCACGCAGTTCCTCAGTGACAGACCCTCCTGGCTCTTACCCCACCACCAGGTGTGTCAAGCACTAGGCTCTGTCTCTTCAAGTTCTGTTAACATTCCTTGGAGTCACCTGAACATATGGAGGGATCTGAGTTTTTAGAGGGTTAGAAACTTTTGAGCACCCCTCCCCCGCCCACTTCTGTAACACTCAAATCACTCAAGAATGTTTCCTTTTGAAAGCACTTCAAACCTGCCATGGAGTCAGCCTTTGGGGAGAAGAAAGGCGGGTAACATAAAATACCAGCCAAGAGTCTTTGAAGATGGGTGATGTGTTTTTCTCCTTAGGATGCTAAATCACACATCACCACACATGTGCACGGAAAATGAAAAATGTCAGAAACACATTTATGTAAACCATGGATCATATTTGCATATACAGCATTTCACGTCAGCCCTCCTACCCTCAGACCAGCAGTGATTGATGCTTTTTATACTTTGTCTTTTAAAAGATTTCTCTAGTCCTAGGATTTTGCTGTAGGTTAAAACCTAGTATCTCAATGCAAGGTGAGTTGGGATTATTAAGCTATAGACCTATGCTGTCTAATACAGTAACCAGGAACCACATGTCTATTAAAACTAAATAAAATTTTAAAAAGATTCCTTTAGCTGCATACCCACATTTTTCACTATCCATACTGAACTGAGGTATGTGGTAAAGGTAAAATACTTAAAAGATTTTAAAGATATGGTACAAAAATGAATTATAAAATATTAAGAATTTTTATATGTTGAACAGACAATATTCTAGACATGTTGTTTAAGTATAATATATTATTAAAATTGAAACTTATGTTCTGTCATTTTTACATTTTTATTGTCACTTAAAAACTTTAAATTACCTCCAATGAGTCATGTATTTCTATTTGGTGCTGACTTGGAAAGCTCATGTTATTTTAGAATTCCATTGTTTGTTTGTTTTTTAATTTATTTGTCAGAAAGAGAGAGAGCAATAGCAGGGAGAGTAGCAGGTAGAGGGAGAGAGAGAAACAGACTTCCCGCTGAGCAAGGAGCCTGATGTGGGACTCGATCCCAGGACACTAGGATCATGACCTGAAAGGAAAACAGACACTTCACTGGCTGAGCCACCCAGGCGACCCTAAAATTGTATTGTAAAGGTTTATACTGAATGGGCAAATGCTAACCATTTTGAAAAATAGGGTAATTAGTTCAGACTAAAACATGGTTTGGATAATTTTGTGACTCCTAAATGTTTTTGCTTATAATTTTGACTAGATATACCAATCAGTATTTTTCTTTTTCGCTAAAAATGAAAGCTTTCGATCCCTGTTCAAGCCATTATCTTTTAAAAATGTTTTTGGTTTTAAATTAGTTTGACTTTAATCTTTGTTCCTTGGTTGGCTGGTGGGTAGGGGGTTAACTGAATAACAGCGACGAGGATTCAGAGATTTCATAAATGCTTCCACTCCAGCATTTTTTTTAAAAATGGGAACTTTAGTCAATACAGTATCTGAGACAGCACACTAAATCTTAAGTATTTGCAGGCTAAGCCCTGAATCAGATACTTTAATAAATGAAAATATCTCTACATAGAACCCATTCATTGGCCAGTAAGAAAAATTTTTGTTTCCTACTAAAACATTTGACTCAGTATTTGACACGTAGAAGTTCCTGTGAGTATCTCTACAAAGTTGCCTGATTTAGTTATATGAGTCCAAAAGAGGTTCAGTATAATTTTTCAGTTAGTTAAGTGTAAGCATGTTAGTTCTATATAAACGCTGTTTGCCTCTTTATCCTGTTGTTATTTAATTATTTTTAAAAGAGGTGTCTTGGGGCACCTAGGAGACTCAGTCAGTTAAGCGTCTGCCTTCGGGTCAGGTCATGATCTTAGGATCCTGAGATCAAGCCTTGTATCAGGGTCCCTGCTCAGCGGGAAGCCTGCTTCTTCCTCTCCCTCTGCCCTTTACTCCTGCTTGTGCTTGCTCGCTCTCTCTCTCTCTCTCTCTCTCTTTCAAATAAATAAATAATTAAAATCTTTTTTAAAAAAATTAAGAGAGGTGTCTTGAGCAGAGAAGAGGTTTCCTAACTTATAGGTTGTTTTATTTTTTATGTTTTTGGAACATCAAGATACAGGTTTGGGAAAGAAAAGGAAACCCTGTGTATTTGGTAGAAAATTAGAAACCTTTCAAAGAAAAAGCCATCTGTATGGTTTGGGGCTAACCTTCCTTAACTTACTTGTAATGACACACACAGAATTACAAGTAAAGAGAAAATGGTACCTTTTTATACCAAGTAGGATATGTAGTTTGGTAGTACAGGGACAAAGAACACCAAAGATAGAGCCATAAATAGTAGTATTGGGGGTTTTGCTGAGCTGAATCACACTGATGTCTGAATATTTTCCAGTATTGAATTCTCTCTTTTAAATGTGAATCTTGCCCTGTTTCTCCATCTATGGTAAAATATCCATGGAAACAAAGTGCTTTCCTCGTGGTTTGCTCTTGTGTCCACATTGGCTCCTTACATCCTGCATTCAGAAAGACCAAACAGATATACAAGGAAGAGAAAGAATATTCCAGAGAGCCGTTTTCCCCACTGAGGAGGACCCAGAGAAATGTGTATTCTTGAAAATCACCTTCACTCCAGATATTTAGTTTCTGCGCTCAAACAGCAGTAGAAATGTTCCCGGAGTCTTAAGAGTGACAAGAAATTATTATTTCTGAAGATAGCTCGTCCCTTTTTCCTCATAGGAGTAGGCTGGGGTTCAGTGCTCTCTTTGGTCTTATTTGAATGGTATTTTATCAGTCAGACAAAATAATATTCAACTATTAATATCGTTCTGCTAAAACAGTTTAGAATAAAGATTTAATGTTCTCTTTTCAGTGAAGAGCTTGTGCCCACCGTGCAGGTCTGTAATAAAAGAGAAACAAATGAGGCAGCTCAAAGTTATGGCTCTCCATGGCTTTTAGGTCTCTCATACATTTTTATAAAACATATATCAGAACTTCTGAATTGTTAAATTGGGTTATTTTTTAATGCAATTGTATTCAAATACGGACCTGAAAGTAACCTGTTAGGTTTCAGTGCAGAGAACAGACTCTGTCCTGGCTAACAGACTTATTGCTGTTATTATGTCCTCTGGTCGGTAGCCAAGAGAGGACAATTGACCTCAACACTGTGCTTCTCGCTGATCTTGCAAGGCAACCGGTGCCCCTCCAGCTCATCTCTGGGCTCACCTCCTTGCCCTTAGGCAAACATGTAACTGGCTCACCTATCTCTCTTCTCATCTGTAAAAGGAGAGTCTGGAAGGTGTCACTTCTGGATTCCCCAGTGGATTAAAAAAGCAAAGATGAGATGAAAGATGACATGTGAATCTCTCACATTGCTGCTGTTTTTAATAATTTGCACTCCCCCTAGAAACCTAAAGGTGAGCTTTAAGGAACAGAAAATAAATTTTATCTCAAATAGTTGAGAGTGTGATGTATCATTAAATGTTTGTGGGAATGTACTTTTGCCAAAAAGATGGTAATTAGGGTTTGATTAGGTAAGCATGGCTCAAAATAACTTTATGAAGGGACTCTTTCATATGGCACTGTCCAACTGTACTACCGGGAGGGTAATAACATGGCTATATATTGATTTTAGTCTGGGGGAATTAAGATAAAGTGTAGAATGGGCTTCAGCGGGGATTATTCCTTCCCCAAACTAGAAATTTACCCCAGCCACAAATAAAGGAGGAACACAGAGTCCTGCAAATCCAGGGATTATATTATTATTCTGACCTCAAGAAGTATAATTCCTGTCCCAACACTTAAGAATGACTGAAATTTAACACCCAGGTCTTCGTTATTGCACAAGTCTTTTCCTGTCAGGTTGAAATAGGAGTGGAAGAGGCCAGGATCATCCAAAGGAAATGGATCACGGTGACAGGTTGTTTTGACTTGGTGAAGTTCTTTGCATTAAAACAAACATCCCTAAAACACATTAGCCTCCCAGCACAGGAGTGGGAACACACAGAGCAGGAAGCCTGCAGGGGTCTTTAGGGAAATCTTGAGTGCTTTGGGGTGATTTACTTTCAGAAGGTTTGAACTAGATGAGCTCCAGAGAAGATGGGAACATTCGGGATGATGGGAGAATGAAGTAACTGACTTCTTTCTCCCCTCAATGAGTGGTGTCCCTGGAAAGCTGTCACAAATACAAGTTTTGTTCTTCTGTTTTGTAGGAGTAGGGAGTGGGGTAAAGTTAGAGATTGCATGAAAACGTGGCTTTTTGTTTGTTTGCTTCTTTGTTTCTGTGTAAGCTCCAGCAACCTGAGATGAGCCCATTCAAGTGTAAGGACCAGCCCTGACAGACCCGATATGATGCCATCCACTGGGTTAATGTGAAGCTGGTTTCTTATCAAATTAAGCAGAGACTGCAGAAGGCTTGTGGCTTTGAGATTAATTTAGCCTCTGAATCTAGAATGACCCATAAACCAGGTTTTTGAGTAACAGATGCTTAGTGAACGTTATTGACCCAAGTTTCAAACATGCAAAGTGGACTAGAAAAGACGTACTGGATGGCGCAGGAGGGAAACCTGAGTTAGAGGGAGATACGTGTAGGTCTTGTGTATCCAACTGTGAGTCAGCTTCCTTTTCTAATGGAGCTCAGAGCACTTGCTTTAAATGTTATTAAGAATGGTCATTTAGACCAAAGCTGAGCTCCCTACATTCTCTCAGTGTCCACGAAATTGTTACGTAGATTCAGAGAAAAAGGAAATCAGAACAGACTGTGTGTGTGTGTGTGTGTGTGTGTGTGTGTGTGTGTGTGTTTAAAGCATTCTCCAGGAAGCTTAGGAGCAATGAGTTCTTCTTTGTTAAGGGATGTTATGAAACCACTGGAGTCTTCTTTTATACCCTGGCTGTAATTATAACCACAGGGATATTGTGTTCTCAAACGAACATTCAAGCTCCCTGATACCAGGTTCCCTAAAGCCAAGCTTTGCATATGGGTCCATGTAACCTTGCCCGTTCCTTGTCACGGGCCTTCCCCTCACAGTGGAATGTCTTTATGGTCTATGCCTGGCATGTTGCTTTTGTTCATCTTAGGTTCATCACATCTTTTATAAAAAATGAGAACATACAGATCCTTGGGACATAGCACCTGAAAGGTAAGGGCTGGATAGGGTGTACACCTGTAGAAATAATTGCTCTGTTTTGGAAATTTCTTCATGATGCAGTTGTATGCCACTGGAACAGTTGGAGAGAGGAAAATCAGATCCATTTGCACACCAGACAGCTCTGTTTTTAACACATGATTATTTTATTGGGGTGTACATTAATTAATCCTGAAATAAGATCCTGTGTGACATTCAAAGTTGTGTTGAGTAGCTCAGAGTTTAAATATTTTAGTTTTACAACTCTCTTATGCTGGCAGCCAACAATGGTGTCTCAGTGAAATCAGCATATGAGCCCTGCTTGTGATGACATCTGGAAAGCTTGTTTTATCTATAAGCACAGTTGTAGACAAATGAAAGCAGACAGATGTAAAGCTGGGGTGGCATCTTCGCCTCAAGCACTCTCTGGCTCTACATTTTCCAGTGTGTCAAAAACAGGGAGCTTTTTTTCAGGGGTGGAATAAAAACATTCTGTCACATCCATACACCAGCTACTGGGCTGCCTTTTCTGAGCTCTGAGGTGTAAAATGGCATATATTGTTCAAAATTTAACAAGAGAGGAAGAGTTACCACAGGAGGTAGCTGAGTGTAAGGGGTCCTTGACGCAAAGACAGAAGACGACTTGGTGTCATTTTAAGTCAGTCGTAATCCTTTTCTCCTGCAAGAACCAGGAGGGATGCTGGCATAGTAGGAAGGGGACTTGGAGCTTCAAGTGTATTTTTCTTTTCCTGTTATCTTTATCACTCCCTGTGAACAGCACCCACTGTGTATTAAGCACCTCCTGTGTACAGGGAAGTTGACATAGTAGTTCGTGTGGGTGGGTCAGAGATAAGCTTTTGGATAGGGCTACGCTTAAAGATGAGTACTTAGGATGTCTGAACGTCCGCGGGGTGTCATGGTTGGTTTTCAGGTCATTTTGCTCAGGGACCATTCCTTAAGAAATTTTATACAAAGGAAGCTTGCCTTTTATCTCACTCTTCTTTTTTGTTCTTGTAGAAATAAGTATACCTCAAAATATGCATACATATATGCATATGTATTTGCTGGAATTTGGGTTAAAGCAAACACTTTTTAAAGTTCTTGACCCTACAACAGCAATGGACTTTGCTATACATACCTACTTTGGGTATGAAGTTCATCTCTGGGGATTTATGGCTCCATATTCATGGTGTATCCTGTATATACCATGTAACTGTCACTAATTATTGTTAAATATGTTCTACTGAAATTTTAGGAAGCCAGATATAGTCTTGTTAAGCATCTGTGTAAGAACTGGATTGCCTGCTTGCAGCCAAAAGCACATAGTGTTATAGTACTGGAGTCTCGTATCTGAGGAAACCACAGAGATGCATGTAATTTGAGAGCTGCGAAATAGTGGAAATGTAGGGAAGGGAATAATATCGCCTAAGGAAGTGAAATATGTTCAGTTCCTTATACGCAGACAAAAGTCTCTCTTGGCTTCTAGCAGCAAGTGTTTTTTTCAGGGGCTCAAGGTGGTTGAGAGCATCCTCTTTTTTTTTTTTTTTCTTTTTAGCAATAAAGTTGCATTACGTTCTTAACAGGGGAAAACATAGATGTCCATTTCCTGTCCCATTGCCACTGCACCATCATCAGTCCTTTGAAAGTGCATGGTGTTGAGAGCCACTGAGCCTTACAAAGTGCCTTTGTGTGTACAAAATGGCACTTTTTTGTTTTACATACGGTTAGGCATGGTGGAGGAAAAAATATATGTGTAACCGAAAATGTACAGCAAATTGCCATTTGTACCTGCAAGGACTAAATGGTCCAGTCAGTTGGATTGTCAGGGTTTAGTAACACCTGAGTGAACTGATGGGCCAGCCAAGGGAAGCCACTGGACCTTTACGTGACTTTTCACTTAAAGCCATGGTGGGGCCCAGTGAATCCATCAGTGTTCTTCGAGACTCAGTCTAGCCCCAGGTGCCCTGGGTTTTTAATGCTGTAGTGATTGACTCCTCTGAATGTGTTCATTTAAATTGGAAACAGAGAGGGGAGGGCATCTTTTCTTGATTCTTGGGATCTGGTTTTACCTCCTAACATTAGGATCAGAAAAGAGGTAAGAGGTTTCATAAACTATCTGCAGGTCGTCGAGTTGGGAAATGAGGAAGATTTCATGTCTCATCATCCTTCTTCCAAAAATTGAGAATCTCAGTGTCAGTTTTTACAGTCCCCTTCCTCAGTGTCAACTTGAAACTTAACCTATTTAAAATCGAGACCTTAATTCTTTCTTGTGTCGTTCAGTTTAAGAGATTTTTTTTTCTCCTTTGGGCTTAAGTTTCTTTAGCTGAATATTTAATTTTTAAATGTTTGCCAACACAATTGGATTGATGTAGTGGAAATATAATAGCCACAAGGACCCTGTGCTGATACTGATTTGATTTGTTTTTAAGTTAAATGATACTGCTAAATCTTTAGTGCTATTTGGTTACCTTGAATTAATCAGAAATATCCTTTATGATGCCATCTTCTGGAAGGCTGTTTGGCTCAGGTTAAAGTTATACTTTTAGCAATGTTAAAACAAAATTATGGATCCCTTCATGGTATTCAAAGATAGTAATTTATGCTGATATGCATCGATCTTATATTGTTATCATAATTATTATTGACAATACTTGGTGCCTACAATGTGCCAAATTGCTAAGTTTTTTCCTGTGTTTATTGAGTGTTATATAATTAAATCACAGGCACTTTGGAACTTTATCCTATGTAATTTTCATAATGACCCCATGAGGTTGATATTACTACTGTATTATTGCCTCCATTTTGTCAATGGGGACACAGATTCAGAGAAGTTAACTAATTTGTTCAAAGTCGCCCATCTTTGTATGTGGGTATAGGCATTGATTCCATATTTAGCATACATATTTATTTTGTGTCCCAAATATATCTTAACCATAATGTACCTTGTACATGTGTTTGTTACCCAGAAACAAATAATCTATTGATTTTTAAAAAGATTCATTGAAATTGAGCATTGGTTTAGTTTCCCGAATTAAATTAACTCGTCAGTTCATAAGTTTGCAGTAACATCAGTGATGGTAAAGATGTAACATATTCAGTTTCCTTCAGGCTAGAGAGGCAAGGCAGCATACTGGCGGGTAGAAGAGTCGGCCATGTAGATTGCTGGAGCTTGAATCCCCCTCTGCCCCTTCTGAGCACTGTTTGATTCTTGTGCTTCATGTTTTATATCTCTAAAATGGTGGTGAGAATATTAATAGTACCTATTTTATGAAGATATTACATGTATTGAGTGAGCTAAAATATGCAAAGCACTTAGACTGATACCTGCCGTGTAGGAAGTACTATATGAGAATTAGCGGCTGTAATTATTTTGTGGCTGTTATTGTGATAATAACTTAAACCGACATATGAGGCTTGCAAGTAATTTTCAAATTTTCAGAAACATTTGGAGACTGTCAAAGCTAAGTATTCTTCCAAAGGTTAAGCTATTACAGATAACATTTTACTATCTTTGTGCTGAGCTGTTAAAATAAACAGATAAATAATCTAGCAGATATTCTTCCCAGAGTGCATAAAGAAAGAATTTAGAACTCAAATGGAAGTAAGATTATATTAGTCTAAATTAAGCATTTGAAATGTTTATATCTGTACTTTAAAAATGAGTACTGACCTGGTGATATCAAGAATTTTTTCCCTTGAAATTGTAAATTATCTGCCTGTTGTCTCATGCTGATCAATGATACATTAAAAAAGACCCTTACAAGCAAAAACAATAAAATGGTAGTTGTGGAATTTAGATGGTAGATACATGGATGCTCACTGTACAGTTCTTTCCACTTTTCTGTATATTTGAAAATTTTAAAAATGAGGGCTGTCTAGGTGGCTCTGTCAGTTAAGCACCTGCCCTTGGCTCAGGTCATGATCTAGGGTCCTGGGATCAAGTCCCACATCGGGCTCCCTGCTCAGTGGGGAGCCTGCTTCTCCCTCTCCCTGGCCCTGTTCGTGCTTTCCCTTGCTCTCTTGCTCTCCCTCTCAAATAAATAAATAAAATCTTAAAAAAAAGAAAAAAGAAATTTTTAATAATGAAATATTGGTAGGAGGAAACTTATAACATTGCCTCTCACTCACTGAAGGGAAAACAAACTCTCTGAAGCTTGGAAAACCTTTCCAAGACCCTGTATTCTCTGGCATGCTAGATGGCAGTCAGGGTGGTACGGAATTCCTACAGGAGCACACCTTCTGAAATCCCACTCCAGTCTCACTTGGGGATATATTTTCTTACAACCAACTTTTTTCTTTTCTTTCTTTTTTTCTTTTTTTAAGTCTTTTTGGGATTTTTGTGAACTGAAGTCTCATTTGCATTTTGATCATCTACTTAATATCAGTGTCATGCTTCCTTTCTTTAGTCAGAGCTGGAAGGAAGATCTTTGAGGGAGAGCTGAGAAGGCAGGGTACCACCCTGTAGTTATTTACATTTAATGCCACTCTTACATAACGACATTTTTTTGTGACCTAGAGAAGTTTACCAGGAGTTCTGTGGTTGACAGAGAGCTAGCATATTCTGAGGCTAATAAGCATCTGTACCTTAGATGACCTATACTTACTACATCTAACAGCTCTTTCATCTTGTAATCTGTGTTAAAAGATGTTTTTAAGAGGAATATTCTGTTACACTAACACTGTTCATTGAAGAGTTAAGATTAGAAATTAGGTTGTGGGTGCCACAAGAAAAAGACAGCATTTTATAACTGTAGAGAATAAGGATTAAGTGGAAAATGTCCACATTCTTTATCTCTTTTGCCACGTGTCTTTTTTTTTTTTAAAGATTTTATTTATTTATTTGACAGACAGAGATCATAAGTAGGCAGAGAGGCAGACAGAGAGAGAGAGAGGAGGAAGCAGGTTCCCTGCTGAGCAGAGAGCCCGATGTGGGGCTCGATCCCAGGACCCTGGGATCATGACCCGAGTCAAAGGCAGTGGCTTAACCACTGAGCCACCCAGGCGCCCCACCACGTGTCTTTTTAAGACAAAAAGTATTTTCTTTAGAGTAATGGTAGTTGTAAAGTATCCCCTTCTTTTCTGTGCTACTCAGACCACATCTTGAATCTTGCATTTTGTTCTGGATTTCCCTTGTATGGAGCAGTGTTGAGCAGCTGAAATGTGGTCATCAGTGACCAGGGTGGTGGAGGATCTGCTTACAAACCATGGGGGAGGGGAACAGGTGGAGACTCTGATCACGTTGGGTCTGGATAGAAGCCTGTGGCAGTGGACTCTCCTCCCCATCTGTAGGGGCTCCCATGTGCACCAGGAAGCCGACTGATTCTGTTAAATCCTCAAGAGGACTGAAATTTATAGGAAGGCAGATTTCAACTCAGTGGAAAGAAAGAAGTGCAGCAGTTAGAGCCATGAAACAATGAAACAAGCTGCCTCATAATATAATGAGCCCAATGCAGCTGGGTTTTTTTCTGCCTGACTTCTCCTGTCATCTATTTGCAGGAGATGGTAAGATGCAGGAGCCCACCCAAGCCCTTTTCTAAAGAGAATGATACTTCCTGAGCACCTCCAGAAAGACATGCCAAGAAGTTCAAATAGGGGGCCAGGTGCCTCCCCAAAAAGTAGAGGATCCTCTTTGTTCTGGGAGGCCATTGTACATTAGAAACTAAGGGAAGTTTCTTTTCAAGTCTGCTCTGGGGATGTCTGTCTTTTGGAAGCGCTCAAGGGAAAGTGCATCTTAAGTCAGGATTCTGATAGAAGAAATAGATGTATTAGTTTTTTTGATTAAAAAATTCTATAACATTAAAGCTGAAATGAAAATATAATGAAATAATATTTATCTTTTCCCCATCCATTCATTTGTTAGGGTTTTGGGAAATAGTTTTGGATGTATTATGTATCTTCCAGTGAAGGCCTTAGTGTTCTCAGTATGTTTGGAACTACAAGCAAATAATGCACAATTTTTATTTCTTTGTGTTGAAGAGGAAAGCACAAACAATTAAAAATTTGAGGATAAGATGCTTCTGTAACAGATCAAGAGAATACTAGAAGAATGGTCCTCTCTTTCTGGAAAAATGTTTAAGGTTGACATTTTTAAACAACTGGCTATCATGATGGATGATGGCCTTAGCTGCTATTTTAAGTTTTGATGTCTTTGGTTTGATAAGAAAATGAAGGAGAGTTGTTTTGTTGTTGTTATTGTTTATTGTTTCCTTGTCTTTTTTTTTTTAATTTTTTATTTTTTATAAACATATATTTTTATCCCCAGGGGTATAGGTCTGTGAATCACCAGGTTTACACACTTCACAGCACTCACCAAAGCACATACCCTCCCCAGTGTCCATAATCCCACCCCCTTCTCCCAAACCCCCTCCCCCCAGCAACCCTCAGTTTGTTTTGTGAGATTAAGAGTCACTTATGGTTTGTCTCCCTCCCAATCCCATCTTGTTACATTGATTCTTCTCCTACCCACTTAAGCCCCCATGTTGCATCACCACTTCCTCATATCAGGGAGATCATATGATAGTTGTCTTTCTCTGTTTGACTTATTTCGCTAAGCATGATACGCTCTAGTTCCATCCATGTTGTCGCAAATGGCAAGATTTCATTGTCTCATTTTTATCAAGGAATATTTGTCTTTAGGGGTGCCTGGGTGGCTCCCTCAGTTCAGTGTCTGCCTTTAGCTCAGGTCATGATCCTGGGGTTCTGGGATCGAGTCCCACTTCAGGCTTCTTGCTCAGCAGGGGGTCTGCTTCTCCCTCTTCCCTGCCTGCTGCTCCTTCTGTTTGTGCTCACTCATTCTCTCTCTCTCTCTGTCAAGTAAATAAATAAAATCTTTTAAAAAAAATGACACTTGGACCATTGTTCAAGGAGTGGTCTTTCTCTGTCTTGCTTCTGCCTTTCACTGTCCTCTCCCTCTGGAGCAGTATGGGGGAAACTCATGTATTTCAGTTCTAGTGGGCCCTCTTGAGGGCTTCTGCTACTTTTTCTTTTTTCTGGATCCTACATTATTTCCAGTGGTTTCACTCGTTTCATTTCCCACTGCAGACACATGTAAAAACCCACAAAATGTGAAGTTTTTGTACATGTTAAGACTTTTGCATCATTGTACTTCTTTAAAATATGATTTCAGGAACAGTCACCTTATAACATGAAAGAGCTAAGAAAAGGAATAGAACTTGGCATGTAGGGAGACTGTCTGGAGATGGTGGCAGGTTAATTCAGCATTCAGCCATTTAGTTGAATTCCTGCTGGGTGCCAGGCAGAGCTGCTAGGTTCTCGACATTGAAATGGTGACAAAGACAGGTGTGGTTCCTGCCCTCATGGAACTGACGACATAAGCATATACACATAAATTGTCATAGATTCTTTAAACACACATACATACACACAGAGGACTTTAAAAAGCAAGTGTTCTAGAGGGCTTGTGGCAGTGTTTCCTTGGTAAAGTGAGTTTTGAGCACAGATCTGAAGGATGAGTTGCCATTCTTGGGGGAAGGGAGCAATGGTGGGGGTTTGCAGGCAGGAGGATGCATGGGAAGAACTAGCAATGGAGAACCTAACGGGAGCATCCCTGGGATGGAGTGAAGAGACTCAGAGCAGTGAGGGGGCCTTCCTCGAACACATGTGTGCCTTCTCTGCTCTGCTGCTGTTTTTTGTGGTCCTTCCAGAACTTTCCCAGAATTATTACCACAAGAGAGAATATGCAATTTTTATTGTAATGAATCATACTGCTCTGTTATTTTAGGTGAGAAAGGCATCTAGAAGCAGCAGAACTAGCAGTGGTGCCAGGTTCTCCCCTCTTCATGGCAGATCTTTAGAGGGAAGTCCTCTGAGTTTTTCATGGTGGATAAAGTAAAACTCCTGTTGCTCATCAGCTTCTCCTCCAGGCTGCCCCTGGTAGGGAGTTGATAGGAGATCTTTTGGACATGGGCATTGCTTCACTGTTGACAGAAAGACATGGTGAATTTGATTAAATTAAATTAGGAGCATGTGTGTGCTTGACAAAGTGAGCTAATGAAGGAAAATGCATCAAAAGGATTTATGGTGAATTGATTAAAATTTTTCTTTGCAGAAAACCCTTCCGGCTTACTGCTTGGAATTATAAGGCTATCAGTGCTTCTAGGCCCTCCAGGTCCTCACTTGCCTCTGCAGTAGGCGGTTAGGGGACTTTTCCTTCCTTTGAGCAGCCACTCTGTCTGCAGCCTACTCTGTTGCAGGCAAAAGTATTCCCAACCTGCAATCTGAATCGCGTGGAGGAAAGAGGATAAAAGACACTATTTGATTTATTAATTTCTAGTGGATTAGAACTACAAATGTTTGCTGTGTTTTTAATTTGAGAAGTAGAGAGAATCACAGCAGCTTTTAATTATGCATTTTGTGTAATGCAGCTCTGAATAGAGCAGAACAAAATTAAAATTGTGGCTCAAATACTAAATCTGAGTGGATACTAAAGTGAGCTGTAGTGTAATGCTAATGGTTTTGCATCTTCCTGGCCTTATGTCAATAATGGCTCTAATCACATTAAGTAGAGAGCCCATTAGCTTTTTCTTTGCAGCAACATGCACCATAGCAACATACTGTGAGTTCTGAAATAACTTTTGACACATTTTTTTAAAGCATTGCCATGTTCGGGCTGAGGGGCATGTGCATAACATGCATGTGTGAACACAGATGTGTTCGCAATGCTGTATGTCCAGTGATGTTCTTTTGTTAGTGTAGGCATATTAACCCTGCCTCGCATTGTCTTTGAAACATGTAACTCAATGCCCTTATCTTCATAAATTTAATAGATTCTCTGCTGCTTTCATGAGACTAAAACTTTGCTGGAATTCACTGTGGTAAAAAATCAGATCCACTTCCGGGCGCCTGGTTGGCTCTGTGGGTTAAAGTTTCTGCCTTCGGCTCAGGTCATGATCCCAGGGTCCTGGGATGGAGCCCCACATTGGGCTCTCTGCTTAGCAGGGAGCCTGCTTCCTCCTCTCTCTCTCTCTCTCTCTCTCTCTCTGCCTGCCTCTGTGCCTACTTGTGATCTCTCTCTGTCAAATAAATAAATAAATAAAATCCTAAAAAAAAAAAAAAAAATCAGATCCACTTGTATAGCATTATACCTAGAGGAATGAAGGACCTTTTAATATTTCCTTTCTTTACCCTGTTCTGAAATGGCATGACATTTCTAACTGTCCAGCCCTGTATAGTTCTAATTCTATGTTGAAGCTGGGACAGAGAAGTCTGGTTGAGGTTCGTTTGCTTTAATGCCCTTTCAGGTCCAGTTTGGGCCTTTGAGCTCCAGGTCCAAACTCTACCAGTTTGGTAGAGTGCTTTGTGCTCCCAAGATAAGCTCGTCGTGTGGTTTCATCATGGGTGTTCTTAGTGACTGGGAGACTAGAATTAATACGGTATGTAAATATTTCTTCTTTGAGTAGAGGAATATTGAGTGTTCTTAAGCATTCAAAAAACTAAAAATTTTTCAGTGAAGTCTTCAAGCGTAACTAAAACTCTTTCAGTTTTTCTGTTACTACACTATGCGAAAATAAAGTAGGAGGTTGATAAAGGAATTTTCAAAATGTTAGTATTACAGAGGCACTTTGTTCTCAGTATGTATAGGGCTTGACGACTTATCTTCCTTCCCAAACCTTCTCTCAACCAGTATATGTCCACCTCTGAAGCTTTCTTCTTTTTGTCTTCTCTATCCACGAACCACCCTTTCCCTCAAATGCTGTTGCTTTAGTCTTCTTCTTTTTTTTTTTAAAGACTTTATTTATTTATTTGATAGAGAGAGATCACAAGTAGGCAGAGAGGCAGACAGAGAGAGAGGGGGAAGCAGGCTCCCTGCCAAGCAGAGAGCCCAATGTGGGGCTCGATTCCAGGACCCTGAGATTATGACCTGAGTCTTAACCCACTGAGCCACCCAGGTGCCCCTGTTGCTTTAGTCTTCTAAATAGCCCTTGAACCCATCTCGTCCTCTCCACCCCTGGAAATCCGTGCAGGCCCTCATTGTCTTTCCTGTGTTCATGATAATGTTCCTAACTATTCTTCTTTCTGCTCTGTTATAAGTGATATTTAAGAAAGCATAACATATAATGATGTGTATGCAGAGTTTATTGTTTCCTAAGAGATATGCTTTTAAGTTAGGATGCGTAATCCTGACTCTTATTCAAGATGGATAATCAGGGGTAAGCACCTTATATTTTACAGCTGATCACTGTGCGTTCAGTTTGTGCAGTTACAAAGTACAGTTCTCTTAGAACTTGAAAGCAAATGCTACTACGGTCGAGTGTTGGATATGTTGTCTGTTTATCTTTGGTATCAAAGACCCAGGGAATTTGGAGAAACATCACACAGCTTTTAAAATTATTCAGACAGGCTATAATATCACATGACTGCTCCCCCAAATGTTAAGACATTGCTCACTGGATCTTAAGACATTTTAAGTACTTAATCATCCTAATACCATAATGAGATAGTCAGGAATGAAATTTAAATCACTTTAAATTGGGGCAAGGAGAGGTAAAGTGACTGCCCAAGGTTGCTTTGACAGTGGTTAAACTAGGACCAACTCTAGAAATAGTTGCCTTTTTATTTTTATGTGTTAAATATACTTCCACTTAGCGTTCTAATTCAGAAGCGTTAACTTCAGCTCATTAAAGAATTCATAAGTGCTACCTTACATACATGAGTAGCAGTTTTACCTTTTCAGAGCACTTTTAGGTTTGTCTCTAAGAGAAAAAGCTACAGCACCCTTCTGAAGGTGAGAGATACAGGGGTTCCTGGGTGGCTCAGTCAGTTGAGCATCTGCCTTTGGCTCAGGTCATTATCCCAGAGTCCTGGAATCGAGTCCTGCGTCAGGCTCCCTGCTAGTGGGGAGCCTGCTTCTCCCTTTCCCTCTGCTGCTCCCCTTGCTTGTGCTTGCTCTCTCTCTCTCTCTCTCTCTCTCTCTGTGTCAAATAAATAAAATCTTAAAAAAAGAGAGAAAGAGAAGTACAAAACTGGTCTGTCATGACAGTCTAAATTTTTCTGACTCTTGATCCATGGCATTCTACCACATCCTGCTGCCAAGATGGCTTTCCTCTTCCACAGAGATACAGTGTTCCCAATTACAAGGGCTGTTCTATCTCATTGCACATTGGAAGCACTCCTGGGAAGAGGTGGGAGCCTTCTGACTTGTCCATCTAGTATCCTGCCCAGTTCCAAGATCATCTCCTAAATGCCTAGCCTCCAAATGGTGGTCTCCTTTCTGACTAGGTCTGCCTCGAAAATCTTCCATAGCTACAACTGCCACCTTTGGGTAGATGACCCATATCAAATTTCCAAGCTTCCACCATCCTATGTACCACAATTCCACATTCTCAAATGTCCACTGACTTTGGATGCCAAGTGGTACTATCAGTAAATCCATATCAACATAACTACAGCTGAATCCTTTATATCTTATATTCTACCCCCTTCCCTAAGTTGTTCCTTCTTATGACTTCCCACATTGACCTTTCATTTTTGCAGCAGGGCCTCCAAAGGCTGGGTTGTATGGTGTGCCTCCTGGCAGTTCTAAACTTTGATGAAACATAGTCTTTACTTCCGAGAGACTTAAAAAGAAGAAGAAATACAAGATGTGGATCATACCCTACTTGTACTTCAGGAGTTTCACTGTGATTGCAGTCTAGAGACTAGTTTAGGACTAAGGGGGGTACCCAGTCTGGAAGGAGGTGGAAGGTGACTGAACCAAGTGCCCTTGCTTGAATTTTTATCCTCAAGGAGCATAAAGTTGAGTAAAAGAGAGTAGATACAGGCAAGAATGTATGTGAGGGTAGAGCAATCAGGAGATGTTTAAAAAGCTTTTATCTCCATTTTTCCTAGTTGTCATCATTCTCTATTTGCCAGACAGATGTAGGGCAGCATCTGTCATGAGCTCTTTCCACCTTTTCTATCCACACAGCACTGCCCCCCCACCTGCCTCTTGTCTCCCCTTCTCCTCCTTACTTTCTCTTTCTCTCTATCCTCCTTCCTCCTGTCCTTCCCTTCTTCTCTTCCACCCCCTTCCTTTTCTTCTTCCCCGCTCCCTCCTCCCCTCTTTCTCTCTAGGAAGTGAGGGTGCCTTTTCCTCTGTGTCAGTGTAAGGCACTACAGTGTTTGTGGGACCTTTATAATTTATCCTTACAAGAATTTATCATCAATTCAATTTGAACATCCTCTCTTTCAGAGCTCCTTGTTCATAGAAGGTGAATGCAAGATTTACTCTTAGTGAGCTAAATTTTGGTCCTGTACACTACTTAGTTTGTTAGCAATATTCAAAATAGAAAAAGCACACACCAGTGTAAAATGTGATACTTAATAGCACATAGGCTGAATAGCTCATAACTTAAAAACACAAGATTTTTAGGTAGATGTATATTCATTTAGCAGGCATTTTACATTAGCTTGCTGTGTACTAAGTGCTTGGAATATAAAGGCAAAAAATGCTAGTTTTTTTGACAAAGATTCATTGTCATGCAAACCAACATTTGCAATGCTATATAATACCCTGTTTTTAGAGGTGTAAGAGTGTATGCTTGTGCCTTGGGCCTAAATATCTTTCCTACCTTCTTTACTTGTGTCACTTGAGTAAGACTTTTAGCCCTTCTAAGCCTCAGTTTAGAGATAGTAATAGTACCCACTGCTGAAGTTATTCAAGGTAGCGCATGCACTTTTAGCCCTTCTAAGCCTCAGTTTAGAGATAGTAATAGTACCCACTGCTGAAGTTATTCAAGGTAGCGCATGCACAGTATCTAGCAGAATACTTGGTGGAAATCCAGTGCTCAAAGATGTTAACTGTTGTTACTGCAGCAATAAGAGGGCAAGGACCCTTTCCGTGGGTGCTGAGCAATCAGGGAAGATTTCACAAAAGAGGCAACTAGCAGTTAAGGTGATGCTAAAAAAGATGACTGTAGAAGTTTCTCGGGAACAGAGTACTCTGTCCAAGTGGACAGAACAGCATCCACTAGCGCAAGGCAGCGTTGTGAGGAGCCATGACCTGTTCCAGAAATCTACAAGTCAGTATTGCTGGAGCATAAAAAAATTCACAGGAGATACACCTGGGATTGGTAGCCAGGGGCCAGATCTTGAAAAGCCTTGTCCAGAAAAAGACATTCTGAGTTTATACTCTGTGCCAGTCATCTTCTAAGTGGAGCACTTATGGTTTAGACATTGAGAAACAAGGAGATAATGTTCAATTTCTATTTTTTTATTTTAATTTTACCTAACAATCATCATACCATGCATCTAGTACATTTTAAGGCATTATATATTGGTCTAGTAGTATGTGCAGACCGTCCGAACATGTATATATTCAGCCAGTACCTAATAATTATTTTCATGGCTGTTGTTTTTCTGATGGGTTGTGGCATCCATTCAGAGTGATTGTTGCCTAGCCTTATCAGTTTTTAAAAGTTTTAATATCATTCCTTTAAATAGGTATACCAGTTTGGAGTCATGTACCCTTCTCTCTTCACTGGTCATTAGTCTGTTGACAACTGCTTTTGGAGATTTGGGGCAAGGAAGTGAAATGATTAGAATCTTGCACTCTCTCAAATAAGTTTTTAAAAAATATATACAGAGGAGAAAGGGAAAGTAGGTATATTGAGGAGAATATAGGCATAATATTTAAATAATTTTACTAATGTGAATAGTACAGAGACTGTGCAGTAAGAACAGATCCCCAGACACTGGCCTGTGTTCCATACCAGCCTAGTATGTATTAGCTGAATGTTAGCCTTGGGGGGTCGAAATAAATAAGTAAATATATATATTTTGAGGGTCTCAAGGATTTGTTAGCTACAATTAGCCTCCACTTTATGCACCCCCCTGCCCATTTTTGAACCGTTTATCTTTGTCTTCTTGAGTTATGAATTCTGTACTCAGAGGAGGAATTAGGAAATAATCTCCCGTCAGTGTTGATATGTAACCCTCATTTGCCACAAATGGGAATTTAATTCTCATTTTGTCAGTGCAGTGAAATGACACTGAGAACACCTTCCATTTGGGTAGATCAGTCAAGGGATTTAGAAGGCACTTGTATGCTCACAATGGACAATTTTCAATGTAGTCATTTTTCTCTACTTTCCAAAATGATCTCAGAACATCTTCTCATTCACCCTTATTTAATCTCTTGAACATTAGCTTGCTCTCACCTTCCGTGAGGTTGCCGATGTTTCCTGGTAGACAGAACACACTTCACTTTGATCAGCGTGACTGAACACCTTTCATAGCCACCTACCTTTATCTGAACCAAAAAGGAATGTGTGACAAAGGAAAGAAAAGTTGCTTTCAGAAGGGAAAATGAAAAGAGAGAGTCCCCTGGAGTAGTATGAGGAACAGAAGAAATCCGTGAGCTCTGAATGGGGGATTTCAGTCAGTTCAGGAGAAGGAGGATATTTGGGAGTAAAACCAGGCAATCAGACAAGAGCGGAAGGAAGGAAACTTTAAGGTGAGGGCCTTTGGTATCTGAAGCACAAGGGAAAGATAACAAATTACTGGAATAGCACGGATGGAAACAAAGAACAAAGGAGGTACCCATGAAGACCAGGAACAAGAGGGAATGGAGCTAATGACCTTTTCTTTGAATCGCCATCATAGACTGATGATGTGTGTTCTCTCTCTCCTTCCCACTTCCATTGTTAAAGAGGCAGGAATGATGTAGCTGGAAGACAGCTTGACTCTTACTGTCATTACAACTAAAGTGCTTTGTGTGAGAGGTTGTCACTTTCTGTTAGGAGGGATTTTGTCAGATGTTAGGTGAGTTTTTTTTTTCTTACTTTTATCCACATTTAGTCTTTTTTGACTCATTGTGTTAATCATCTTGCCAAATATGAGGCATAAGATTTGGTCTTGGTTCCCACTCTACACCAGTTTGCCCTTAAAGGCAGAAATTCAGTTCAAACTTGGAGAAGATAGAGAAGACATAGGTTTGGTTTCCTCTATGTCAGTATAAAAGTTGAAGGCAGAAATCTCAGAAGACTGCTCCTGAGCCATTTTAGATGGATAACTTTATTAATTCCTATAATAAAGCCCAATTTAATTTACATCGGCATGTTATGTTTCAAGTGGCATGAATAACTTTTTTTCTTTGACTGATGAATGGAGAGGGTTTAGAGTTATAAGAAAATAAATAATGCGGGTGAAGAAATCCTGGGTTAGCTTGGAGATGGCAGGAGGATTTCTGAGAGAGTGGGAGTGGAAAAGCAATCCACAGACTTGCCGATGGACGCTCATTAAATGTTAATAGGAACTGCATGTGATGAAAGGCAGGCGATTCTGAATTTATCTTGTAACTGTATGTCTACAGCTGGAGGTATGCAAATGAAATAAAGGAAAGGCAGTAAAGATATTATTTGTTAGGAAATAGAAGCAGGATTCAGTTTGCTTAACCTTCCTTGAAGAGAACACTACCAGTGTTTGTGAACTGGAAAGCACAGGAGTGAGTGGCCTTCCACATCAGTGGCAGATGGAAGATGTCGTTAGAAAAGTAGTTCTACGTCTGCATGAATTCCCAAGAAGGTTGAGAGCCCCTGATGTGGTAGGTATGTAAAACCATGTAGCCGACATGAAGGCCTGTTGCCCTTTTGTAACCTCCTTGAATCACTGAAGCGAGCTGTCCCTGGTGGAGGGAACGTGTCACTGGGTTCTGTGTCTTGACAGGGAGCTGCACCTGTGACACCTGAAACCTTCCTAAACGCCCCTGTTCAGTCCTGGGCCGTTGGAGTGCAGACTCTAGATCGGAGCATTTATTCATAGCAGATTAATAATATAACTAAGTCTCTGTGAGGCCTCACTTAGGAAGCTCTTAGAGGATTAATAAAATATTTACACAATAACCTATATGATTGCTTCATTTTTGAGATATTTAGCTCTAATCACATCATAAATCTTCATTCAAAGTGGCTTCTCTCTTCTGTGAAAGAAGTTCCATACTTATGGAAAAGCAGAAAGGATTCCTGCCATTCTTTTATTAAAAACAAAACAGAGCCTGGTTTCTTTACACGTGCATATTCTCTTTCTTACACATACACACACACACGTGTGCACACAGAGCCAACACCCAACAAATCAATAAACAAGAATAAAATGATCATTCTTAAAAAAGACTTCTCTTTGAATTCAGGGACCGGCATGCACATGTAAAACATTCCAAAGATTCATCCTTTTGTTCCAAGAATCTTATCTCTGCATGTTTTACACAGGTTCTATAACCGAAAAGATCTTAAGCTGATGATAGTTTTTCCAGTAATTAGACTACTGATAGAATTTTTTAAAAATTTTAACCTTTGCCTTTAAAAGTCTCCTGTGTTACTTATTGTTTGTTTACTATTTTATATGTGTTATCAGTGGATCATACTCTACAGTCGGATTTCTAGAAGCAAGCTCAAGATTTCAGCTGGTTCTTGGGTGTATGCTAAAGCTACAGCTGTTTATATGAACAGCCATTTACTGAGTGTTTGCCATGTGCCTAGAAATTCAGCAAGAGCTTTTATGAGTGTTTATAGTTCATTTAATTCATCCTAACAATAACAAATACTCCTGAGAATATCCCTAGAAGTCAGGTATTACTAGCCTTGTTTCATAGCTGGGAAACTGAGGCTCAAAGTGGTCATAGAGCTAGTAAGTAGATGATTTGGTGTTGGAGAGCACGGGTGTGTGACTTCACACCCCATACTGTATTTTGTTTTGTTTTTACTTCATTTCATTTGATTTGATTTTCCATTCCATTCTGCCTCCTTTTACTTCCACAAAATGGGTATTTTAGGATTGTTAGACCAGAGCTTATCCTTTGCTCCCTGATAGTCAATGGTCTTTTATATTCTTTTGCTGAATTTTCTTTCAGTTGTATGCTATTGCTCCTATTATGTTGCTGCCTTTTTAACTATGACTTCTATGATATAACTTAGAGTTGGCCTGTTGATACATGTTATCAAATTTAATAAAATATTTATTAGGTGATTAAAAATTTTTGCCAGAAATCCATATTGAAACATTCTTTAAAGCTAAAAAATATTTGTCTGGCAATAGTCTGGTATATATATAATGGAAATATTTTTACCCCATTTCCTTTCATTTTCATTCTAAAAGCCTTTGCAGAAAAGGATAATGGAACAGGCAGCTGTGGCCATAGGAAGTCTGTGCAGTCTGTGGTTTATACATACATATATGTGTATATAGGTGTGTGTGTGTGTGTGTGTACATATGAAAAATGTACAGTTACATATGAAAAATGTATGCCAAAATTATATGCGTTTGCCATAAATTTTTCTTTTTATTTGTTGCTGGTACAGATGCTCCAACTTTCCACTGTCTTATTTGTGATTAATTGGGATGTCTTTGTTCTCTCCAATGCAGGATCTAAAAACCAGCCTCTGTCTTCACTGAATGTCAGTGCAGCTGCTGTTTGCATGCTGTTTTCTTTGTTGCTATGTGTGTGGGTGCCTCAGGCCCAGGTCCTGAGTCCCCCTTATCCTGCCATGCACTGCCTGTGTTTCTGTGGAGAATGGTAATGTTCTTGGATCAGGGACTTTTACAAATAGGTGTGTTCTTCCTTGTTGGCTTGGAGTGATCAAAGACCACCATGTTTCATTTTGCCCAGAGCCTCGAATCCCCCCCCCCCCCCCATTTTCAGTAAAATCTATTACAGAGAGCTTTACCCTAAAGCCACAGAAAACAAATCCAACACCTGTGGCCCGAGAGCATTGCTTACAAAGGCCTGGAAACTCCCAGAACGTTGTTTATGAAGCACACTCATAGTTGGGACTCATAGGAGTTTCTGTGTCTCTTGTTTCTTTTCTAGCTACTTGTAAGCATCAGACCCTTCTGTAGAGAGAGGGAGGAAGGTCATGTTATAGAACATGCTCATGCATGTCAGGACAAATGCTAATTCACGACACTGAATTCTGACTAATATCCTGAGGGAAAGAAGAAATACACACATATGGGTGTACTTTGGCTTTCATTTAACTCTCTAATTTCTTTCTTTCTTTCTTTCTTTCTTTCTTTCTTTCTTTCTTTCTTTCCTTCCTTCCTTCCTTCCTTCCTTCTTTCTTTCTTTCTTTCTTTTAACTTAAATAAGAACTTCTGTCTTCATTAGTGGTGTTATTCACAGAGACCGTAGAATTTCTACACTTGCCTTGCCCGTGTGAAGTGGAAGCAATGTGTTTTCTTTTGCCATATCCTTATTCAGCAGGGGTGCTCTTACTGTAAAGCCAGGAAACTAACAGGACAGTGCGTATAATGCTCTTTATTTCACTCTGGACCTGAGCTGAAATGCAGTTTGTATTCTTTACGTGCATACTCAGTGGTGGAGTAATTAAGTGAGGTGATGCATGTGAAGCACTTTTTCCCTTAGTGGTTGGCACATAGTGAGTGCTTAGTGAACAGTAGGTGTTACTTTTCACTGGGCCCAAAGTCACATTGCTCCTCTGTCTTTAATGCAGACTTATGATAGTCTTTTTGTTAGATCTGAAGGTTAGTTTCTACCTTGCTGAGAACATCAGGAAACGTTGACTTTAAAATAAGAGTTTTATTTTTTTGTACTTTTGCATGTAATTGGTGGATTGCGTTGAAAACAAAATGCTACATTGATTTCTTTTTCCTGAATTATTTTATGTTTCTAGCTGATTGCTATAAATAAGTTGGATGTCATATTCGTAGACTTTTTAAGAGCTAATGAGACAGTTACAGACAACAGTGAAGACTTTCTGTTCTATTTATCAAAACTAAGAGATATGCAAGCATCCCCATATTGATTTTTGTTATTAAGAAGTGAATGTTGAGGGGCACCTGGGTGGCTCAGTTTGTTAAGCCTCTGCCTTCAGCTCAGGTCATGATCCCAGGGTCCTGGGATCAAGCCCCGCATCAGGCTGCTTCTCCCTCTCCGTCTGCTGCTCCCCCTGCTTGTGTTCCCTCTCTCGTTGTCACTCTCCTGTCAAATAAATAAAATCTTTAAAAAAAAAAAAAAGAAGTGAATGTTGAAAGGACCACAAAAGCTGCTTTTCCAGCCTCTACTGGATCAGAGGCCTCTTTGGGGGAAACCATTAGTGGCATTTTTTTAATAAATGACATTTGAAATACTAAATACTTATTTTCATGGGTGGCCTCTAAAGAATATGAAGCTAGCATTGTCCCTTGGCTTCGATGAGCCTTAATGTCATGTATCTATTGTTATGCAATTTATAATGGGAGGTATTTTACCCCATTAGGTACAGACTGAGTTTTCAGTAATGTTTTTTGACTCTACCTAACTTAACACCATAGAGGGCACTAATAAATCACATCTTCCTGTGCTCAGGTAAAGACAGACATCTCCCTGTCTCCCACCTGCCCTCCCATTCCTGGATCAAGTATCAGAGCTGAGCTTGTGGACATCTAGAACCACAAATTACAGAATCTGCTTTTGTGTGGGATAATGGTAGAGGTATGGATTTGGAACATACCTGGGTGGGTGTGCAGAAAGGTGTTAACACAGCAGGCCTGAGGTGGCCTAAAAGGCTAGCTTATGAAGTTGGCTGTTGACTGGCATCAAGGAATTTGGATTTGGGGAATGTTCCACCATTCCCTAACTGATGAGTGGCTCATTGTTCTAAACTGTGTTTGTAGAAATACTCTAGTTTGTGCCGACCACTTGCTTTACTTCTAGGAGTCTGGATTTTGAGGTTTGGGTGCATGCTTGGCAGAGAGTACCCATGACGAGCCCCCAGCAAAAACCGGGGGCAGATTCGCTGTTGAGCTTCCATTATGGACAACACTTCACGTGTACTGTCACAAGAGAAATTGAGTACATCCTACGTGGTTCCTTGGAGAGAAAGCTCTTGGAAGGATGCTCTTGGTTTCTTCTAGACTTTGCCCCTTGCTTCTTTTCCCTTTGCTGAATTTGCTTTTGATTTTCCTTTCTGTATTAAATCTTAGCTGTGAGGATGACTGTATGCTGAGTCCTGTGGGTCTCACTGGTCTGGGGCTGGTCTTAGGGACCCTCAACACAATAGTTAACATCTAACTTCTGTAAGATTCCATATAGCAAGATAGGGCAGAAAGTCTGGCATGCCTGGAAATTTGCCTTCTGGATCCCCCATTCTATATCATTTTCTTCCTAAGCACTACTTCATTTTGATGATGAGTTCAGTTAATATGTTTAGAATTTAATGTAATTGGATAGGCAGTTCTGCAACCTTCAGGTATCAATGTGAATTCATTCCTTGTTCTTTACTCTTATCAGAACTGGGGGTGTAAAGGTCAGAGAGATTTAACAAGATGTGTTTTCCTTCTCTCGCTCTTAAACACACACACACATTTTCCCCATTATGTGGTATTCTAATAATTGGAAATCAGTACCAACTAGAATTCTCCTTTATAGAATACAATGGCAAATGACTCTGATTTGGGAATGTTTTATGAGTTAGGAAGATAAAATGACAAAAACTGCCTTACATTGGAGGGCTTTTGTGGGGGGTTTTTGGTGTTAATACCTTATTTCACATTTTGGATGTTTATAGTGAGTAATGCCTTTCCATACTACACAACAAAGAAGTTACCAGAGTTTTTAATGTCTGTTTCCACTTGAAAGGATTCTACTTCCTTTCTTATTGGGAAAAGAAAAAAAACAGTAGTGCTGCTGAGAACTATCACCCAGGAGAGCATCTGGGGAGAAAGTGCGAGACAGAAACTAGATTCAGGAGTGACTACACGGGCCATCGTTGACTCATCTGCTGCTATTGGCCCAATAGTGTTCTTATCTGTTTGTAAGAGCTTATGTACACTTTGCCTTTTTGGTCTGGTAGGATAATCTTTATGCCTTACTTCAGAGACACTTGAACATAGAGCAAATAGAGCATGTAAATTTATAGACAATGTCTATTTTAGACTTGATGAAAATAGATACCAGAAGAAAAGACAGTGGATGGCAAAAATTTTGTCTCCTGCCTTGGTAGCAAATTCCATAAAAAGTAAAAAATGAAATGTTGTTTATATTCTTTTCATTAATGAAATTTTAATTTTTTTATTAAAATGACTTAGTTACTTGATAGTTTTATTTAACATTACCTTTCCTTCCTCACATAAACATAGTAAATAAAAAAGTCTTCCTGATTATTTAGAAAGTCAACAAGTAGTTGATTTTCTTCAAAGGTGGCTTGAACTGTTTTTATTATATAGTGTTTCATTGAGACCAGCCCTTCACTAATTATAAAAATACATTTTTAAGACAAGCAAGTCATTCATTTTATATTCTGTGGAACTCTTACAGCCACTATTTATAAATAACAAATGATAATACATTGAAAAGAAAAATAAGTGAAAGCCTTTTATATTTATAACCTCGACTGGCTGAAAGGTCTTCTGTAATATTTCTTTTTCAGTACATTTCATAGTCATTCAGCAACATCCGTTTTCTGTGCTTTTTTCCCCCTCCCCATTCTGTGTATTTTATTTTTTGTACACAATCAGGGCCTCATATTAAAAATTCAATAGATATATTCAAAATCGACGACTCTGTCTCTACTTTCCTATACCTATGCATTTATTTTTTTTCTGCCAGTTCACTTTCCCAAACCTGTCAAAGAGATTTCTCTACTCCTCCTCCTTCTCCCTGGTCTGCTAATACACCTCCTGCTCTGGCCAGGACTCAGCTACTTATTGTTTCAACTAAATTATTTCAAATGTTCTGATATTCATTGTTAATACTGAGCAACTCAGTGTTGGCCACAAGTAGAAATTGTTTCTAAGCTGTCAGATTTTAAGTGTACTATATTCAGATCCCAAATCTGCATTTTTGAGCTCCCTAATAACTTTGTTCCTCTTCCCTAAATTTCTTTTTCCTCCTAGCTTGTTTTCCTCTGACAGCCACTCTTTTTCTATACTATCACTGACTTCTGCATTTTAGAAACTTTAAGTTTCCGCACCTACACCTGTAAACAGTTCTGCAATAAAATAAACTTGGAAGCAGAGACCCAACCCAGATCTTAAAAAATTTAGAGAAAAATGAATTTTCATATACATCAAAAATATTCATATTTTTATTTAAAAATACATAATAAAAGCTTTTTAGTATCTACATTTGCATATGTGGCTGTTTAACCAGACATTGGACAACCTATGTTTTGGACTGGCTGTGTTTTGAAAAACTCTAGTAAGTATCTGTCTACGGAAGATAGTTAGGTTTATACAGGAATGACAAGTGGTCATTTGTCAACAGAAATGAAGTAGGTATAAAGACATCGTAACTTCTTAAAAATGTGTGAGGTTCCATCCTAGTTGCTATTGGTTTAAGTATGAGTGTTCTGGGGCCCTTCTACAAGCATACCTCAAGAGATACAACGGGTTTCATTCTAGACCATTGCAACAAAGTGAAGCAAATGGATTTTTTGGTTTTTCAGTGCGCATAAATGTTATATTCACACTGTACACTGTAGTCTCTTAAATGTGTGACAGTATTACTTCTTTAAAAAACACTGTACATACCTTAATTTTAAAATACTCTGTTGCTTAAAAAAAAAAAAATTGCTAACCACCATCTGGACTTTTGGCAAATTGCAGTCTTTTTGCCTCAATGTTGATGGCTGCTGACTGATTAGGGTGGTGGCTGTGGCAGTTTCTTAAAGAAAGACAGCAGTGAAGTTTGCTGTAGGAATTAACTCTTCCTTTCCTCAGAGATTTTTCTGTAGCCTGTGATGCCATTTGACAGCAAGCACTTTACCCACACTGGAATTTCTTTCAAAATTGGAGTCCGTCTGCTCAAACCCTGCTGATACTTAATCAACTAGGTTATGTAATATTCCAAATCTTTTGTTATCATTTCAATAGTCTTCACAGCATCTTTACCTGGAGTAGATTCCATCTCAAGAAACCACTTTTCTTTGCTCATCCATGAGAAGTTACTTCCTCCCCTGAACTTTAAACCCCTCAAAGTGGTTTCATCCATGAGGATTGGTATCAACTTCTTCCAAACTACTATTATGTTGGTATTTTAACTTCTTTCCATGAATCATGAATATCCTTAATGGCATTTAAGAATGCCAAATCCTTCCCAGCAGCTTTTAACTTACTTTCTGAGATCTATCAGAAGAATCACTATCTATGGTGGCTATAGCCTTATTATTTCTTAATTAGTAAGACTTGATCAAATTACTTTTTCATCCATGGGCTACAGAACAGATGTTGTATTAGCAGGCATGAAAACGTTAATCTCATTGTATATCTCGATCAGAGCTCTTGGATGACAGGGTACATTGTCAATGAGCAGTAATATTTTGAGAGGATTTTTTTTCTCTGAATTTTCAGTAGGTCCCAATAGTAGGCTTAAAATATTCGGTAAACCATGTTGTAAACACATGTACTGTCATCAAGGCTTTATTGTTCCATTTATATAGTATAGGCAAAGTAAATTTAGCATGATTCTTAAAGGCACTAGGATTTTCTGAGTGGTAAATGACCATTGGCTTCAACTTAAAGTCGTCAGCTACATTAGCTCCTAAAAAGAAAGTCAGCCTTTGAAACTTTGAAGCCAAGCACTCCAGTTACAAAAGTCCTAATGGCATCTTCTTCCAACCTAAGACTTTTTCATCTACATTGAAAACCTGTTGTTTAGCATAACCACCTTCACTAATTACTTAGCCAGGTATTCTGGAGAACTTGCTGCAGCTTCTCCATCAGCACTTGCTGCTTCTCTTTGCACTTACATGTCAAGGAGACACCTTCTCTCCTTGAGCCTCATCAACCAGCCTCTCTTAACTTCAGGATTTTCTTCTGCAGCTCCCTCACCTCTCTCAGCCTTCATAGAATTGGAGAGAGGTAAGGCCTTAATCTGGATTAGGCTTGGCATTAGGGAATGTTGTGGTTGGTTTGATCTTCTATCTGGACCACTTAAACTTTCTTCATATCAACATAAGGCTGTTTTGCTTCCTTATCATTCGTGGGTTCGCTGGAGTAGCACTTTTAATTTCCTTTAAGAACTTCTCCTCTGCCTTCACAACTTGGCTAACTGTTTGGCACAAAGGCCTAGCTTCCAGCCTATCTCGGCTTTCAACATGCCTTCCTCGCTAAGCTTAATCGTTTCTAGCTTTTGATTTAAAGTGAGAGACGTGTGACTCTTCCTTTCACTTAACCACTTAGAGGCCATTGTAGGGTTATTATTGGCCTCATTTCAATATTATTGTGTCTTGGGGAATAGGGAGGCCAGAGGAGAAGGAGAGAGATGGGGAACATCTGGTTGGTGGAACAGTCAGAACATGCACAACCTTTGTCAATTAAGTTTGCCATGTTGTATGGGTGTGGTTTGTAGTACCCCAAAGCAATGACAATAGTAACATCAATGATAATTGATTACAGATCTCCATTACAAATACAGTAATAATGAAGAAGTTTGAAAAAGTGAAAATTACCAAAATGTGACACAGACTTGAAGTGAGGAGTGTTTTTGGGAGAATAACACTGGTATACATGCTCGACAGGGCGTTACCATAAACCTTCAATTTGTAAAAATGCAGTATCTGCAAAGTACAGTAAAATGAGATCTGCCTGTGCTCAGGGGTCTGGTTATACTATAAGAGGTTATCCCAGATTTCATGTGACCTATATAAAATGGAATACAGTTAAAGAAAGAGAATCCCACAAAAAACAGATGAAGATTCTGAGTAGATCACAGGATTTACCATCGGGGTGATATTTGAGAGGTGGGTCTTCGACGACAGTGGGGCCCCAGAAAATTGATGAGAGCATTCCAAGTGGAAGGGACAGTGTAAGCAAAAATGAGGTGTTTCAAGAAAGTATAGTGCCTTCACCGAAAGGTAAGTTGTCACATTCCGCTCTAAGGCAAGAGTGTGTATAAGAGAAGTGAGACTTAGAAGCTACTTCTGGGCAGTTCATGAATGTCACATGAAGAATTTATACTTAAATAATTTAGCAAGTCTACTTTGGAGGTAAAGATTGTAATGTGACCAAGAGCTATACTTTAGGAAAAGCATCCCGGCCTCAAAATGTGAGTAAGGAGAAGGGAGGAGTGGGTAGATGAGTAAGAAAGGATTATCGTAATCCATTTAGGAAGGAATGTGGGCCATCACTAAGCTTGTGAGGACAAGGTATGTGACTGGAGAGCTGAGTGAACCAAGGAATTGGTCAAAGGAACTTATCTTGTCACACCTGGATTTGATAGAGAATAGTGGGAAAAGAGAAAGCAGGAGAGGCCACAGTGATGTGGCTTGGGTGGAGATGAATGGATAGGATTGACTTCTGTGCAAGGCATTACCATACAGTTGTAGACTCAGAATCCTGGCATAAATCCTGGCTCCAAATGTTACTAGCTTTATGACCTCAGGCAAATTACCCAACTTTGATGCACCTCAATTTTCCCACTTATAAAGTGGGTTTGATAATAATACCTCAAACCTCATTTAAGTGTAGTGAACATAATACATATATATTACCTAGAGTCTTTCTTGGCTCACTGCAAAGTATAGGCATTATTATTTTGTTTAATTCTCAGATGTCTTGCTGAGCTATTTTCATCCTCTTTAATATATGAGGAAACCAAGGCACAGAGACTGTTATTTAAAGCAATCCTTTCGCTTGAAAATAGCATTTCGGTAAAAAATAGGCCTCTGTGCCTTTGTGTGCTTCGGATTTTGTTTTGGTTGTTTTGTTTTGTTTTCAGAATTCAAATAATTTTTTAAACAACCGGCTAGTTACTTTGGTCTATAGGTGGAATCCCTATAGAAATTTTCAGAGTTGAAGTTTTCCTCCTAGAAAGGGATGGAGCAAATGCAGGACAGAAATGAGAAATCGCAGATTGATGGGAAGACCAGATGAGGATTCAGGAGTTGATAGGGATAGAATTATTTGCAGAAGCTAAAGTGAAGGAGGAAGTATATACATACACACGTATTTATATTCATAGTGGTTTATTTTCCCAGTGTCCAATATCAAACTGATTTAATTAATTTGTTCACTCCATATATAGAACACCAACCAAATGAAAGACAGTTGCATTTTCCTTTCTAGTTCTTTATACAATAGGATTTAATTTTGATCCAGAAAATGTCCAACATAAATAAATGCAGTGTCATTGCCAAAAGCATTTTCCAAGAACAATAGATAGTTATCTGATATTTGCCAAAAAAACCACCACCACCACCACCAACAAAACCCGGTGAGGACCAAATTTTAAATATATGTATTTTGTTAAAACCATTATTCTCAACTTTTTCTCACCTCCAGCATGCTAATAATGCAGCTGTTTCCCCTGCATGAGTGGTCTTAGGGTAAGACTCCATGTCTCTGTTGGACACCTGCTGGATGGTTAGTTCAATTCAAGGAACAGTGTTACTCAGGGGGGCTGGTGTGAAGAGAGTGCCAGTTGATAGGAATCTACTCCTCTTCTGAGGATGTTCTGTTTCCTGAGTATTTGCCAGGAGAAAAGATGGTATTGGGAGAGAAGTACTAGAGTGGGTCAGGGGAGCTGAGTGGTTTATCCCAAGTCAGCCACAGATTTTAGCTTCCTGATTTTGGGTCAGATACTTTTTTAAATTGTCTCATCTGTACAGTAATAAAGGTAGCACTAGATGACATCTAAATTTCTTCCCAACTCCTACATTCACAGTATTAGTGAATTAATTCACTACTGATTGACCTGAACAGTGGGAATATAAAGTGCAGTGATCCTGTGATAAAGAGACCTACCTGACAGAGAAGTGTGAGCAAGTCCGTGAAGGAGCAGGTTATTCTTGCTGGGAATGGGGAGCAGGAAAAAGACGGTGGCATAGGAAATGTTTCATAGAGAGCTACGTTTAAGTTGGGTCTTGAAAGACGAGAATGACAGCGGCAGAATGGAGAGCAGTTCAGAATCAGGCATGATTTTTTTATAAATTTGTCATTTGTGGCAAGTAGGTCTTTGTAGCTGGAGCTTTAGAGGTCTTGGCAGGAGATGATGTTGGAAAGGTAGGTTGGGCTTATATTGAGGGGACTTCAAATGCCAAATATGGGGGTTTATTATTTATTCTGTGCGCAATAGGGAACCAATACAAATTTGGTAGGAGGGGGAGTGAGATAGTCCTAGTCTCAGTTTTCAGAAATCTGATGAGAATGCAGGAAGAGTGGTGACCAGGGGGACTTGCTATTTGTTCTCTTAATGACTGTCTTTGTCAGTTAACTTATACCCAGGTACCACTTGGCATTTGTATCGGTCCTTCAGGATTGTGTCCCTTTCTATAACCAGTACTGTAACTTCACAAACTCAAGAAAATACTGTTTGGCCTTTTTTTCTTTGAGGTGACACCAGGAGCTTATCTCCCCTAAATGCATATTGTCTTCCCCCATGCTCAACCATATTGGCAATGCCATTAGCAAGGTTTAAAAAAAGGAGGGGGCCAACAAAACCCAATATTAAAAGGAAAAGAAAGTTGAAGGCTTAAGAATTCACTTTCCTCAGTTCTGTCTCCACAGATAGCCTAAACAGTTAAAAATGAAAGTCGGGGAAAATTTTAACCCCTTAGTGGTTGTCACAGTGATGTCAGTCTGAACTGGGATCTCTTTGGTTTAACACACTAAAAAGGAAAGAACATTGTATAGTGCTTTCATTTTTGCCTGCAGCACTTGTTGGTTGAAGCTGTGTTGATTGAATGTGGGGCAGACGGCTAAAATCAGTCTTTGGGGCTGGAAGGGAGCCCTAGGGATTATGCTTAGAATCCATGAGGCCTGTCAACTCTGGCTTTCATGTTTTCCTTTCTTTTGGCTACAGCTTTTCTTCCAGCCCGCTCAGCAAGCACACCAAGAGGTACAGTGCGTGCGTGCGTGCTTCCACCAGATAGCTTTATCAGCAGTGCCGTGAGCCCTCCCTTGCAAACTCACAGCTGTCACAGGGGGATTTGATGCAAACTTTCTCCACGCCCAAGTACCTGAGAATTGAAAGCCATCCTGCAGATAGATTGGTGTGGCCCAGTGACTTCTGCTTGCCAGTTACCAGCCACCTTGGCTTCATTTAAATGGAGACATTTTGAATGTTTCCCGTTTCAAAAAGCTTTAGTGTACTCATTAAATGGCAGGCATCTCAGGAGGCCAGATGTTTCTGCCTGTTCTCACACAAATGTTTATTTACCCAATAATCTGCGGAATCATAGATTTCCAGATTATTTGCAATTGACTCAGTCTTTTTTTATTTTTTAAGATGCTCGTATTGTCCAATGTTCCCTGTAAACTGTATCAGCAGAATGTAGTCACCCTGATAGAGCAATGGACTAAACTAATTTCATTGATTTAAACATTGTTAAACAATTTCAAATGCAGCTTTGGAAACAGTGTTCTGAACCTGTTTAACAATGTTTAAAAATGCATCAGTGAAATCGGCTTAGCCTATGGCCTTTATTACATTATGTGTTCTCAATTACATGGATTCTGTGTTTTATATGTGGACTGCTTCTAAGTAACCTAAATGAATAGTAAATAAATAATGATCCCAGCTGAAGAGTGTGGCTTATCCTAACCCACTGAATTTGTTTTAGAATTGGTAAATCTTGAGAAATACTTCAAGAATGCCCTATCAGCTATGAAATCCTAGGAAGTGCCTTCAGGAGGCTGAGCTGGTGTTGGTAGCCCAATATGCACCCTCCCCCCACCCATTGCTCTTCCTCCTCCACTCACCCTCAGTGCCATTGTTGTGATACCACGACTGAATTCCACACCATCCGCCTTGAAATATAACCTGAAACATTAAATATGTTTTTACTAATTGTGATCTGCTAAAATCACAATTGAAGTTCTCTGTCGAAGCTTTTTTTTTTTTTAATTTCAGAAACAGTATTTAAGTGATGACATGCAGTAATTTGTTCATTCTTCTGTCAGTATAATTTACAAGGCAGTGGCAGATAAACATAGCAATACAAGATTCATTTACAGTGACACAATGGCAGATACACAGAGCAGAACCCTGCCTATGAGATAAAGTGGACTGAGTGACTTATGCAGTAATTAGGGGATAATTGTCATTAACCTCACAAACAGTAGTTTACCCATATTGTTTAAAAGGCTCCAGGATGCGTAATGACAAGGTAATCTGTCAAAGCGCTAGGGGGAAATATTAATAAGATTTGTGCAAGCCTGGATAGAAAATATGCAGAAAGCGGCCACATTAAGCTAATTGGTGGATGAATATACACTTGTAAAAGTGCTTCTAATGGCACGTTTGCTGCTCTCCAAATGACTACCGTTAATGTGGAGAAGTGGGCTGCTTAGAAAGTCAGGACTGCTGGGACAAGAGGGTATTAAGGCATGCAGATGCGGTTATTACCTTGCTTTATAATGCATGCTTCCTCCTCTTATGCTCCTTTATTTTGAATTTCTGAGTTTTTTGTTATAGTAACATATATTGATTATTAACTCTGATTATTCTGTTTTTGATCTGTATTTGTTCAGGCAGCCACCAGCCCCAGACCACCTCAACTTTGTAGCCAAATAAAATGTATAATCTACTTCGATAGCTGCTTATAAATATACAGAAACTGTTAATGCATACGTGGATTTATAATTACACATACACGTGTGGGGAGGTGCCTTTTATAGGAACACATTTAATCTGAGCAATCAAAGGAAAGTATATCCATCAACAGCCTTGTGTATGTGTTACAAGTAATAATGTGTTGTTCCCTGATGAATGCTAAAGCAGGAAATTAATCTTTGTGTTCTACTGCATTCTTATACCCAGAGAAGAACAAAGTTAAATCTCCCAATACATCTTTCTGTTCAATCACACACCCTGTCCTCTGTGTGTTTTATGGAATACTCAATCCTTGCTGTTTTATGGAATACTGCTTAGTGAGTGTTCCATCCCTTTCCACCCCTGCTCCCTCATATCCTAATGAATATGATAAAGTTCCTTAGGGCTGTTCAGTCATCTCCAGTTGTGGAATAATTCAAAGTAAAAGATGTGAAATAGAATCAACCTTTCAAGCTTTGGAAGCTCTGATCTCATACCGGTATTGGGTTATCTTGGTTGCACAGATAAAATGGCAAAGCTCAGAGCTTGTGGCCCTGAATTTGTCCGAGATTTTGGCCCCTCCCTGATATGTAAAAGCACTTCCATTGTGGGGAAAAAAAAAATGTTGTCCCCATGTTTTTGCTGTTCTTCAGACATTATAGGAGAGCACATGAGGAAATGCCAGGGTCTCTACCATTTATATTTAGGTATGTAAAGCCCCAGCACAGACCCCTAGATATATATGGAGGCTTTCTACAAACCCAGTGGCAGAACTTTGGCTATAGAAAGAGAGGTAAATGAGAAAATGCCATCCTCTAAGCAAAAATGTTAGAAAGGGCTCTGGTAAGTTTTGTTTATTGCAAAGCATGCAGATTTATAGCTGTCCTAGCACTAGGGCGTTATCGTACGTCTGCAGGGAGAAGAAAACAAGACCACTTTCAGGGACCATCCTTCTCCTTCCTCCTGTTTCTGGTGTCATCTCGGAAGATTTCAGACTGCTCCTTTGCTGTCCTGAATGATAAAATGACTTATCTCTGGCATCTCAGGGGTGATCGGTGAATAACTTGTGTCTATCTAAAGGGTTTAATTGGAGGGAGGGTCTTATATGCAGATACTGCTTTTCCTTAGAACTACAGAGATTGCTGGGAGACCACAGATTGTTACTTAGAGCTTTATGGGGGTACAGCATTTACTTTGGAATCATTGATTCACAGGTTGCAGAATTCTCACAAATCCTAACTGATGGGATTTTGAGGGGTTCCCATGGCCTCTTAGGGACTTTTTGAGTGGTTTCCCTAGTTTTCAGGCAAAGTTTCCACTTGAACTGATCATTGAATTGACTAGGGGTAAAAATTAACCCAGAAAAATGAATACCTCTAATTATGTCACTGATAAGCAGCCCCAGACAGAAACATCAAGGGAAGCATCTAGAACATATATATTCTAAAAATAATTTGTCAAAAGTTGGTTAAAAGAAAAAATATTAAACTAGAGTTCAAAATAATTTTAATTAAAATTATTTATGTGTCCAGATTCTTGGCATAGATGGTGGAGTCATGGAATTTAAGAGCCAAATAATGGAATTGTGGGGTAGCAAGGCTTAGAAAGTTTAGTAAGACTTCCTTATACAGGAGAATGCTGAAGCTGGATATTGGTGATCTAACAACACAGCTGGTCGTTGGCAAAACTAAGACTAGAATTTAGGTCATCACTCACATTCCTTATTTCTCTCTAAGGTTGACTATGTATGATAAGTCATGTTAAATGAATCAAAAATCTGAAACTTTAATTACACATTCTGATTTCACCTACAGGTACATAGTTAGATATTCACTGGTAGTTTTATGTTGAAGTTTGGTATGCTAGGAGTATCAGCTGGTTTAAGATTCTCTTATTTCAAAACTTAAATGATTCCTAAGATACCATTATTAAAAATTAAAATATATCATGTCTTTAGAAGTTTCTCAAGTTGGATTTACAATGAAGCTAGGTAATTTGAAAAATACTTCTTGAATCTTTGAAGTGCAATTCTAGACATTACAGAAAGTAATTTACTCCTCTGAATTTTTTTTTTTTATATGGCAAAGCAAGGCACCTGCTTTATTTATTTGCAAACAGATGCCCATAGAGGAAATGCGTATGGCTTGTTTTAAGCTAGACAAGCTAAAATTCCTGGGTACAAAGAAGAAATCCTGACAGGCCTTTAATAGAGCTTAGCTGGAATTCTGTGATTAAATATGTTGTAACCCTGGAGTGCTCTATCATAATCACAGTTTTTAAAATAAAAATGCTATACAGACTGTTACTAAAGGGGGGAAAGTGATAGTCTTCTGTGAATTATATATTTTTATCTAACCCATAACGAAGAACATTTTATAGCAAAGTAAATTTTTTATCAAAAGTCAAACAATGTGTTTTAAAAGTATAAGAACCATTTAAAATCAGTGCCCTGGCATTTTGATAATGTTATTTTGGTTAGAGGGGTGATCAGTTTGGGAGGATGTATTGTTCAACTTTTCACTAATTTTTTTCTCTTAAAAGATATCTTTTTCAGTGAAAAATATTTTCAAATGTGGATCAGAAAAAGGGTAGAGATTGATATATTGAAAAATGTCAACACTGGTACCTAAAATTACAGAAAATTACCATGTTGCTTTTTTTTTTTTTTTTCTGCTGCCAACTCCAATCAAGGGTCATGCTCATCAAACTTCCAGTTCCATCCAAGGAGAGGCATTCTTTGACTTTGTCCTTTTTTTTTTTTTTTTTTTTTACAATTAATTTGATATGCCTCATTTCACTGTACCACCATTCTCCATAATCCAGCATTTTTGAATGTTATAATACTGATTTGTAATGAGTTTCATGTACAATAAGAAGAGTAAGCCAGGGCACCTGGGTGGCTCAGTGGATTAAAGCCTCTGCCTTTGGCTCAGGTCATGATCTCAGGGTCCTGGGATCAAGCCCTGCATCAGGCTCTCTGCTCAGCGTCCTCCTCTCTCTCTCTCTCTGCCTACTTGTGATCTGTCAAGTAAATAAATAAAATCTTCAAAAAAAAAAAAAAGAGTAAGCCAAAAATGGTAGTCATATCTCCATATAAATGTGCATATTTTTGGTATATGTAAACTTGTATAATAAGTAACTCTTTTAAAGTCAGTCCCTATGTGCAACAGTATATATGGAGAGGAAACTTCAGTGTTAGCATGTCTGCTAAGAAGGACCAATAAGGTTTTCCTTTTCACAGAAAATTCTGTAATGCAAAGTTTTCTGAGAGCTCTAGCATTCTAACCAATGGTGGATATTCTTGTAGCATTCATTTCCTCTTGGGGGCGGAGGGAGAAGGAATCAAAAAGATATCTCAAGTCAAGGTTTTTATAATCTGGACATATTTAATTGATCACCAGCTTCTGTAATCAGAACAAGCCAAAAATATACCTAGCTCTAATGTTTGCATGCTCATTTCATGACAATGATGGTCTTGACAATGATGGTCTTGTTGTGGATTGATAAGGAAAGCATATTTGTTTTCCAACAGGAATGTTCTTGTGGATAAACATTAACAAATAAAGTACAGTCTTGATTGTTATTAGTTGGAAGTTTTTTTCTTTTCTGTCTATGCCAGCCCCTGTTGATTCTTTCTCATGGGACACCTCTGTCCTAGAGAGGAGCAAAGGAAGCAAGGATAGGACTGGTCAGCTTTGTATTTTGAAGATAAAGTGATGCTCTTGAGAAATTCTGTAAAATACCTATTTCTAAATCGTAGAAGTTGAGTAGGGTTTTCATTACCCAAAACAAATGTTGATTTTTTTTTTTTAATCAGGTCTAATTTGAACCATTTGGTACAATCCTGGTGTAAATGAGTATGTTTCATTCTGCCTACAGATATTACAGTTGTTTCAGCTGGCCTAGAATCTTTAGCCTAAACTAGTGGAAAAGCATAATCACATGAAAGAGCTCTGTGTGAATAAAGAATGGTATAATTTTGTTTACTTACACAATCGAACTTCTCCAATGTATATTGTACATGCTAATGGTGTATCTTTCTCAGTCAGTGCCCTCCAAGAAATAGCTGTTTAAATGTAAATTTGCTAAAACAAATAATCATGCCAAGTTCTTTTCCCACATAATTTCAAGTGTTTCTCAGAAATTATCACAACATTGCTTTAAAAATTTCCCTAAGTACTTCCCAGAATCTATTAACTTTCAATAATTTTTTTCTTTTACTATTTTTACTCCTCTCCCCTTCTTGCCTGCTTCCATACACACACATGAAGGCACATAGACACACAAAACTTTGGTCCATGCACACTTAAGATTGCCAAGTCATATAAGTTATAGAGCTGGATAAAATTCAACAAAAAGAGAGGGGGATTGGCTGTGTTGTAAGTGAAGAGCACCCAGACCAGTTAAACGTTTTGGCTGAAGAGAAAAGTTTTTAACAGTGGCTTGACTTCAGAAAGACAATTTAAATGGGAATATCTGCATGGTACCTGTGGACCTATCTGGGTTCTAAAACAGGTAACTAGTGGGAGAATGGGACAAAAGAGGACTGAAAGTTTCATGACTTCTGTAATTTTTTTCTTGAACCACATGTAATATTCAAAGGCTTCCCTTCCACAGTGTATCTCCTTCAAACTCCTACTACTTCCAGTCCTCAGAGCCTGCCCTCTGCACCCGTGAGTGGCACCCATGATCTCTCCATTCCAGACCCCATCCAGGAAGTTGATGGAGTGCCCCTGTTCATATCACCTGAGATAATGATCTGAGCCCATCGCTTGCTCCTGAGGTGACCCAACAGTTAGATGATCTATTTCCTAATTTCTGGGTCACTTCCTGACACATGTCCACCTAACCAGGTGTCCAGCACAAAGTCAGGGAGAGGCAAACTAAGGTGAATTAGCTTACAGTTCCTTATCAACACCATCGGAAGTGTTCGTGAAAGTACGTGCGCATAGTATATGTCTGCTGTTCGTCAGTATTAGCTGTGTAGGGAAGCAGTCTCTGGTTTTTATGACTACATACCCTCTTAGTAAAAATGTATGAGCTTGTACCCTAATATATGTAAAGCCGGTTCTAAATTAGTAACATATTACTGTAAAGCCACATATAAAAATATTAGCAAAAATCATCTTATAAGGAAAAAAAAGAAAAAGGAAACTTACATTTACTCCCTATGTCACAGTGGATTGTGGTACATACCCTAGTGATGGGAGAGACATGTGTGTTCGTTATTCTGGTCACAAAACAATGCAGGAAACAAGAAGTAAGGCAGTCTCTAAAAAGGGGAATTTGTGATTGTTGAGTTCTGAGTGTGACTTCATACGTTTGCCTGATTTAATGTTTTAGGTCAACTTCCTTGAGGTATATTTTTGCATAAAATGAAATGTACCAATTTTAAGTGTATGTATCCATGTAAACATCAATACATGTCATGTATCTGTATCATCTAAACATCTGTATTGTATCATGATATAGAACATTTCCACCACCCCAGAACGTTCCAGTGCTGTTTGCAGTCAGCCCCTCTCCCCTCACCCCCTGGCATCTGCTGATCTCCTTTCTGTTTCTATAGTCTTACCCTTCCCAGAATTTACATGATTGAAATGGTAATATATAGTCTTTTGAGTCCGATTTCTTTCATTTTTAACAGTAATGCTGTTAAGCGTCCTCCATGTTTTTTCCTGTGTTTCAGTGGCTTAGCGGTGTTCTGTCCCATAGGTCTCTCATTCTTTGTTTACCCTTAAGACTTAAACATCTAGAAAACCAGGTAAAATTTATGATCTGTAACATTCTTTCATCAATTTTTTAACTCTACAATTACTATTAAATTTTACCTGATAGAGTTCCAAGCTACATAGTCTTGAAATTTGGTAATTCCGTACCTTCTACCCAGCCCTATTCTTCTTGCCTTGATATTTGAATTAATCATGAAGGATAAAAAGTTAAAAATTCCAATGGGAAACTGGTCATGAATACAAGTTGCCAATATGGTTATGTTGGAATAATTTATTAAGATAGCACACTTCAAATCTAGACATGAAATCAAAAAAGTACATCTCATAAACCTCTGATTTTGTTCCATGTGGTCAGCATTCTCTATAGCTCAGTATCATTTAAAGGATTTAAAATTATATCAGAGGAAATATTTTTAGCTAATAATTTTAGGAATTTAAAAAATACATGTCTTAAATTTGGCTTACAAGAAGTTCACGTAATAAGACTGGAAAATTTAACTATTCTCTGCCTTTTTTAGAATTAAACTATTTACTTATTTCTTAATGATTTGAAGAACCTAGAGCAAGTAAGTCCCAGATCTCTGCTGTGTTCACTGTTCTTCCCTCATTTACATGCATGGACAGAAAGAAAGGCATTGTTTTCCCTCTGAGCTGTGACATGGTGAGGCCTGCCATGGACACACATAGGTTCCTCTTGGACTAAGGAGTCGGTGGGCTTGAGGTCACATGACAATCTAATTATCCCCAAAGTTTCTTATCTGGTCTTTTTTCCATCTCTTTACATCCTTTCCCTCTCTACTGTCCCTTTCCCTTAGGTAAGAAAAACCAACCAACCTTACTTTGATCTTAAAACTATGGGTCATATACTGTGTTTTAATGTGAAGAAAGGGCTTAAGTAAAACTATTGACAAATAGTTTTATACAATTATAAAACCAGGACAGTTGATTCTACTACCAAAAAAAAAAAAAAAAAAACTTTTTGGGACGCCTGGGTGGCTCAGTTGGTTGGACGACTGCCTTCGGCTCAGGTCATGATCCTGGAGTCCCGGGATCGAGTCCCGCATCTTGCTCCCAGCTCCATGGGGAGTCTGCTTCTCTCTCTGACCTTCTCCTCGTTCATGCTCTCTCTCACTGTCTCTCTCTCAAGTAAATAAATAAAATCTTTAAAAAAAAAAAAAAAAACAAAACTTTTTAAAAAGCACTCTGCAGAGCCATACAAAACCAGGTGCCAGATTTCTACTGAGTGATAATCACCAGTTTCAGCAAAATAATAAAATAAAGTCTTTTCATTTAAAATAGTTATATGCAAATATTTTATGTGTTTTATACTTTTTCTGAACCCAGCAAAACTGGTTTATAAGTTAGGATTATTTGGTCTTACTCATCTTTTAATTAATAGTATAGCTGGTTATTTCACAAGAAATCAATACTTATAATAATACCTTGCATTTCACTTACCTGGGTAAATCTTATTATCCTCATTTTGTAAATAACAATTCCCAATGTAAAAGTTTAAAGGTCACTGAACTCTGGTTATAAATGGGCAAGCCTTAAGGAGCTGATTCACCAACTATAAGATGGAATGGGAAGGACAAGAGTTGAGTCCTGTTACTCTGCTGTTATTTATTATTCCTGCGCAAGACCCATGTCCCATTATGGGTTGGTCACTAGTCAGGACATTCATATTGGTCTACCAGACTGAATTTTTGTTTTATTAATGTTTATTCTGTGATAAAGCCTAATTCTTTTTATGACTCTTATTCACTCTGGTAAAGTTTATTTGACATGGCATGGGGGCCACGATTTTAGATCTGTACTTCTCAAATTATCTGTGAGGAAGGACTAGTTCCCCACCCCCCCACTCCCCCCATCACTTTTGAGCCACTACTTAAGTTAAATAAAATAAAAAGAAATTCATTTCAAAAAATCATCATGCTTTTCATTGCTGTAGTAGTCATCACATTGTCTTGAAGTCTTCTAAATGATCACCCTCAATTATTTACAGACTGGTCCTTTTAAGCATATAGACCTCTTGTGGAAACTCTTGCTTTAACACAAGGAGTCCCAAGCCACTGTTTTGAGAATCACTGCACCAGACCATGCTTCTCTCTGTCACGGAGATCTTCAGGAAGAAAGAACCCAGGCCTGCCTTTTTTTTGTGACTTCCAAGTCCCATTCAACCAGTTTATCCATGACTGTGCTAAAACTGATAGCCATTCCTACCATTGAGCTTGCAGACCCATGATGTTATATAAGAATGTCAACTTGCTTCTTTCAGCAGTTGCTTTGTTCTTGAGCATGATGATAGTAGATACCTTTGATCAAATACAAATGGCGGCTTCTTTGGAAAGAACTTTTGTGATGCTTCATATTGCCTGGATGCAGAGGGTGCCCTGTCAGGGGAACCCCAGTGTGAGTGGGCAATGTGGATGTTTGTCCTGTTCCCAAGCACATTTGTTTGCAAAGATGTTATGTTGTCCTTCTATGTAACTATAAATCGCTGTTTCCATTATCACTATAAATGAAGCTTCTCTTTTATGATTCAGGCTATCAGCAAAGTTCTAAATCTTGCTTACCTGGACCTCTTCTACCAGAAGTAAGTGGTTTAACGTAACAGTTCCATTTTAGCGGAGACAGCTACTCAGGGCTAAAAGAGGTCTGAAAGGCAGTGGTTTTAGAAATAGCGGCAGGCATTGTGGCAGGCCAGAAGAAAAGAGAAACCATATGGGACTGCTGTGTTCTGTTGGGGGAGACAAGATAGGAGGGTGATGGAAAGGAGATGCCTCAGGTGGGTTTGATCAGCTGCTATGGTTTCTAAGGGCTGTTTTAATACCAGCCGCCACCAGCTGTGTAAGTACATTCTCGACGTGCAGACTCAGGTGCAGGCTACCTGGCAAGGAATGACTGCGCTGCTCAGGTCGCACCGCAGCCTGAGAAACGATCCACGGTAAAAGCTTTCATAAAAGAACAATTAAGAGAGTGCATTTGATGGTAAAAGAAAAGTAGTGTAGAAGTGGACGTTACAGTGCTCCAGAGACCAGCCTTGTGCAGGGGAAGTCCTACTCCTTATTGTCGCAGACTCGATGTGCCCACTTGGGAAATGGCATTATGGATGACAGTCATTACTACGCTCCATGAAGTTAAAGTCGGAATTTTTGGATTCGAGTATGAGACCCCAAGTTAGCATCTTGGCAACCTCAACCAGCCATCCCCTTTTCCTTCACCCTGGGCCCCTCATCTGTTACACATTTGCTGAGCTCTGGAAGCTATTACGAGGTTCAAATGAGATAATCTATACAAAATCACAATTTATTTCTCTATTTACCTACAACACCAATACTCCCCCTTGCTTTTCCCTATTCCAAAAAAAAAAAAGGATGTAAGGATGTAAGGGAGACCGATTGCTCTGATACTTTTAAAAAACTGGCTGTTGCAGGACTCCAGAATCACCCAGAGTCCTCATATGTACATATCATTATATAAGTATTCTGAGCAGATAGCTGCATGAGGGTATTTGATCTGAGCTCATGTTATCTACAACATGAAAGAGGGACAATTTTCGCAGGAATGGACACCCACATGCACATGCCCAAGCATGTACTTTATGTAAAATGATAGAGTACTGGAGTGGGTCTTATCAGGAATGGAACATTCTTTTTTGTAAAGCGATTTAAGTAAATGATAAGTATCTCCTTACAGCCAAACTAGTGGTGGTGGTTCAGACCGTACAATTGTGGTCTAGAGAGAATTTGATATCACAAAGCTGAATAGAACGATCCATGAGATAGAATTTTTCATCACAAGAGTAGTATAGTTTCCTTTATCCTGAATGATGCATTCTACGTTAACACAGCACAGTTGATGAAACTAAGAACTTAAGATTGATACCATACCATTAACTGATCTAGAGACTTTATTCAGATTTCGCCAGTTTTCCCACTAAGGGTTTTTTTCTGGTCTGGTATCTTTAGAGTCTCACATTACATTTATTTGTCCTGTTTTCTTGGTCCCCTCTAATCTGTAACCATTCTCTGGTCCTTATTAAAAAATCTTTACTGATGTTTATACTTTGAAAAGTACTAGCAACTGTTTTGTAGAATGCCCTTTGATTTTGCTTTATCTCATGTTTTCTCTTGATTTAGATTGAGGTTATACTTTTTTTTTTTTTTTTAACAAGAAAAGGATGACATACACTTCTCAGTATATATCAGGAGGTACATGATGATACCGCTGGTGATGTTGACTTTGGTTACTTGGGTAAGGTGGTGTCTGCTGGGTTTCTCCATTTAACATTATGGTTTTTCTCTTTGTAATTAATAAGTCTCTAATATTATTTTTTTTTAAGAAGATTATATGCTTCCTTACATTGATAGGCAGGTTGAGGCAAGTACAGGTTGTGGAAGTGTCCCGACCTGGTTAGGAAGAAGCTGTGCTCTAGAAAATGATGGAGTCATTATTTAAGCATTTGAATACATTTCTCCCAGCCCATGCTGAAGTGGATTGCCTGACATTACATTGCAGGATTTTTAAGTCCTACCTCCAGGCAAATCTCATAGTTACTAGCAAAAATGAAAGTGTGAAATGCTTTTTAATGTATATTTAACAACACATAGTCTGGTGATTACTGATGTGTATTCTCTGTGGACTCCCTTTGCTATCAGAGGAGGATGTTAAGAGAAAACATTTTTACACATTTATTCTATCTAAATCCATCACATATTTACTTTCTAAATATCTATAACTGTCACTTATAACAAGATCATAAAAAGTCAAATACTTAAAGTCTAACTCAAACTTTGAAGCCTAGGATTACAATCAATTTTCAGGAAAAGTACAATCACTGTTTTTCCTTATGAGATTGTCTATTAGTAAATGACACTAAAATACAGCCATTAAAGAGAGAAAAATACCATTTAGTAATGGAAGTATAGACAGCAAAGCTCCATTTTTCATCATTTTGATTCAGAAAGTTATATAATAACTCCTATTTAAAGGAATTTTCATCACTGAAGCCAGTATCATCTGCTTGTGTCAAGGAGGTAAATTTCACAAAATATACTTAATCCATTCCTATGGTATCTCTATTTAATACAGATTCTGGTACCATTTTTTGCATTTTTACTGGGTTGCACAGCAAGAGTTCACGTCTTATACTAATGTGTGCTAAGTAGTTGCATTCTGTATAGACCGTTGTTGTTAAAATAGCAGTAGCGAAGGCATGTTAGATCACAGAGCCCCAGTGGTCTACATTTTGTTTGCTTTGACGTTAAACTCAAATCTGTTTCTCTAACTGTGACTCTAATTACTGCAATTGCATGGCAGAAAAGTTTGCTTTGTAGGTTCACTTTTATGAACGGGGCTTGTGTGTTTTCTGCTGTTGCTCTCCGTGTTTCATGAGCAGGTAGAGCACTTCAGTTGCATTGAATAATTTTGCACAATCAGTAAGTTTTTGTGTTTATCTTTGTTGTTTCTTTGATGTGGCTTCTAGGATGCTGCCGGCAAGGTACTGGACCGTTGGGCCATCATGTCTCGAGAAGAGGAAATCATCACCCTTCAGCAGTTTCTGCGGTTCGGAGAAACGAAGTCCATTGTGGAGCTGATGGCAATTCAGGAGAAAGAAGGGCAGGCCGTAGCTGTACCATCTTCAAAGACAGACTCAGACATAAGGACTTTCATTGAGAGCAATAATCGCACCCGGAGTCCCAGCCTTCTTGCTCACCTAGAGAACAGCAACCCTTCCAGCATTCATCACTTTGAAAACATCCCCAACAGCCTCGCATTTCTGCTTCCATTCCAGTACATAAACCCAGTCTCGGCCCCACTGCTAGGATTGCCTCCAAATGGGTTACTGTTAGAGCAACCGGGACTAAGGCTGCGGGAACCAAGCCTTTCAACCCAGAATGAATACAACGAGAGCAGTGAATCTGAAGTATCTCCCACACCTTATAAGAATGATCAGACACCCAATAGAAATGCCCTGACCAGCATTACTAATGTGGAGCCCAAAACCGAGCCAGCCTGCGTATCTCCCATTCAGAATTCTGCCCCAGTCAGTGATCTGACCAAGACTGAACACCCAAAAAGCTCCTTCCGGATTCACCGGATGAGAAGGATGGGTTCAGCCTCTAGGAAAGGAAGAGTGTTTTGTAACGCATGTGGGAAGACATTCTATGACAAAGGTACTCTCAAAATTCATTATAATGCTGTTCACCTGAAGATCAAACACCGATGTACCATCGAAGGTTGCAACATGGTCTTTAGCTCCCTCCGAAGCCGGAATCGCCACAGCGCAAACCCTAATCCTCGCCTCCACATGCCCATGCTACGAAATAACCGAGACAAAGATTTAATTCGGGCCACATCAGGAGCTGCCACCCCTGTCATAGCAAGTACAAAATCAAATCTCACACTCACAAGCCCTGGCCGGCCCCCAATGGGTTTTACCACTCCCCCACTAGACCCAGTCTTACAGAATCCTCTGCCTAGCCAGCTGGTGTTTTCTGGGCTAAAGACTGTACAGCCAGTTCCTCCATTTTATAGAAGTTTACTCACTCCAGGGGAAATGGTGAGTCCTCCAACCTCCCTCCCGACCAGTCCCATCATTCCAGCCACTGGTACCATCGAGCAGCACCCCCCACCACCTTCTGAGCCCACAGCACCAGTAGTGATGATGGCCACTCACGAGCCCAGTGCCGACCTGGCGCCCAAGAAGAAGCCCAGGAAGTCCAGCATGCCTGTGAAGATTGAGAAGGAGATCATTGATACTGCTGATGAGTTTGATGATGAAGATGATGACCCCAACGATGGTGGAGCTGTGGTCAACGACGTGAGCCATGACAATCATTGCCACTCCCAAGAGGAGATGAGTCCAGGCATGTCTGTGAAGGACTTTTCTAAACACAGCAGGACCCGGTGCATTTCAAGGACTGAAATAAGAAGGGCTGACAGCATGACTTCTGAGGACCAAGAACCTGAGCGGGACTATGAGAATGAGTCTGAGTCTTCAGAGCCCAAACTAGGCGAGGAGTCCATGGAAGGGGATGAGCACATTCACAGTGAAGTGAGCGAAAAAGTCCTGATGAGCAGTGAGAGGCCTGATGAGAACCACAGTGAGCCCTCTCACCAGGATGTCATCAAGGTGAAGGAAGAATTCACAGATCCCACTTACGACATGTTTTACATGAGCCAGTATGGACTGTACAACGGTGGGGGAGCCAGCATGGCAGCCCTGCATGAAAGTTTTACATCGTCTCTGAATTATGGCAGCCCTCAGAAGTTCTCCCCAGAAGGGGACCTGTGTTCTAGCCCAGACCCCAAAATCTGTTACGTGTGCAAGAAGAGTTTCAAAAGCTCCTACAGTGTGAAGCTTCACTACAGGAATGTTCACTTAAAAGAGATGCATGTGTGCACAGTGGCTGGCTGCAATGCTGCCTTCCCCTCTCGCCGAAGCAGAGACAGGTCAGTAAATCTCCATTGGCTGCTCCTGCTGGGGGTGGAGGGTGCCAGTCATGCTGGACTTAGCATTAAAAAAATCCAACTAAGATGTTTTTGATGCACTGTAAAGATTGTCTGCAATGACCATGAGATAACCAAGCTGCCATGCTCATGAAGGATTGTTGCAGTTGGTGCTTGTTATGACTAAGCATGCAGAATCATGTGCCATCTTACCCAGTAATGCACGCCATTTTTCTCTGTGCTCTGTGTATGTGTGTGTGTATGTTTCCCCATGCATCTAGGTGTGAATAAGTTAACTATGTACACAGTTCCCTGCTTCCTCATGAAGCTTCACGTAGAAGCCGCAGCTTCTGTTATATATATTTCTGCTTTGCCTTGTGGCTTTTTAATTAAATCAATATATTATCTTCATACACACATATTTATCCAATATAGAAACAGAAATTTACGGATGGAAAGAACCATAGGTCCAGGACATCGAGACAGCCTGCATCTCCGTAGGTATAACCAGAAATGTTATCATTCTTACATGAGTATTTAGTGTGTCCTTGAATTCTTGTAAGAGTCATGAAAATATCGGAAGAAAGTGGGACCAAAATAGTTATTTAATGTGGGGAAATGGTATGGTGGTATGGGTTTCTTTATTTTAACTTCACGGTATCTTTTAGCACATCTCTAAAATACAGTTTATCGTGGGAATTATGCACAGAAGGGGAGACATGCATATACTTTTAGGATCGGTTAGAATATATTATGTCCAGCCTTGAGATGACATCAGACCTTGGCTATGTGGCTACAGCTCTGAAACAGTTGGGTTTAAACAGAAGCAGCTGGTCTTAAACCTCCAATGTTCTTTTTCAAGCCTAAAGAAAATGTAATATAAATGGAATGTGTCAAGGTGGTCAGTGGTGGGGTAACACAGTCATCCTACACTCGAGATAAGCTTGCAGGCAGATCATTTACATAATACACCAGCCCAAACCGAAGTCACACACCAGTTAATTCTTCCTCTTCTGTCCAATGTGGGTTTTTGGTTTTATGCTGCCTTTTAAAATATTTTTAGAAAAAATTTCATTACATGGTAAAAATCAGTATAGTAGAAGAAACAGAATTAACTGGAAAGTTTCCAAATAGCCATCCCCCAAATTCTCGCACTTAATCAATGGGTAGATCCTTTGACAAAGTAACAGAAAACAAAAGTACCACTGAAAAGTGGCAACCTCCTTCTAGAATATTTGGTTTCATTCTACGCATTTAAAAAATAAATCTTTTTAAAAATAAAAGTTAAAAAAATATTTTCCATAGTACTGAAATGCAAGAGGCCCAATCCATTTAAAAGCAAAATTTCTGAGAAAAGTAAGTGGCTCTCTTTATACTCAACATGCCCAAAACATGCTTTGAAGAGAAATCTGTATTCTCTAAGATTTCACCTTCCCCAGCCTTCTCTCCCACACCCCTTTGCCATGTTCTGTAAAAACAGTTTACAGTCACAAAGTCCTTTTCAGTTCTGAGTTACCAGTTCACAGTACCAGAATACAGCAGATAAGATAGCTGTAATTTGAATAATAAAATATACTACTCGACACAATCCCCCACCCCCAAGTTTGTGAGCAATATTCATTCTTTTATATTTGAAATAGTGCACTTGTGATAATGAGGTTAATGCATTGGATTTTTTTTTAACAAAAATAAAAGACTCATGAAAACCTGCATAAAATATTTATGGAAATGGAGTGTTTGAAGACAAGCCAAAATTTAAGCTTATTTGCATGAATTCCTATCACAGTTTTAGTTGGTTTGCTGAAAATACTGCAAGTCATAACACGGGCATAAATGGCTTTGGGACCAAAAGGCTACAACATCCAAAGCGTGGTGCTTTCATTTATGTCAAACCACTAGAAAACACAAGCACTTGTGTTTTTATGTCCTAATGCATAAGGAAGTGCTGTTGAAAGGGTGGTTTGTCTAAGGAAAAACATTTATAAATAGCAGGAGAATATTTCAATCTCCATTTTTCTAAGGATTAGGAGGTTGGCAGATGACTAGCCATATGGAGATTTAGAAGAAGTGTCTAGGGTAGGGTAACTGGATGTTCTAGAGAAGCAGATACAGATACTCTCCCATGTGTGTTCAGTCACACAGGAGATAGCAAACCTCAGAAGACAGGTGATACATTTCGTTTGGGTGAAATCGCACATCACAGCTAATCTTTATAATTCTGGAGCTGTGTAATACATGATAAATGAAGAAAAAGCAAACCATGCAAAGGAAGCTTTTTGACTCTCCCTTGAAGTTTTGCTTTTCAAGAATGCTCACATTTCTGGGTCCCAGGTTAAAAACTTCTCAGAAACTAAGATGCTTTAATTTTGACATTTTTTTCCCTTAAAAAAAAAAGTGTTCATCCTTGTTGAGTCTATGACTCAAACCACCACACAACCAGAAACAGCGATGCCGCTGGGGACACTACCTCTTCCTGCATCTCTGCAGAGTGAGCTCACACATAACCAACCTCCCATTTCAGCCAGTCACCATCACTGCTTCCAATCCTTAATCTGCTGTTTCACAGAGCCTCTTGGACCATATCTCCCATCTACCACTTGGACTCAGCCTTCCCCCTTTCTCTTTCCTTTTGCTGTATTAGTCACGAGAGCCCCAGGAATCTGGTTCCCTGCTTTTTTCTTCTTCAGTTCATGATGAAGCTAAGACAGATTTTCTTACATTTCTCTGAGCCAACAGACGTTCCCAAACAGAAACCCTTCTTTGCCTTTAATCCTGCTGTCCTCAGGCCTATGTCTTTCCTTTCCCCAGAGTCTTGATTCATCCATCCTTGACTCCACAACGTCTTCCTTGTGCAAATAAAGCATTAGAGGGGATTTCGAGTGGGGGTTGAAGTGTGCAAGGCTACAGGATGTGTAGTGATAAAATTAACAGAATAACTCTCTTCCTTCTGTTTATAAAAGCAGTCTTCTAGTCTTTGGTCTTAGAACATCTTACAGAAGTGATACCCAGATCTTCTTGGCTTTTTCCAAAATGGCTATACACAAGGGAATTGCGTTTTTGGTCTTCAAATAGACATGTTAGTCAGATATAAGTAGAAAGATATTAAATAATGTGTTTTCCATTTTGCAGTGAGAGATGTCCAGGTCTTTGCTCATGGTCTTTCTAGATTTTATAAGATCAAGTTGAAGGCTTTTTGAAAAGCAAAAATGTTCTTTGTCTAAAGTCATACAAAGGGAGAAGCTGTGGCGGCAGGGAAGAGGGGGTTCCAGGCATGGTTTGTTAGGGTTGAAGTTTCTAAGCACAGTGTTGAGGGTATCCTTTTTTTATACAGTTGTGACTGAGTGTGAGTGTAATAAATTCAAGAGCAAAGAGTACCATTCCACACTAATGATAGAGAGCAGTGTACACAAAGATCAATTCATCTAGTCACTAGGTGGCTATGGAATCATTTTCATTCTGAGTTATGGAAGTGAAATGTATATTATTGTCTCTGTGAAGAACTATGGCATGATAAGGTGATTACTAAAGTGTTTAACTATTAACTGATAATGTGGTGTAGTGTTAGACCTGACGCTCTCCTAAACTTCCTTCCTTCCTTCCTTCCTTCCTTCCTTGTTTATCCCTTGACTTTTCTGCTATTAAGATACTGTTCTTTAAAGGATCAGGAAGCTGACTCTCCGTTTTGAAGTATGCACATGAAAAACTCCCTGGGAAGAAGAGATTATAACTGGCTTAAAGCAAGCCTAGTCTTCATAAAGGAAATTTTCTTGGAGACATGTCGTAGTCAAAATTGGCTGGGCCTAGTTTACCTTTGGTCATTTCTCATCATCTGTCTTGAATTTCCATCCTGGGGCGAAACAGTCATGGATCACCTGTTTATAAGGGAAGCCCATTTATAAGTAACATTTGGTTTGTATCAAAACAACAATAACAAATAAATGCCCTTCGGTCCTCTTTCCTAGAATTTCTTATCATTTGCTAATACCTTAAAATCTATTCATACCTGTTTTAGTGATTGGCAATGCTAAGACTCCCTCAATTAAAATGAAGACTTTGCACACAGCAACAAGGTGATCTGCCCAGAAAGAACTATGTGTCCCTTTGTTTTACGTCTTCCATGGTCTTTACCATCTTCATTGCTCCCTTCTGCGAATAGCAGCCACTGATGGCCAGAGTTTGTCTTAAATTTTATTAGAAAGGTAAGCATGTATGTTTAATCTTCAAGGTGTAGGAAAGATGATACAGCCCCATGAATAAATTTAAAAACAAAATAATATTTGCTTAGGGTGATTTATAAATAAATATGAGGCAACCATTGGTGCCAAGTGTGAACCTTCTCTTTGATTGCTAGTTAAATCAGTCCAGATTTAAACATGTAAACTTCTTGATTTGTATGGAGGAAGACATCTGTATTTGGTTTATTAAAACCTGCTGATGTCTCCAGAACTAAATTTGTTCTTATATAGGCCTCTGGGTAGCTGTAGCTAAAAAGCAGAGATGTATAGTTTTTGCCTGTCTGATTACCTGACTTCCAGCCCTGTACAGGTGTGCAGGAATAAATTAACATGAGCTACCTCTGATGAGCCACTGCATACATTAACGACAGAGGTGAAGATGCGAAAACGTGCTACCTGCCTCCTGTTATCACCTTCTCAACGACAACATCCATTTTTTTCATCATTCTCTATGTTTGGAAACTTAGAACTTTTCTAAAGAGAGATTTTCAATAAATGCACATGATCTCACTACCTTCAAGAAATGAGCCACTTAGCACCAGTTTGAGGTAACTATTAGTATATTTGCCTTCATATAATTAGCCGTCAAATACAGCGTGTTAATTTTCTTCAAGTACAAGAAGAGAACATTTTAAGGCATTTCATTTCCTGTAAGTTTGCCAGTCAAACTGAAACTCTCCTTTTCCAAAAATCTTTTATAAAGTGACGTTGTGCAGGTCCTCTGACACTTAAATGTTGAGGAAGAGATTTCCCCTCCTTTATGCTATTTGGTTTCACAATAAAAGCCCGCAAATCAATAGGTCTTTTGTACTTATCTCCATTCCTTTCCATCAAAGGGAAACAAACAAAATAAATCCCCCTTCTGAGTAATTGCTAGTTGTGCCTTCCTCAAGCAAAACTTTGGTAGTAAGATAAACTTCGGTGTCATTCCTGTCTCTGGGGTTCTTTTTATATACTGGGAGAAGAGCAATGAGCAAAACGGTCTCCTTGTATCATGGGGAGAGACTCTGACAAGCCTAAAGTGAGCCTCGGATCTTCCTAATGATCTCCTGCTGGCCCAGCTGGATGTAAGACAAGCTCATTTAAGCCTCTGCTGACCTTTCACTCCTCCACTCCTAGAACCACACCAGTCACTTCCACCGTCTTCCAGACTGAGTACCAAACAGACAACACAGCTGAATGGTGAATGAGTGACAAAGAGATGCTTACACATTCCTATTGATGAGTGAGTGTTACATTAAATCTCTTATCAATACATAACCTCCTTAGCACAAACATGCTTCCTACACACTGCTTATTCTTACCCTCTCTTTGAAAGGAACAGGCTGTTACTCTTGCCAGCATTATCTTGAAAATTCAGGTAAAAGTTGCAGTTAGAACAGAATGCGCATACGGAGTTCACAGAGGCAGTATTTTTCACGATTGGCAACACCTTGGAAGGATCATCTTCCTGATTTCCACCTCTCTGGGGCCTGCCTCCATCTACCTGACACCGTGATAGACTTCACTGGTCTGGTCATAATTATTCTTCTACATAATTATTCAAGATACTTGTTCCTGTAGATAATCTTTTCTTTTTAAAAAACGGAGGCCATTCACACTGAAAGTGTGAATTAGCAGTCGATAGTATCAGTGTTGTCCAGAGTGGTTCTCTCTCAGGTGAAAGGCTTCTTACCAGCTCTCTTGCTGTGAGTGATCATTTGTTGTTGTGCTAAGAGGAAGGGAGACTTTCCTCTCTCTGCTGAAATTTCTTAGTGAGGGTCGGGCTAGAAAGCATTTCTTTTCTCTTTTTTCTAAAGCCTCAGAAATAATTTAATGTTTTGCTCTAAGACTCCCACAAGCTTCAAATAAATGAATGTGGCAGAATATGAAAGGAGTTTACACTTGCCAAAAAATTACAATGTCATAAAAAAGGGATTTGGTAACTTCAGTTCTTGAGTGCCGTGGGGTGTGTGTGTGTGTGTGTGTGTGTGTACATGTACATGCATGTTTGAGAAAGAAGCAGGCTATGAAAGAAGAGGAAAGACTACTTTGTAGGAAAGGACAATTTTTCTTCAGTTACTTAACATAAAACTACACTTTTAAAAAATACCTCAATTTTATGTCCCAATGCAAGCTGCTTGAATTAAAACAGAAGTTGTAAATTCCTGGTAAAAAGCTGTTATGCCTGAAGTGTTAGTGATCTTAACTCTAGTACTTTATGGAGTTTATTACTTCTTTTATTAACTAGGGGGAAAAATGTTACCCACTTCTGGTTCAATTCTTTTTCTTGCTTGCTCTAATTATTTTGACTTTACCTTGGGAAAAAAAAAAAAGCCAAGTGTTTCCAGCTGAACATATATAAGTGATGCTTCACTTTTGCTAGAGCATTTATCAATCTGAATTATTACCAGCTATTCAAAAAATATGCTAACGTCCTAATCTAAATGCATCCACGTAATGTATATGTGTGTTTATACATAAACATCCACATAAATAAGAATATCAAAAGACCGATCATCCTTAATTGCCAGAACAGACATGTTCATCTTGGAAAGTAATGTATGAAGTTACTTTATCACATTGATGGGAAATAACTGGATTTTGTAAGTAAAAAGAGACAGATTGGGACAAGGAGCATGACGGACGCTCAGAAGGCAGCCTCTTCGGTCCGGTGGCCAGCTGAGGAGAGCCGCTCTGAGTCTGCTGCCTTTTTAGCCCACTCTGTCACTGAGGGGGCACTGGTGGGTCAGTTCGCTCACTAGTAATTGTGTTTTACAGACTTCTAAAGCAATTGGCTCAGTCAGTCCCAATTCAATAAAAGCGGAGAGCAAGAGAGAGAGCACTTTTGTTCTATTTTTTACTTGAAATTATTTCATTCAGCAGTCTGTCTTTTTTATTACCAGGACTTGACATTAGCACTCCAAGCTATATTAGCATCCATTTCAGCAGTTCAGTAATGGTATTAAAAAAACACTTAACTTCAACGGTGAATGGTTGTATGACAGTACCATAAAAAATCCACATTAAAAAAAAAACTCATGTATTTGTCCCAGCAAATTATTTTTCACTTGTTTAACCACTTCAAAACTATGTTCTCGTGATGGTTGTTCACGAGGACTGTCTTGTTCTCAGAAGCAGCCAATGGCGCTGCTCTGTCGATTAGGGAACTGGGGAAAGAGGATAGGAAAACCGGTAGGGAGAGGGTGGGGAAAGATGCTATTTACCCTGTAGTTAGATTACCTTCCATTCATCAGCAGAGATAGAATTGGCAACCTCAGAGCACCCAAGGTGAAATTCTTGGATCCTCATACATAGCTGGGATTTGATTTTGAACCCAACACTCTCCAAACTTGGGAGCAAAGCCTAACTACTTTGGCACTGCAGTGTGCTCATAAATGACTACATTAGATTCTAAATTTTGATTAAACATTCAGTAATTAATCAATGGTAGACATGAAGCAGTTGGCAAGGTCCAGAGCTGCAAAATGTTTAAGACATAAAACATTACGAAGTAATTAGAATATGCTCCTTCAAGAGAAGGATTGCCTTCAATAAAGAGGTAAATGATAGCATCCTGTTTATTGTGGACGTAGGCAGCCAGAGCAATATGATAAACTGCTGGAGATACACATATCAGTAATCATCCACATTATTAGTGCCATTAATCATAATTCCAAAAATATGACAGCAGCAGCCAACTTTTTGACCAATTTTGCTTCTGCCTGTTGGCCATTATAACTTTGCTAATAGACTGCAGAGCTCCTGTGCATGGCCATTTGCATTGAGAATAGAAGGTTAATTATATTCGAGCTGCTGATTTTTTTCTCTCCTTGGAAAAGGCTTAGCACTTTGACAATCCCAGGAGCTCCCTGTTGTTAAACCAGTAAAAGTACTTTATTGAAATTTTCTTTGTTGGTCAGGAATGAGGAGATGTTTCAAATGAGATATAAGCGCCAGGGACAGCTGCTAATGTCTCTTGCTCTGAAGTGATCCTTGGGCAGCAAGATGAACTCAGTGGTTTCTTTAGATCACTTTGTTCTCTCATTTCTCTTTTGCAGGTGGGTAAAGATTTCAGCACTATATGGAAATCCCACTTGATTAGTGGTAGTCTCGATATGTAGGACTGAGAAGTTGGGGGTTATGGCTCATAATATTGAGAGAAATAAGCAGATATTTTAACATAAAATTCTGCTTTCCCTATGCTCATGTGAATAAAAAGTAAAAATAATTTCACAAAAATTGAGTGTTTCTAAAAATTGAGATGTTTAATGGCATAGGTACATTGCTGGTGAGTTAAAGTTTTCATTGGTACGTTTGACATTATTTAACCAAGAACACAAATTAGATTTTGCACATTCTTTTTGTTCATGTATCTTTTTTTTTTTTAAGATTTTATTTATTTATTTGACAGAGATCACAAGTAGGCAGAGAGGAGGAAGAGAGAGAGGAGGAAGCAGGCTTCCTGCTAAGCAGAGAGCCCGGTGCGGGGCTTGATCCCAGGACCCTGGGATCATGACCTGAGCTCAAGGCAGAGTGTTTAAACCAGGCACCCTTGTTCATATATCTTAAATAGTTTCATTTTTAACATAGAATTCCAGATAAGGCCATAGCTAAATGATAATACTGGTGGTCTATAAAATTGGGAATCTCTAAGAGTCCTAGTCTTAACTTTTTAAAAGTTCTTAAATTAACCATTTTTTTAATTTTTAATTTTTTATTTTTTATAAACATATAATATATTTTTATCCCCAGGGGTACAGGTCTGTGAATCGCCAGGTTTACATACCTCACAGCACTCACCGAAGCACATACCCTCCCCGATGTCCATAACCCCACCCCCCTTCTCCCAACCCCCTTCCCCCCAGCAACCCTCAGTTTGTTTTGTGAGATTAAGAGTCACTTATGGTTTGTCTCCCTCCCAATCCCATCTTGTTTCATTTATTCTTCTCTTAAATTAACCATTTTAATAATGTAAAACATTTTGAATATTTGGTCTTAGGAAGTATTTCCTTTGAAAATGATCTCAGAAAGAAATAGAGGTTTCACATTGTATTAAAAAAGAATGCTTACTTTTTAAATGGCAGAAAATTTTCAAGAGAAAAATGTGTTCCTATTATTTTAGACATAGGTCTTCTAGGCTCTTTATTAAAGTCAGACCATTAACACAAGGGTTGGAAGATTTGAGGTTTAGTTCATCCAGGGGTGTGTGTGTGTGTGTGTGTGTGTGTGTGTGTATTAGAACTCAGATTTGTTTCATTCCTTAAAAGACGTCAGTGTTCATGGCCTTTTTTCTTCCCATCAATAGTAGTAAACTGAGCACCATATGAGCTGCCTAACTGAGAACATTTCTGAATGCTGTGAAAACATAACCCTCTTCACAGTGTAGCACTCCTCTCACGTTACAATGCAACAGGTACCTATTGAATTCAATCAGCACCCTGGAGAAGCCTTGATGTGTCAGATGCAACTCAAAAGTAAAATGGTTAGGGAACAGGGCTGTTGGATATCAATTCTACACTTAACCTGAGCATCCGGCATTTTCCATCTACCAATCTGCCTTCCCAAATGCCATTACTACATTAACATTTTTTATGCATTCCACAGCAATGACAAATTGTTTTCTAACTGTAGCGCCAGATTTAGTATGCGAAAGACACGTTTGCCTCTGCCAACAAACCAATAATTCTCACTAACATCTTCAGAGTTACAACATTTATAAAGTTGCAAAGTGGAGTAAACAAACCATCTGTTTGGCTTTTCCATATATGTCATGCTTTCTTATTAGCATATTACGATTCATTTAGTAAACAAATTTGGTGATTTCGTTCACGTCAAAGTTAGGTCGGAAGCTTGAAGATGATTAACATTGCTGGGACATGCACATTAATACATTGCTTCCTCGGCAAAGTTAAATGGCTTCTCAGGAGAATCGCCCCTTGTTGACAAGATGAGACTGTCAATTTTGTTTGCCTGCCACATTAGGGGCCGTGAGGGGATGGCAGGCTCAGAGAGAGGGGAGTCATGTAGGCAGCATAATTCACTGGGAATTGAGAAAAGAAGTCTAATTCTGATAAATGGTCGACCCCAATACATCCTACCTGTTATTACAACAGACGTGCCGTATCTGTGCAGTAAATTAGCTAAACCCCTAAAGAGTTTGGTGGGAGCTTATCTTCAAGTGAATAATTTGAATGTAGAGGGAACTGTCTGCGTGACCAGTATGGATGATTTGTTTTATATTGAAAGAAATTGAAGTGACTGAATTTCATAGTTTTAATTTGCAAGAATTTGCTTAGCTTTTATTTCTTACATTTAATATGTACTTTTGTTTTGTTTTGTTTTTTCTTGAGCATTCACTAAAACTGTACATTCAGTTTGTGTGTGTGTGTGTGTGTGTGTGAGCTAGAGATGGTTTTCAGCTCTTCTGGAGAGGGTCTTTAGATAATTGCCTATAGAACAACTACTAGTTTTGCAGAAATGTGTACTATCAAAAAATGTGATTTAACTCACAGAGCTGTAAGCCTCCTACCATTAATACAAAAATTGTGAGGAGTTAAATACAACAGATAATGTCAGAGCAATCCAGATAAGAAGAGAATTAATGAGGGGCAGAGGTTTTAATTTTTCATTTCTGTGGATTTGGATAGATGATGTACATTTCTGTTAAGGAGTGTTGATGATTCAGTATCCCACAGTACATTGAAATCTGGCATCTAGGTTTTTCCAAAATGGCTATAAGTTTATTTCTCTAGCATATATGCATATGTATATAAATACACACACACACACCATTTTTTTGGGTATCTGTTATGTATACATCATAATCAATCTGGACAATGTAATTTGAGGGGCGTGTGAGTGTGTGTGTGTGTTGAGTGGCAAACATAAGCAAGAAAATAAAGACAAAAATTAATCCAATATGGAGCCTCAATTCTATTTTGCCTGAGATATTGTAATTATTTATCAAGTATTTTGTTTCACTGAGTTTAGAATGCTTCAAAACTGATAAAGAATTAAGATTTAGATGTTGAACTTCTCATGTAACCTATGGTCTGATTCACCATTCACCATTTTGACTACTACATTCTGATTTTCTAATTTGAACATGAAATTTTTCCTTAAAAAAAAAGTTCCTTCCGTATATATCCAAGTCAAAGTTAAAACCTCGAAGCACTTTTTCTTTTAAATGTTTTTAACTTTAATTTTTACAAGTCAAACATTGTATTAGTTGAACTGGGCATTGGAACAAGAGAGACATGAAAAAGGAAGTGCCCAGCAAGACTTGTTTTTCTCTCTTATTTTCTCTCACTTTGTATTTATGTATTTACTTAGCTGTGTTTGATTAATTTGATGTCTTCTGTGGATGCATTGTAAAGTTTTATTTTTTTAATTGAGATATAATTGACATAAGTAAAATTTTTTATTAAAGAAACAAAAAGAATGGTGGTCCACTTTAGTCCAGTAAGAGTACTTCCACTCAGCATTTCAAAGTGTTAAGTTTGGTTTCATGACTTCTCCTACCCAAGGCATCCTTACTTTTTGCTCTTAAGGATAATCTTAGTTTTCAAAAGGCATTTTGTAAACTCACAGAGTGGAAGGTGTAGGAAAGAGTACAGAGGCTCAGAGAAAGTAGTTGTAATTCCAAGCAAGTCCAAGTTACAGGACTGTGTCATGCCTTAATCTACATAGTGTTTCTGTGTACACACTAGGGTATTAATAGGGCCAGAATTACCCTTTGCTGTATAACCACTGCCTTTTCTTAAATATTCTGTTACATGGTTCCAATCTTGGGATCATTGTTTTCTCTTCTACAGTATATTTTGGGAGAAACTTCTTTACGACTTATGCATATTATTGATAGAAGGCAAATAAACGTACTTTCAAGTATCTCCTATGTGCAAAGTATTCTACTTTACTGCAGGAGGCTGGAGATTGAATGAGATTTAGTTTGTAGTCTTGAAAATGACCATCTTGGGGCTACATTTTGGACTCCTCCCTTAGTAAGTAGTACTGTCTGTATTCATTAACACCAAATCCCTATTAAGACCAGATGCTTACCCTTTCTGCCTAGGACCTCATCTTCTCTCTCCATCCCAGTCATTTTTTTTTCCATGAGAGCAATATACATCTGTGTATCGGCAGCAAGTATCAAAGCAAGTAGAAAGAGCTTTCGTGATGTGTATGATCTTGTATCATATAATAAGTTTGAATATAATCTAGATTTTTGCTAAAGATTATTTCTCTCTCTCTTCTGGAGATAAATATTCATAGTAAGTCCATTTCTAAGAAAACTGTCTGTCTCTGGAAAACTCAAAACTGGGTTCCTTCATAGATTGTTCCTTCCACTTATTACACACATCTGCAACACTGCTTCCTCTGCGAGGGCTCTTTCTCTGATTTCCAGCACTCTCTGGCCTTCCTCCATTTTAGAGTCCTTCTCTCCATCTGATGGACAGTAGGCATGAGTTCTTTCTGTGTCTCTTCCATCTTCCCTTTCTTTTTACCTCTTTGATTTTGCTGATCCAAATGAACTTATAAATTGCTATTAACCCTAGGTCTTTGTATCTCCTCATGAGGACGGTGTTTTATGACAACTAATGGTTTGGATCGACTGATTCCAGAGTCCAGCAATTGGTCTATGTTAAGATCCAGTGCTGCCTTCTGTCTACTCTGTAGAGGCTGAACCTAACCTCTTGAGGAACAGGATCCGTACTCTCTAAAGACTCTCTTCTTTTTCTCCTCCTCTCGCTTTTCCTCTTACCCCCCAAACATTACTATGTGAGTTTGTTAGAAAATCTCCCAAGCCTGGTATCACAAGAGTGAGCAGACTTTCCACAGCCTGTTCTTCCCATCCCCACTTCAAGTGTTTTGCATATGGTATTTAGGAGGATTATTAAACAAAAATGAAATAGATTAAGAAATGAGCATAAAAGAATCAATTCTCTGGAACTGTGGTTGCATAATGGAAATCGACTACCATGAATGAACCCTTGTACTGAAGTTATGAACAGCAGAGCTAATGCACTGCCATGAGTTCATCTTTATTATTGCATTACACCTGAATCAATTGATAAAATAGCCTTTTTTTTTTTTTAAGCAAGGGATGGCACTTAATTGAATAAAAGTCAATGTAATTATATTAGCAGAGGCCAACAGTACTGCTGACAGCGGAAAAGGGACACTGTTGAACAGAGTGCCAGAGCTGGTCTACACATTTCTGCACATCGTTTGGTTGACAGATATTGAGGGCTGGTACATCATCTAATTAGATTACAGATTTCTGTTGCTGTAAGTGAGAAATGAAGAGAAACATCTCTTCCTGGTAACATATCAGTAGAGATGTGTAATTTCACAAGTCATCTTAGGAAAGAAGTGTCCATCTGGGTGATCCGTGTGTCCTCTTGTCAATGTTAATTTATTCTTCCTTATTCAGTGTGTCTGGATGTGACTGCTGTGTGTCTGGCTGCTGTTTTCTCAGCAGTGAATCTAGGAAGTGGTAACTGCAGATGTGTGAGAAGCAACGGAGTTCTAGATTACAGTCGTCATAAAATGTGTGCTTGTGAAATTAAAGTGGGGAGGGTGTTAAAAATAATAAACAGAGGGGTAGGCTTTTGCGGGCTACTTATGGTTGGCAGTTTGTTTTATCAATAGAGTCATAAGACGCAGTGTAACTCTGTTTCCACATTCCTATAGTAAGTGTGGGGGCGTCACACCCGCATGTCAGGGTGGAGACCGCACAGTAGGTGTTTCCTGCACTCTGCTTAGCAACTGCACTTGGAGTCATCTGTCATCTGACACCCAGGACACGGGGAGCAACAGTGTCAGAGCAGGGACCCTGGGGACAGCTTCTGTTTATCACTCGCATACTCCCCGCCCCTCCCCACCCCGCATGCATCTGTGTGGAACTCATTTATGGATGATAATGATGCTGTGAATTTAGTTTATCTTAATTCGATTCATGATTTTTGGATTATACAGCTGATCTGAAAATCATCAAGACAGCATATGAGATGATCGCTTAATGACAGAAAATGATTTTGTGATCAGAACATTTTAAATCCCTATTTTATTGTTTAAGTTTTTTTTTAAACCAGATGTCTAGAATGTGAATTTGTTTTCTCTCTCTCTCTCTCTCTCTCTTTCTCTCTCTCTGTCTCTCATTCTTGCTTTCTTTTGTGATCGATTTAGCAAAAGATTAGAAAGCTGATCTTATTATCACAAGGTAAGCTCAGCCTTCCTAAGTGCAGTGTGGAGAGGGCTGCTCCCCTCTACCCCTTAACACCCAGAGTGCTATATATTGTCTTGTGTGGAAAGGTGGAGAAGTCTTTTCCTGCCTTTCTTGTCTCTGAGGCACATACCTCTCAACCATCTCTTAAGAAATTTGCCATGCTTGTCACCAAATGGAGTGACTCATTTTGGTCTTGCATATGTTTTAATTATAATCAGGAGGTCTGTTGAATGTTATACTGGCCATTCTAGGTCATTTCTATTATCACAGTTACTTCTTCAAGATGTAGAGCTTCTGCCATTATCAAGAAGCTTTTATGTATCTGTGTATTTATTTATTGGTTTATTTTTTGGAAGGGTAGCCTCCAATTTAGGTGCTTGTTCAAATATGTGAGCCTTTGCAGGTGGAGAGAGGTATATGCCCAAGGGCACTTTAAAAATAAATGGGGGATGTAAATACAAAGGCATTGTTTTCAGATAGATAATAACATATCAGGCTTTGTAAATCATGGCATCCCTATGGATGCTGGGAGACAAATCCTATCTTTGTTTATTTTGTTTGTTTTTACACAAGCAAAGCACTTAGTAGAGTAAAAGTTTTGCTTGTCCAAGAAGTACAGATTCCAGTTGTTAAAATAGGGGGACCATATATTGTGCTTGATTTGGGGGGTATTTATTGTGTGTATCCTTTTCTTTTTAGTCCTTTTGGTTTTTTTCTGTTGTTTAGTATGATTTTTTTAAAGGGTGGTTGGGTTTTGTTTTTAAAAAACAATTTCTATTATTCAGGCTTTGTTTGAAAGGATTACATTTTAAAGGTTGAATTACTTGATGAAAGCATTTTCAACAGTAAAATGCAACAGCTTCTGAAAATGAAGCACAGTTTACTAGTAGATTAGTTGAGATCCCAAATTATTCTGAGGAAAGGGATGTATGATAGAGTCTGCAACCCTATTTCAAAATTCTGATCTATAAAACTGAATTTTTTCCTTCCTAAAACATGAAATATAGACAGGTGAGGGGGAAGATGTCATTATGTTTTAAAGTTAAACTGAAATTATCTAGACCATTTACTTTTTTAAAAAATTGATCTTTTTTATACCTCTAAATGAAGTACCGTAGGCAAAAGAGGCTTGGTTTTGGTTTTTGGTTTTTTGGTTTTTTTCAGGTGTAAATTCAAATTACTCAGTTTAGATAAGCAGCATGTTTCCATTCTTTTGCCCTATTTAATATATGTTCTGAAATCTCTGCTGTGAGATTCTCTGCCGCTGGTGCTGCTACCCAGGAAAGCTAAGAGTATCATTGAGAGAAAGGTGCATGGGTTTGCATTCATCCTACCATCGAGGAATTGTACTCTTTGAAAAATTACGTTAATGAAAGGCTCCCCTTATTGCACTCCCCCCCCCACCACATATTCCCAAATCCTGAGAATATAGGGAAATGTTTGCTTTTATAATGGTGTAATTAGCAATGAATGTGCTTATTTGATGCCTGGTGGAAGCTGAATCAATTTTAAAATGTTCTTCTTCTTCTCACCCCTCCCCACTCCCTGTACACCTCCCCCCCACCTTGTTTTCCTAGACACAGCGCCAACATAAACCTGCATCGCAAACTGTTGACCAAAGAACTCGATGACATAGGCCTGGACTCAGCGCAGCCCTCCCTTAGCAAGGACCTCCGGGATGAATTTTTGATGAAGATCTATGGTGCCCAGCACCCTTTGGGGCTTGATGTCAGGGAAGACGCCTCCTCTCCCGCAGGGACTGAAGACTCCCACCTGAATGGGTACGGGAGAGGCATGGCAGAGGATTACATGGTCCTTGACCTGAGCACCACCTCCAGCCTGCAGTCCAGCAGCAGCATCCATTCCTCCCGAGAATCCGACGCGGGCAGCGACGAGGGGATTCTTCTCGACGACATCGACGGGGCGAGTGACAGTGGGGAGTCTGCACACAAGGCTGAGGTCCCTGCCCTCCCCGGCAGTTTAGGGGCCGAAGTTCCAGGATCTCTGATGTTCAACAGCTTGTCCGGGAGCAATGGTGGGATCATGTGCAACATTTGCCACAAAATGTACAGCAACAAGGGGACTTTGAGAGTGCACTACAAAACTGTGCATTTGCGAGAAATGCACAAGTGCAAAGTCCCCGGTTGCAATATGATGTTTTCCTCTGTGCGAAGCCGAAACCGGCACAGTCAGAACCCTAATCTCCACAAAAACATTCCCTTCACTTCAGTAGATTAGGCTCAGAATGGACACTACAGATGCCAGCTCTCACCAGATGGCCTACATATTTGAACTGCCATAGTCAGTGTGTGCTTGTGTACTTGGGTTTGTGTGTATGTGTGCGTGTGTGTGTGTACACATGTACGCCTCTGTGTCTACATACACACACACGCATCTTTTCTTTAGATATAAAAAGATGAACACTAGGTGCTTTTGAAATTATTTTCTTTTTCCTTTATAGTTTTGGGAAAGGGGTGGGAGTGAAAACAGAGTACCCTTAAAACACACATACACACACACACACAAAGTGTGCAACTAGCCCAAATTCTGAAAGAATAAGAATTCTCGGTCCTCTCCAGAGGGACAGTTTGTTATACCCATGACTGTTGCCTGCAAAGAAATAAATAAAAGGGGAAAAAAAAGAAAAAAGAAACAAAAAAGGAACTTCTTACAGTTGTCTTTTGTGAACTTTAAGGTTTTGAGAGAATCTTCAATTAAAGCATGGCAGATTCACCTGTAAATATTTAGCCTTGAGAGGCCAATGATGTAAAGCAATTGTATTGATGGTTGTTTAACTCTTTTGTTTAATTTTTACAGTTAAATCCAGCTGTTAGATATGCAGGAGAAAAATAGTTTGCTGGCTAGCTCTATTCATTTATGTTAGCATTAATGCACATTTTTTTTTTAAAAGAAAAACCATGATCTTGTTTTTACTACCTGCTAGATATAGTGATAAAGAGGTGCTGGCATGCTTTACAGCACAGATCTGATTTTTTAAAATGTCCTGTACTAGTACATAAATCCAGTCATGCACTTTTTTTCATACACTACAAGGGGATGTGTAATATCCATGCTTCTTTTTTTATCCTTAAACTATTGCCATACTTCAAGTAAGTGTCTTTTAAAAAAAATTCACTTGTATAAAAATGGTCTGGTCAGTATAGGGCACAAATGCCAAACAAAAGTATTAGTGTTAACACAAAACTGCCAACTTTGCACAAGTTTCCAGAAAAGAAAATACAATTAGTCACTCAACATAACCACAGGCCAATTTGTCGGCCACCAGAAAACCGCTTTAAAAAAAGAACACTTGGTGATTCTTTCAAGTGCCGAATGTTATTAGAATCAACATTGCATCCTTCTTGCTTATATGTTAAGTTACATAAAAGGAAAACAAAATTATGTGGTGTGAAACAGCCAAGGCATTTGCTCTTCAGAGGCAGGATAATATTTCAGGATACAAAAGCCCAAATTACTCACTATGGAACAAAGCTGAAAATAGTAAAAGTGTTGAACACTCATTTCCAAGGACCTAACCCTTCTCCTTTAAAAAGAAAGAAGTAAGTCTGCACTGGGTTGGTCTGTTGTATGGCTGTCTAATTTTTTGCAAGTTAGGCAGTCGTCCTATGATTCAGGCCCGTTTGATAGACAAAATCAAAAGACATTTCACAGCGGCAGTTACTCAGAAGCTTTGAAAACATGTGCTGAACTTGAATTGAGCAACACTCCTTTCTGAAAAGCCAGACGAAGGAAGGGGGGTTTAAAATAGGATCTCTCACTGTTGAGTGTTTTGTGTTTCCCCACATGATTTGTCAGAGAGAAATGAAAGCAAGCCTGAAACCCAGCAATTGAGAGTGAGAAAGAGGGGGAGACAATTCTCCAAACCTTTTTTGTTTTGTTTTGTTTTGTTTCCGATGTTTACACATGTTGCCTGAGCTGGTTAACCACATGGGCAGCCCTCAGCTACCACAACATACTGACTAAATGATGATATTTACTCAAGTTCAGTCTGCAGCCAAAACCATTAGGACGTGCATTGCAGACTGTGTTTTGTTGTCTTTTTTTTTTTTTTTTTTTAAGTGGAGGGGGGAAAGACAGATAAACAAGGAATATTTTGTCTAACAGTACACAATAATTTAAAGAGAATGTATTTCTTTTCTGCATTTAATGGCCTCAAACATTTCTCTCATCGGTCTCAAGGTTAGAAATACCCCCTTTGTTTGAACTTTGCATGTTGTTTCCATTTTTCATGTTTTGTAATTATTTTTTCTATGTTCACATCAGCATTCACTTCCGTTAAATTTGCCAAAGGAAACTGTTAATATGTTTCTGTTGTTGTTATTATTCCTGTAGGATTTATTGTACCTCACAGTATTTATTGTTTCCAAAAATAAGCATCATTAGTTGAGGATTCAGTATTTTTATTTGTAAAAATTTCAGAAACAATAGATTCTTCAAGATAAGCTAGACTTGTCTAGAAGCTTCATCTTTTCATCTCCTTCAGAGGATACTATGGGGTTCGTTTAATTCGTTTGTTCTCCAGTGAGGAAAGACCAAAAGTATTCGCAGTACAAAAAAAACCATATCAAACACTATGTCTGTTAAATGACAAATGTTTACGGTAAAAAGCTGAGGAATTAGTAATAACCATTTTTGTTTTCTTGTACCTTTGAATTTCCCAAAGTCTTAATTGCTTTATTTTGGTGTTGTGTTAAATTGAATAGACAGAGATGTTTTCCTTTGTTTTATACCATATAAGACTATGTACAGTATGTTTGTGAAAAATTGAACTAGAATAATGAAAGTTTGTTTGCAAACATTTTCGTCCTCTTAGCATTCTCTGTGTTGCGCTGTTGCCCCACTACCAAATGATTTGAGTCAAAAGGGTGGAAAAAATATTTTTTAGTATCCCAAGAAGAGATTAGGGAGACACTAGCTTTTGGATTGTGAAAGACTGAATTACACCTAGTTTTATGAAAATTAACACATTTTTATTTCAGTGATATTTAAAAGTTATACTCTTGGCTGAGCTATTAGAACTCATCTTGTACAGAATCAATGTTTAGTCTGTTTAATTTAATGTCAACTAAAAGGTCAAATAGCCCTCGTGAGTGAATTACATAGCTGTCAGCAGGTCACATCAGCAAATGAACTGGGCTTAGAACAAATGTTTGTTGCTTGCCACAACCTGGGCTAATGTGAATAGCCAGTTAGAACAGCCCGGAAGTAATGAGATTCTCCAAGTAGAATTCCCCTTGCTCTTGTGAATGTGTTCGCCTGAGATTTGTCAGAGAAACGGCCATGAGTCCTGGACAACTGGCTCTTGTTTTGAAGTGTCTCCCCTATTTGCTACTGCTTTTGTGCCTCAAGTGCCCAAATGTTATGGTGGCCTTCTAAATGGGTGAAAAACACTTTCTAGTATAAAGCCTACTTGCTTAAAAAGTGACCGGGGGAGTGGATGGAAGCAAAGTGGCACCTGGACTTAACATGTAACATTATGGATTGCACAGGGCTTCCCGTCCCAGAGTGTTGCTTGTTCTTGGGTGTGTGCCTGAGCACAATGTTTTGACTTAACTGTACATCTAGTTAGGACAGTGATCCCAAGGCTTACTTGCAAACGGGAAGGCAAAAGAGATCAGCATTTTAATCACTGGGCCCTTCGTCTTTGTCCGTTTTCTACTCGTTTGTTTTTTCGTAGGAGTTTTCTATGGTGAAACGGTTTCTCTCGAGCTGCATCCATTCTGTGCTGGCTGAAAAGGAAGGGCGATGCAGATTTTCATGCAAGCAGCTTTCCCCCATTTGATTGATTTAACCACGGTTTTGTCACAGGTAGAAAATGAGGCAGTATTATTAATGTGCATGTTCACTAGCTGATGTCGAAACTTACTGTTTTGATCATTTTAAACTATGTTTTTGTACATATCAGAGAGGCTGAGTCTGCTTTAGGGAACGCCTGCACGCTGCGGAGGCGACGCAAAGAGCAAGAGGAGGGGTAGATGATGCGTAATTTGGTTTTTAAAATGGGATTAAGAAGCTGGACCCTCTTTGTTCTGCTATTAATTGTATGGAGATAAGTCAGTGCAATGTAATGCTTCTCAGGATCCTAGTCTAGCTGTCCAGTGCAGCCTGAGACCTTTTAAAGGTTTGAAGGTATTAATGCTTTCTTTCTCAACGTGAATAACATCTTTTTTGAAAATGTGTTTAGCACAATGGTGCCACTGTCCTTGTAGTGTGATTTCTTTGGTCATGAATTTCCAGGCCCTTCTAGTAAGAGGAGAAAGACACTTCCTTGGTTAACAGCCCTGTTACTGTATACATTGCTCTTAAAACAAAAACAAACTAACAAAAAACCAACCAAACAAACAAAAACTTGGAATATACCAAGAATAGGCTGCGATTCCAGAGGCCTTCTCCCCATTTTACTCAGGAGAAACCAAGTACTAGATTCCCACCAAATAAAAGTGACCTTTTGGACCCCTTCCTAGGTACACACCCCAGATGTGTACCAAGCAAATGAGAATGGAGGCCATTGGCAATTAAAACATAAGCCGGGAACCAGCTTGGGGTGGACATGCTGCTAACTGCTAACAGTTGACCTGAGCAGTCCTAACTTGTACTCGGTCTGTTAACGTTGGATTTGATTGACTAACAGAGTAAATAAAACTCAGCTGTAATAAGACACACCACATCTGCTATCAAAGAAAACAACCAGAAGAAATTTTCTTTTATTCCCCTTACATACTCCTTAACTTCTAAACAATTACAATAAATTTTATTCATTAAAAACTCAGAATATTTAAGTTAGAGGATCTCACTTCTCCCTCCCATGCTTTGTCTTTTAATGGGTATGGCCTAAGGGTGGTAAGGAGGGCGATAAAAGGCAGGTGCCAAAAAGACTGGAGGGAATGAGTTTTTCCAAAAGCAGAGTAAGGGGTACCAAGTAGAGGATTGGTACCTGCCCTGGTTTGGGGTAGCGAGAAAGGAAAATGGTGAATGAACCCGAAGTGTTTGTGCAAAAGAAAGGTCTGGTACACTTGTGCCTAGCAGTGGTGAGAGCATATGATGCACCGTCCCACAGAGCTCCCTATGACCAGGTGCACCACGGCACCCCAGTCTGAGTAACAGGGGAAAGCAAAGACAGCTGCATGGAAATACCGGTTCCTTATGGGTCAGAATAGCCAACAAGGGCACTGTGGGGGCGTTTTCTTTGCTTTTGGTTTTGTTTTGTGGGTGGGAAGTGATGGTGGAGTCCCTAAGGGAAGCAAAGAGATGTGGTGGGTCACCTAGGTTCTAGAAAAGGCTGGTGGTCAAACTGGGCTCTTAAATGTATTTTTTGCATCATGACTTTTGCATGGCCCTATAGCCATGATTGTAATGCCACTTGGCTAAAGCCTTCTTGTCCAAAATGGGAGCTCATTTACCTCCCTGTGAAGCATTAAAGTAACTCTTCTGTTTTCATGTTTTCCTGCAAAGCGAAAGCATGTGGCAGTCTTCCTCGTGTTAGAATTAAGATCATATCTGATGTGTCTCGGACTCATTTCCCTGCTCCCTGTAGTTGGAGAGTTGCTCCCCATAAATGGTAACTTGGAATTAGTGTTTATAAATCCAGCTGTAATACCAATGGGTGAATTAGTCTACAATCACTCCAGCCCAAACACCCACCCTTCCCTGTATCCTTCCGTCATCCCCCTTCTTTCCACATCTTGCCCAAGATGATGCTTGCGGTCATGCGGCAATAACTGGACATCAGATACTGTCTTTTGGCATCTGCTGAAAACTCCAAATGCCTAATGATGGGGTTTTTTAAAAATGAGCATTTTTTACAAGTACTCTGAATTGGATCAGCATTATCATTCATTATAATGCTAGATATATTTTTGAAACAACATCCTATAGTTGTTATAAAACTACCCTTATTCTTTTCTAAAGTGTTATTGTAAATTCATTTGACCTTTACTGCAAAAAAAAAAAAAAAAACTTTTTTATATAGAGTATCAAGACAAGGCTCAGTTTGTAACAAATAGTGGACCATTACAAAAGAGGAAAGGAAAAAGCTGGGGCTGAGCAGTGAGAAGCTTCAGTTCAATTTCACCTCATATCTTTCTAATAACTTACTTGTCACTTTATTACCTTCCAGTAATGTGAATGCTGCTGACAAGACTGTCACACTAACAGCAGACAACACCCTCTCCGCCTCAGTCCCAGCTCTCCTGGCTACTTATTGCCCTGGCCCTGAAGGGACACAAACTAATAGTGTGCTTTCCAGTTCAGCACTTGGCCATCAAATATAAAAGGATGCGTAATTGCCTGTTTATCCCTTGTGGGGGGGAAATGGAGTACAAGGGCTCGGCTTTCCCACTGAGTTCCCTGATGTACACACACATTCACAACTCTCCCTCTCTGTCTTTCTCCTTCCCTCTCCGTCTCTCCCTCTCTCCCTCCCCTCTTCCTCTTCCTTCTTGCTTCTCTCCCTCTCCTCCCAACACACAAGTGCGCACCCACGCGCGCGCACACACACACACACCTACTAAGCTACTTTGGTAAGCCCGAGGCTGCCTCTCCGAATCCCTCTCCAGCTATTAAATGGACAGTAACAAGATGACTCCTTAAAGGGTCAGTAGAGAGACCCTGTGACAGCATTCTTTGCGTCTTTAGAAACTAAGTATTGCAATTCCATGCTCACTCATTTTAGGAGTACTGGATGTGGCCCCCAGAATTGGAACAAAATGTCCCACAAGTCAGTGGCATAATGAGATCACCCCACATTCTGGAAGGAAAGCATTATAGTATTTTCCTTTCCCTTTGCAAAGTGCATATGTTGGAGACAAGTTGGTTGTGCATGGTGGTAAAGAGCTGTTTTCGCTTTGATCTAAATGCACACAGGTACCTTGAAATGAACACCTCTGCATCCACAGTGTAAGTGACAGCTTCACTGTCGTTTTGTGAAACTGCACTGACAATCCCAAAAAAGCGGGGGGTGGGAGAGGTGATGGGGCTTCTTACTTGAATCACCAAAATAGGAACTAATCTAAATGTAAGAGGTAAATTCTCCACTTGGGGAGGATTTTGAGAACTACAAGTAGAGCGCGCTTTACAGAGAAAAGTGACGAGGAGGAAGACATGAAAATGCTGCGTTCCGAAATACCTTGAGCCCAAACCACCTGTAAGTAGTGGCTGCTGCTCTTGTATAGTGGACTGTTTTGAACTGCTAAACGGTGGTTGGAAAGTGGCTAGTTAGTGACTGAGTGAAGCCCAAGATCGATCTGTAGGTCCTCACGGAACCAGGGGACTCCATGCCTCCTCCCCGCCCTCTGGCAGCGGGTCTGACAGAAGTTGTTGACCCCCGCTGTGAGCAGTCACATGGCAAATACATTTGTCAACCGAATGAGATGTGTGCAGGTGTCATCTTTGATGTGTACTTTTGGAGGGAGAAAAGCAGGAGACTGAGAGATAGAAAGCTTAACAGGTTTTTGTTGACAACTTTGTGCAAAATAATTTCATTAGCCAGTCTGAGGACTGGGGAGAGAAGCACTTTGAGCAAGGATTCTTGGGGTCAGAGAAAAAGCAGTTGGCTTCATGTTGTTTTAGTTCCTCCAGTATGTATATATTACAATCATTTATCAAACATCTTAATAGAATCTTAAATGAATTAAAAACTCAATTGCCAAAATTGCACAGGATCTGCTAACTAATATTAGCTTTCCTCCTTGAATTAACAGGGATGCTTGAGGACCTTTCCAATTTTTTTTTAATGCTTTTTTTCCTTAAGTTTCATTTAAAAAGGAAAAGAATCTTTGAAAGGAAGGAAGAGCAGAAAAAGGTATTTTAACAAAAAATGGAGAGAAGTAGATAGTATAAAAATATATTTCTTGAAGAGAGAGAGTATCTAAGTGCTATACCAAGACTTTATAAGGCTTCTGTTGCCAAATGTGATGTTGAAGTAATGCACAAAGAAGACGGCGAATCAATCCATTATTAACCGGCCCTGCCCACTTCCGCTGCGGGACCCGAGGACTGAGAGGGGACTCTAGGGAGCCCCTGGATATGTGGGAAAGCCCCTCTCACCTGGCCCGGCAAGTGTTTTCCAAAAGAGGGGGAGAAAACCCCAGGCCTCTTGGTAGTCCCAGTGCAAGGTGAGCTGACCCAGCGGGGTCTCAGTGGGAGCCCAGCAGCCTGCCTTTTCCACGCTGGGAGACGAGGGTTCCCCCGCCCCGCCTGAGAATCAGTGCGGTAGCGGAGAAGCATTGATTCAAGAGGTATAATGCGCTGAGTTAATAGGTTCACTTGAGATGTATAAACCAAGGTTGATTGTTTATTTTTTTTTCATCTAGTACTCAATTTGGAGCGTTTTTGCATGTCTCTGTACAGAGTAATCCATTCCTTTCATTGCCTATCTTAATCTCCCCTGACTTTTCCATTATCTTTCCACTCCCGCCCTTTGCTCTCCTTCCGATCTCACCGACCCCCTTAAAAAAAATCTTTTCTGGAGCAAGAAGGTAGAACACTCCCTCCCTCATCCCGATTTTGATCACTTTGGAAACATGTGTGTGTTCTACCCTGTCCAGGGTTTACATAACATGAATTAAGTGAATGAGATGTTCTAGTATTATGTATTAACCTGATATGACTATCTAAGATTTATAATATATGGTGCACTCGCTTTCCCATGCAAACTTTGGTTCAGCTGCCCTGCAGAGAAATGTTACCATTTTCCTAACAGTGCCAGTAAAAAAAAAAAAAAGAAAAAAGTGCAGGAGAGTTTAACTGTAGATACACGGAGATCAGAGAGTCAAGGAAGCTCAAGGAACAGGGGGAGACGTTGGTCTGAGGCCAGCTGGGCCCTTCCTCTAAGCTGGAGGCAGGTTGAGGCTCTGGGAAGGAAAGCTCTCTGTTCTCCCCTGCAGATGAAGGGCTAGTCCTTCAAGAACTAGCAAGATCCCTCACACAGTTGGGAGAACACATTAACATTCTACTTTACCCCAAGCCCACCAGTGTGTCTCCATAACAAAAACATTTGGCTTGACCTGCATATTTGACAGCAAAAGTGGCCAAAGGGAATCGAAATATCTTGAGGAAAAGGAATTTTCACCAAGATAGGTCCTCTCCCTGCCCCAGAGTTTGGGGGTCATTGCTTTCCTCGTTTACGTTATTCTCATCTGCATCGAAATAGTCTCTTCTGCTAAAGCCTGTCACAGAGCCAAAGTCTGTGCTCCACAAGGCAGCTGCACCAAGGGATAGGGATGGCTCGCACCCCCCGATGTAATACTCGTGACGTCGGTAGTTTCAGAAATACTGTATGTACCTTGAATGAGGGTTTTTTTCTGTTTTGTTTTGTTTTGCTTTGTTTTGATTAGTAGTCTGAGGGAATGAAAAGTTTTTTATTTGCTGTTTCCTTTGTTGTATTTTCTGTACTATAACTGTCTACCGTATGTCTTTTGCATAAAATGCATAAGGGTTTGGGGATGTAAATGGAATTTTATTCATATTTTGTCCAAATACCTCTTGTAATTTGTATCAGAATTCTTGTACAATTTTTATATTAAAGATTTATCAGTCACTAACCTCTTCTTACCTTCTTGATTTGAAGAAACCTCAGCAAACTCCAATAGACCTTTACAAAATACACTTAGTAACACTTCAGCTCACATGGTAATTCAGGCTATTGAAGCACACTTGTTGTATAACTCAGAGTCAATCTCCGGTTTGGACTGAATCCTGGTATTATTGAATACTCTTCTTAGGAAGATCAAACCCGTCTCTTGCTCAGATGGCGAAGCTGACTCAGAGCTATGAAGATTCTAGCCAGTCCTGACAGAGCCCAGCAAACATTGCCCAGTCTTCCTCGCTGAAGCCATCCCTGGAGGGATGAATTTTCTGTGTCTCCCCAGAATTCCTGTTCCCCCAAAGCCCTTTGCCCAGGCTCTTTTTAGGAAAGAAAGACCAAAGGGAGAACTTAGGTATCTTCGCCACTTAGCTTTCTATAAATACGCTGTTTTCCCTCCCCCGCCCTTTGAAATTCGTGGACTGCAGCCAACAGGATGATGACTATATATTTTTTTTTTCAGACTAAATGCTTGTGTTTCAGTTTATAGTCCCTGGGCAGTGGTTTTCTGCAGATTGTGCTTGTTATAATCTAGAAATAAAACTAGCAGAAGGACCAATGTCCTAATCAGTGACATTTCTTCCTCCTGTCATCCTGCTTGAGGGACAACAGGAAGAAGCCCATCGAAGGTGCTTTCAACTTAGCGTCATTAACTACCACCCCACCTCTTACGCTCTTCTTTGCTAAAAATGTGGCTAACCCAGTCTACCGTTCCTTGGAGTCTCCTTTCCAAGCTGGCATTTTTCTGTTCTCCTTCCCTAGCACTAGACTTGCCCCTCTCTCTGACTTGTTCCACCCACTCCACCAAGTTCGTTTGGCCCATCACCAGGGACATGAACTACCCCAACTCTACAGCACCCTTGGCCCTGGGCCTCCAGCCAGCAAGAGGCCGGTCAGGCTGTTCTCAGGCCCACAGCGAGGAACCACCCGCCAGCCTCAGACACTGCCGACTGAGGGGCCCTCCCAAGGCAGTGGGATGCCAGCCACCGAGCCTTGATGGGGGTCTCCCTCCTCGATTTCCCCTGAGCATCCCTGGGTGGGTTGGGGGGGGCAGGGTAAGGGCAAAAAAGCGCTAGGTTAAACAACTTTGGAGAAGTCAACCTCCATTGACGCATGTGGTTATTAAATGTCACGGATGTATTAACGCGCTCCTGCAGGGAATCCAAGCGTAATTAGGATCTTTTCATCTGTCACAACACGTCTGTAATTGGCAAGAATTCTCCTTCTTCTTAAGAAAAAAAAAAAAAGTTGTTTTAAACGTTCCTAAATGGTGGAAATCATTCTGTTTAGCAAGGAGGCACCCATGAAGACAGTTCTTGGCACCAAGCTCATCAAAACTGCCTGGGTCACGGCCAGGGGCTGTCCCGAGCCCCCGGAAGGCTGGCCGTCTGCTGGTTTGCCCCGTGTCAGTTGACAATATGACAGTAGATGAAGTGCTACGAATTTAATAAAGCTGCTCTGAGGACAGGGCCGATCTATCAGTGAAGACCAGAGAGGACCGCCTCGGTGGGGGCTGGGGAGGCGCGGCGGCAATATTGAACCGCCCGAAGTAATACTGGGGGGAAAAAATCTATCGACCCCCAGCGAGGCGCAGTTATTTTTAGTCACCTGACTCTCGGGCACCCAATCATTACCCATATTCATCAGAGACGTATAATGAACAGAGGTATTGATTAACACGGCTGGCTGGAGAGATTTCCCAACAGTGCCCGTTCACACTGATAGGTCTCCAATGGGAATACAGGCCACGAGGCCCTGGAACATAACTTATCGTGTTCTAGGTCCTTCCATTGATTTTATTTGGGGGGCAGGGGGAGGGAGGAACAGCCTTGCACACAGTGGTGCTCCCCTGACCTTTCTCTGAAACCTTCCTTGGTGGGGGAGGTAAAAAAAAAAAAAAAAAAAAAAAAAAAAAAAAAAGGAAGAGGAAGAAAACCAACTCACTTCCAGAGTCCACAAGGACACAGCCCAGCTCTGTTTTCCGCCTCTGCCCAGGCTGGCTCTGGCTCCCCTTCCTCCCCTTTGATTGCCGGGCGCGTGCGTTCCCCTGATTTACAGACGGGCGCTCGGAGCTGGGCCCCGCCAGTCCGAGCTTAGAGCCATCAGGCATACGAAGCCTCTCCTCCCCTAAAGATCAACATATGGCTTCGGGAAATTATCGTGTTCGGCTAATTGCACCAAGTTGGCATGGTCGGAACATAATGAGTCCCGGTTTCAGCATGCTGACCCCAAACCCAGTGATGCCAGCGCATCGTAACTTTCCAAGCATTTTGCCTCATGGCAGGAATCCTCATTGAGCTGCTGTTCGCAAAAGGCATTTGGTTCGATTCCTAGCGTGCGCCCTGGTCCCGCGCTGCGGAAGCGTTCCAATCCTACGAGAGGGGAGCAAGCGTCCTTCCAGAGCGCTCGCCGCGACCCACGTGCCCTAACCTTCGGAAGCCACGTGCTGCCTGATGGATAGCATGCCGCTTAAAATGCTGATATAGAACTAGAAACCATTAAACCCGGGGGAGGGGGGGGTGGTGTACAAAGTAAAGGACTAAGACAAGGACAACTGTAAAAAATAAAGCTCGAATGCATCATCAGGAACCAGAAATTCAGGAAGTGCAACAGTCTGTCCTCTGCACTGAGTATCAGCAACACTTGACTTGCAGATTAATGAAATGCTATAGGAATCCCCAGTAACCCTTAACCACCGAGCCCGGGGGAAGTTTCTCCTCGGCTCCAGTCTCTTCTTATCTGAGCCCAGGTTTTTGATGACGTTGAATTTCATTTGCCTCGGATTATCCTCATCAACCTGCCTTATTGTGACTTACCTTGGCCAGCAGACCTTTTCCTCCCGAGGGGTAGCATCTCCTTCAACTTTCTTGCTTATATGCATCACCTTCAGCCTTTTCTTTGCCCTTTTTCCTTTTTCCTTGAACTTTCAGTTCAATTTCTGTTTTCTTGGCTGATACCGTTTAAAAAAGCCAAAACACACACAAAAAAAACCAAGTTCCATATCTTGGAATCCTCTGGGGTTAGACTGGACCTTGACTTCTTTCCAAATGTAAGAGCTTATGAGGAAAACAAAAATATCAGAGTCTTCAATAATTTTGAATCCAAAGTTCTGCATATTGTGTAGGAACTTCACATCTTTGGAATGCTCCAGAAAATGGGCATAAGCAATTGAAGCTGGAGGTTATCAGGGGTTTTGGGTATGTGCTACGTAAGGTGACTTTAAATGATCAGGCCACTTCCAGGTTTTTAGAGACATTCATTTTTACAAATATAAGCCCTATTAACAATTCAAAGCACTCTCATAATTCCCCATATTTGTTCTTTCTCATGATCTCAATTTCCATTTTTCTTGCTTTTTTTTTTTTCCTCCTCTTAAGTGGAGAATTTCCTTCCAAAGTTTTGCAAAGTCATTTGCAGACTGAAAACAAGACACTTATTTGATTATTTTCAGATGTCGCCTCAGTTGGTCTTTAGCAGAAAGTAATCCCACAAGATGTTATGCTTTCTGCTTTTTGTTCTTTCAGAAACCACAAATCTGTGTGTTTGAAAAATATGACTCTCTCCAAAGCCCCAAGCCTCACCGACAGAGCTCACATGTGAGGCTGGTTCATGCTCGCAAGCAAACTTGTTTTTTCAAGGATTCAACAGAGTCCACTCACCTTGCATAGATCTGTGAGCCTAAGTAGATAGGAGGGAAAGCCAGGACACGGGTGGGACTCAGGAGCTGTGTTCCCATGTGGGAACTGTGCTGTAAACACCTTAAAGATGGGTTGTTTCTCTAGCTTGCAGCTTCTGGTACTTAGTAGGTGATCAGCGCCCATTAGCAGAATAGGTAGAGAAAGGCATTGCAGGGGCAATGGGGGCGGGGAAGGTTGGGGGATGGAGACTTTTATTAAATACCGAAGTCATAGCCAGCCTTACTATTAGGCGAGGGAGGCGCCCATCACACACCAGGATAGAATGCATGGATCAGCTATTTGCAGGCTCTGAAAAGCGAAGAGTCTAACAGAAGCTTGGAGAAGGAAGACCAGGATTCAAATGGCCTTACTTTGTCATTTCTCTCCCTTGAGTGTGCCTTGGCTGGCCTGAATTCATCAAAATCCAAAACCCATGAGTGGCACCAAGGCTGGACAAAGGGAGCTCCAGAAGCCCTGTAGTCAAAAAGTGGAGAAGATAACAACAAATGGTCAAAGGATAGGAGACATTGCCTGTTTTTTTCCTGCCTCTAACGCCTTCCTCAAAGCCAGGCAATTGTGACGAGCAGCAGCGGCCATGGGAACCTGCAGGAACAGAAACTCCGCACCCTGGTAACTGCTGCTGTTTCAAGGGTGGAGAAACCCCTTTTACTTCCACCCACCTCCCACCTTTTGGTCCTGGAGGCAAGCAGAGTCCCTGCCGAGCACCGGCTTTCTGGGCCAAAGACTGAAAAGGCAAGGTTGGAAAGCTCCAGAAAGATAACGGAGAGAAAAAGTATCTGAAATAGTAAAGGCTGAAAACTTGCTCAATTTGGCAAAAAGACACAAACCTACAGATTCAAAAGGCTCATTAAATCCAAACGTCATCCTGTCAAAGAAATGAACACCCAGACACAGTATAATCAAATTACTGGATTCTACAGATTAAAAAAAAATAAAGAAAATCTCAAAAAAGAAAAAAACTGAGAAATATGGTGCATTACATATAAGGGAACCGTTGGGATGACTTTTTTCATCAGAAACCAAGAAAGCCAGAAGAAAGTAGAACAACATTTTAAATGTGCTGAAAGAAAAGAACTGTCTACCCAGAATTCTAAGTCCAGGAAAAATATTCTTCAGGGATGAAGGTGAATTAAAGACATTCTCAGCTGAAGGAATTCTCTCTCTCTCTCTCTCTCCCTCTCTCTCTCTCTCTCTCTCTCTCTCTCTCTCTTTTTTTCGTCCAGCATACATGTTCCAAGAGAACTAGGGAAGGAAATTCCTTCGAAAGCAGGGAAATGATACCAAAAAGAAATTTGGATCCTCAAGAAAGAAAGAAAGAAAGGCAACAGAAATGAGAAATATATGGGCAAATATAATAAGTTATTTTTCTGATGTTAATTTTTGGAATTTGAAAGCAAAAATGATAGCATCGTCTAATGGTGTTTTCAATGTATGTAGATGTAAAACATAAAACAACTATGACATAGGATGCACTCGTGATTCTATTCATATGACCTTGTCTGGAAGACACAACTGTGGCCATGGAGAAGAGATAGGGGGTGGCTAGGGTGCAGGGGTGGGGGGCGGGGGGTGCATGGCAGCAGAGAGGTAATGGGAGAACGTTTGGGAGAGAAGGAGCAACACTGTTTCCTGTTTGTGGTGGTGGGAACACAGATCTATATGTGTACTGAGTTTTATAGAACTGTCCACAGAGAAAAAGTAAATTTTACCTGTTATTAATTTGGCTTCAGTGGGTTAAAGCCTCTGCCTCCAGCTCAAGTCGTGATCCCAGGGTCCTGGGATCGAGCTCCGCATCGGTCTCTCTGCTCGGGGGGGGGGGGGGGGGGGCGCCTGTGTCTTCCTTTCTCTCTGCCTGCCTTTCTGCCTACTTGTGATCTCTGTCCATCAAAAAAAAAAAAAAAAAAAAAAAAAAAAGAATAGGGAGTAGAGCTAGGTCCCCAGGGATCTGATTGGAGAGGGAGTGAAACCTGCCTCTCGCACCCTCTCACCCCTGGGTTCTAGATGATTCGTCCTTTACTTGCTTGCTTTTCCAGCCATGTCCTTAAAAGAGGGCAGCATCTTTCACACCCAAATGATGAGGCTTTAAAGAAAACCCTACAGAGGAAATGCATTGACTAACATCCATCTTAGGGTTTAACCACTCTCTGGCTTCTTGCTGGTAGTGTGTTTTGACAGAAGATGGCCTGGAAAGGGAGAGCAGGACAACTATGAGAGGACGACTAAGACAGTCCAGTAAGCGAGATTGGCAGGAAAGGTAAGGAGAGAACCAGACCCGTGGCAGGGAAGGTAGGGAAGCTAGAAGTGCCAAAGAGGAAGTGTTTGGCCACATGAAACACTGCAGGGAAATCAGTAAGGTGATTAGAAAGCATTCATTGGATTCGTTGATTGGGGAAGTCATCCGTACTTTGGAGGAAACAGGGCATATTTTTTTGGTTTATGCATCCCAGTGCTGACCAGGCTCAGGGTTCCTTGCTAGTTAAAAATACTTCGCCCTCAGCCCCCTGCCACAAAGCCACACTAGGTTGACTTTCGCCAAACCGTGACTGGAGACTGGAGAGGAAAAGGTAGTTCGTGTATAGGCTGGCAGGTGTGCTCAAGAGGAGGCCTGGTACAAAGCAAAGATAGAAATTCGCTATTGAAACCAGAGAGACAGAGAGAGAGCGAGCAAGAGCAAGACAGACAGACAGACAGAGGCTATGAACACCAACAGAGAGATGGATAAAGACACCAGTCCCTTCGGGGGCCCTGGGCCACAGAAGTGCATACTTGAGGGTGGGCGTGGACCTTATTAGGAAGTTTTGTGGTGAAGGAAAGAAAGCTTGTGATGGAGGTGGTCAAGGGAGGAGCGGGTGTGTGATTCTTCCAGTCACAACATGAGGTCCAACCCCAAGACCAGAAACAAATAGAGGTTCTCTGGGGCTGTCCGAGCTTCCCCCATTTGGCCTCCTCTTTCTCCCCTTGTGGAGGCACGTGAGATACTGTCTTGAAAACCTGAACACAATTTACCAAACCTTAATCTATAAACTCCCCCACTTTATAGATGAAGAAGCTGAGGTATCAAGACTTTATTGGTTGCTCCACACATTAGTGCTAGATTGTGATTGAAATAAAGATCTTCTGGGGCACCTGGGTGGCTCGTCAGTTAAGGGCCCAACTTTGGGTCAGGTTGTGATCTCAGGGTCATGGGATCAAGCCCCTGCATTGAGCCCCACATCCGGCTCCGAGCTCAGCAGGAAGTCTGCTTCAGATTCTCTCTCTCCCTCTTCCCCTCCCCCATGTCATGCATGTGTGCATGCTCTTTCGTAAATAAATACATAAACAAATAAGTAAATAAAATCTTTTAAAAATCAATAAAGCTCTTCTGACTTCTGGCCCAGGACCATTTCCATTCAGGTTGGAGGAGGGCACTGAAAGTAGTCGATGGGCGTTAACGGATCCACAAGAGTAGAAACCTGGGACTGTCCTGAACAAACCAGGATGTGCGGTCGATGCAGGGAAAATTCACCACCTTTCGGGCTACTTCCCAACTCAAGATCACCCAGGTCCCACCTGCCAGCGAAGCCCTTTCCACTTGCAGCATTTGGTGTCCGGCATCTCTCCCATCTCCTGAGCACACAGAACCTGAAACTGAACCGGGCCCTGTCCCCGGCTTTTCTATCTAATATCCTTTAGGACAAGCTGCCCTGATACTTTGCCAGACTTTCATCTGTTGGGGGATAATGGGAAGGCAGGTTTTGCCTACAATAACTACATTTTTGGTCCCAAATATTTCAGCCCCATCCTGGGGAAAGGGTTACACTTCTGTACCTCTTTGACATCTGGCTTTGACCATGTTGCTTATTTTAGCCCACGAAATGGGAGCAGAAATGATGTGGCTCATGGGCGGGGGGCATGTCAGGAGTCAGGCTGTGCTTGGACATATATTTTCCCTCTGCCTCAAGAATGGCACTGCTCTGGAGGGGGACAGCTGCGTCAGTCTCGGTCCAAGGCGTGAAGATGACACAGAGCAGATCCACAGCAATAATTAACATGCAGCATTAGCAGGAATTAAAACTTGGTAAAGCCACTGAGATGGGAGAGGGTGTCATTTGTTACTGCGGCGTTCCTTAGCTTAATCTAACTGACACGACGCTCTCTCCAAGATTCAAGAGAGCTACGATGGAGAGTTCCCAAACATAGAAACAGACCAAAATCATAATAAGGATGCTGACTTTAAAAAAATCCATCTTGATATATCCAATTCATCCAAATACATAATTTTTAAAGAATCATCTCCCTTCCTCAAGGTCTTCCTTACCCTTTGGCTCTCCCCAGCCCTGCCCTAAGTTCCCCACAGCATGATCTGAGGACAAAGTTTGTTTGGGCAGGACCCTTGGGGTCAAATCAGCAAGTTCTTCACAATCTCTGTTGTGTGTATGTTAGAGAGATTATTTATATTGATCTTACCTCTAAAAAAAAAATCTCTGAATGTTAAAATTGATCAGGAAAGACTTCCACTGGGAGAGAATGGTTTTTGAAAAACATTCTGGCAGATTTAAACAGTAAGTTGTGTGTGGGTGTGTGTATTTGTGTGTGTCAACTTTGTTTTTAGGTGGGCTCCTTTCTAAAAAATTAGTTACATATTTGTTATTTTTAAAGATTTTATTTATTTATTTGTCAGAGATAGAGCATAAGCAGGGCAGCAGCAGACCGAGAGGGAAGCAGGTTCCCACTGAGCAGGGAGCCTGACACGGGGCTCAATCCCAGGACCCCAGAATCATGACCTGTGCCAAAGGCAGATGCTTAACCGAATGAACCACCCAGACGCCCCAGTTATGTGTTTGAACAAATTTAATGATAATAAGGAATCCATTATTTTTCTAGTCGTATTATCAAATAGCTATGCCTGTTTGCAACAGAATGATTTTTCCTCTCCTAAGGAAATTAATTTCAGCCCAGTTTCCTGGCTTCCCCCAAAGTTTTCAGGTTCCAGTCCTTCTTTCTTATCTGCTCATGACATTCCTGTCCTTAGGACTCAGTTCATAGACTGAACAGAATTCTGACGTCAAAGAGCTGTCAAAAAGCAACAAATTGCAAAGCGCATTTACCTTAGAAGCTTTGCAGAAGGGACTGGGCAGAACTGGTTGGCACTGCTGGGGCAGTTCGCCAACCCAAAGCCCGGAGGTGGTCTGGGGTCCATGTTCTCCGATGCTCAGCCCCCTCCCCTCACCCTGTCATCCATTGGCTTCTCAACCTTCCGCACCTCAGCCCGTGACTTTACCACCTTGTCACTCTGACAGAGGCCACCAGTGTCTTCCCTCCCACCTCCCTGAATCTTCTCTTCCCTGTCCCCCCGGACAGTTGCGGCATCTGTCACGGACCCCATCATCCTTGAAATCTTCCTGTTCTGAGGACCTAGGGTGCCATCTCCAGAACCCAACCTCCTCACAAATGCAGCTGAGTCCCCTTAGAAGGGCCCTTCACAACGTGCTCCCAGCCACCCGTCACACCGTAGCTGCTACGAACCCAACCCTCCGCTGTTTCCTAAGAGACTCCTCACCCATTTTATGGACCTAAAAGAGCAAAAGCCTCTCTAGAGAGGCCAGGAGGTTCTCTAGAACCTCTAGAATCTGAGGGATCAAAGACTCTATAGAGATTGGGCTTCACCTACGTAGGTGTGGAACCGTCTGGAAAACAGTGACTCGCTTCTTTGGCTTCAGGCCCCTGCTCCCACTGCGTTTTCTCCCCGCTAGCCTTCCTCTTGTCATGGGTGACCCCAAGCAAGTCATGAAATGTTTCAGTAAGGTGGGGTGAATACCTCACCTCACACTGTTTTGAGGACATACTGCCTTATGACTAAAACCACTTACCACGGTGCCTGGCACATGGCACATACTTGAAAAATGTAGATTTTTTTTTCCTTTGTTTCCTGACCAAGCCTATTTGTTTTCCAGCCAGTAAAGTCTTGTTCCTAGCTGTTATCTTTTTCATATTCACACATTGTTCATTCTCCCACTGGTTATTGATAATTTGCACGGGCCAGGCCTTGTTCTAGGTTCCGGGGACCCCTGAGTGAGGACCCCAGCTTCATCAAAGGCCTGGTCTTAGCCTGGGGCTGGGACTCCGCTCTCCTCTAGCCACACTGGAATTAAGTCAGTCCTCAGCGCACGTCCCCAGCCGGCAGAGTCTCATTTCATCTCTCCACTGTCTTTTACTTTGGTTTCTGGTCCTTTCCTCCAACCCTCTTAGCTCGTGGCACTATATGATAGGAAAGAAAATATATGATAGGAAAGAAAAATAGACAAAAAGCTTAATGATGCATGGAGGGTTTTGCAACGGTACTCCCTGCTGTTTGAAAATCACCAACAGTTGAGAAGAAACAAGGCTGAGAAATATTCACATTTAACTATATCAAGCCTTCCTCACCAGCCCAAGCTCTTCAGCTCAGAGAGCAGGAGGGACCTGGAGGAGTTTGGAGCGGATCACGGTGCGAACCAACCTGCTCTCGGCCATATTGCTCCCAGCCAAAGCAGAGTCGTTCCAGTTACTCCCAGATCAGTTTGCTTTGACCAGATCTCCAGGATCCATGTCGGGGGGCACGTCCTTCTTTGTGGCCCTGGTGCTGATCTGGGTGCCTGGCGTTGGCTAGGTGCACAGTGAATTCTGGAGAACACCAGTTCCAGGCAAAGGATCCTCAGAGTCTGGGTCAGAGGCTTCCTGACTTTTACAGTCATACATTCTGACAGTACGATGCACGGGGCTGAGTACACGGTGGGTGCTCAGTCCACATCTGCTGGATAAACAAAGGACTGAATAAAGGGACGGAAGGGGGCGAGTGGAAAGATGTTTAGGAGCTCCTTCTCAGCCCACGGACTGTGACCGAGCTGCGATAGGCAGGCAGCAGCTCCCGGAGCATGGGGGACCCAGTGTCCCTGCCCTCACGGTGGCCCCGGGGTCACGTGTGTGCAAGGCCGCTGCCCTCCCCCATCCCAGAACTGGAGGCCTCCCCTGATCGGGCTGCTTTGGAAAACTGCTTGCACCTGGCCTGGGAGAACACAATTAAAAGACGCCGTAAAAATTGACAGATCCCAGTGCGGAGGGCCGAAAATACATTACAATTCCAATCGAACTATAAATAAAGCCCCTAAATTAAATAAATCTCCCACAATTATGGATTAAAACATGTTTAGTGTTAATGGCCTTGCACATGGACCCTGACTCCCGAAATTGTTGCTGAGGCTGCATGGCTGGGGGATTGCATCATAATTAACACCAGGCCTTGGGGGTGGAGGCAGCGGCAGGCAGCCTGAGGTTCAGCCGTGGGCCTTCGGGAGGCGAGGAGGGGACCGATGAGGCTCCTTGCCCCCAAGAACTCACCCCACCCTTTCTTGGCCACACTGATCCTTGGCTTAGAAGGATGAATCTGGAGATGCCCATTCCTGCTTGGGGCCTGACCTTGGACATAAAGGCTTGTTCTAGGTTCCAAGCTCTGGCTCCTCCCACGGATGTCCGGGGGCACCGAAGAAATGACCCAGTGCCACAGAGGGATTGTTGCAGAACTATCTGGAGAGCTCAGTGACTGCTCACTCCTTCCCTGTTGCTTTGAAGTCCATAAATTGTAACATAAATAATCAGCAATAATAGCAATAATATCATGCATAAGTTTCCTCTAATACACCTCAAATCAGTAGGACCAAGGAAGTTGGTCATGTCAAGAAGGACAAGAAAAGATACAAGAACTTGAGCTCCCCCAAATCAATATGATTCCTCAAATTTAGGAAACTCTTATGGGAGAAAAGCATGGAGCCTGGAGTTTTCTTCAAGACAGATTCTTACTTCTCACTGATACTCAACAGTTGGGAAAAGACCACAACCCCATGGACCTGCCCCCCATCTCACCCCCAGAGCAGGTGGTTCTGTGGCCAAGAGTGGGGGTTCTGGGTTCGGGAAGCTTGGTTCCCATGGCCCGAATCTGTCACCTACTATTGAGTGCTCCAAAAAGGGGATAAAAATAGTCCTTACTTCTTGGCAGCAGGGTTCTGGCTCACCCTAAGCAGTCGTGAGCATTCCCTGCTGTCGTGATCGTCACTGTGGAGGACAAAGCCCCGTCCCCACTCGCTCCCTGTGCTCTAGTGGCAGAGGGCTCGTCAGCCCCTGGTCCCCCTGATGAGGGGTCAGGGGAGACATGCGCGTTGGCAGAGGTGGGAAGAACATGGTGGAGGACAGACACTTTCCAGTCAGCTGACTTGCCCCCTTGAGCAGCTTGCCTGCACCCAGAGAGAGATGATATGTATTCACTGGGTTCCTGGGGGGGATGGAAGAAGGGGAACCTCATGGAACGGGCTTCTTCTGAGCACCCCACACAGGCTCTCTGCACCCAGTAAAGGCTGGATCCCACTCGCTCCCTCCCAGCTATTTTTCAGCTGCCTTAGCAGAACCCAGGGAGGATCTTGAACATCAGCCTACCCCAAGGGGCATGGGGGCATGGGGAGGGCTGGTTGAGAGAGGCTGAGCCTCCCTGGGGAATGGCGTTCAGCAGCGAATGGGCTCCGTGCAGGGCTCTTCCCCCTGCCACCCTCGGGGTGAACAAGCCCCTGACCATGGCTGTGTGCGGCCTCCGACCCCATCTTTCGGTCCCCATTTGGCCTCTCTGACCATGCTATTGTCCGACTGAGATTTTAAAGACAGATCCTACCACATTACCATCCTGCTTAGAAAAGTTTCAACGGGTGCCCCTTTGGATAAAGTGTAAAACTCCTTAAGAGTCTTTACAAAATGGTCTACTGGGTTTTTTTGGTTTGGTTTTGTTTCCTATTCCTATACCTTGCACTTTGAGTTAAGTTCTCAGGCTCTCTCTGGCTCGGTTTTGCTCCGGTAGGCTTAGTGCATGTTCTTACCCCGTGTTTAGAACTTTCTTCCTGCTGCTCCTGGCAAGCCTCACCTGGCTGGCTCCTGGTCCTGGCTTCTGTATCCCATCCTGCATGAGGTCTTCCCTGATCCCTCGTGCTTGAGCTCGGTGCCCCTCCTGGCTACCTCCTCAGCAGCTTGCTCAGCTCCCACCAACACCCTGCGTATCCATGTGGGATCCCCCAGCTATAGGTCTGCGACCCCGCGAGACGACAAGTTCCAAGAAAGCCCCTTTCCTTCATTCACCGCGTATTCGTGCTAGAACACAGTGCCAGGCCAGTTACACAGGGGATGAGAGACAGATAAAGACAGAGAGAGAGAGAGAAGAAAGGGAAAGAAAGAAAGAAAGAGAGAGAGAGAGAAAGAAAGAAGGAGGACGGGGAAGGGAAGGAAGGAACGTGTGAGAGAGAGAGAGAGAGAAAGGAAGAGAGAGGAAGGAAGGAAGGAAGGAAGGAAGGAAGGAAGAGGGAGCTCATTTTTGTACTTCCTGCTTGGCTGTGTTGTTTCTTGGCATCTCCACAGGGACAACCGAGCATGTGTCTTCCCTAGTGAGTCAAGAACCAGCTCTGAAAGCACCAGAGTGAGAGGGGCCTCCTTGGAATTGGTAAGCACCTGTAAACCTTGGCGTGGAAGGTTTCTGGTTTCACCCATCCTCTCACCAGCAGATACAGATACAGATGTAGAGATACAGCTGTATTGCAAGGACTTGACCCCTGTGACTATGTACAGGCTGGCTATACAATTCTGAACAACTGGACTCTCAGGCATGGGGGGAAGCTGCGGTCCACAGGCAGAATTTCTTCTTCCCGGACACCTTCCTTCAACTGATTGAACCAGGCCCACCCTGGCAATTTAGGATAATCTTGCTAATTCAAGTAAAGTGATCGTAGCTTTTAATCACATCTACAAAATAATTTTACAGGGACATCTAAATTAGTGTTTGAATCACCAAGGACTACAGCGTAGCTAAGCCCACACATAAAACTCATTCACCAGGTCTTGAAAATCTAGGTCTCTTGCCTCCTGCCCCCGGCTGATCTCTGTGCCCTGCTCATTTTCTCCTTGTTGAGGCAGAGAAGACTAGCCTGTACTGCTCTGGGGCCTTCTCCAAAGGATATTTCCAGATAGGATTATTTCCAGAAGGATGGCTTTTTTCTTGTAATGATCTGCAAAGAATCTGGAAATCATAGATATGTTATGTGAGAAACCCGTCTTCAACCTCCCAGAAAGAGGGGTACAGGATACACTTGCCTGGGGGCCAGGGCCAGAAGGAGGAGTCCAGGGCAGGGCTTGTCTGTGCTCGGATGCGCCAGGATGGCTGGTCAGGGACTTGGGGCTGGTCTCCATTCTGATCTGTCAGTTCTGGGCATGTTGGTTGTTAAATATTTTGCCTATCAACACGAGGCCGAGGTTAGGCTCCCCTGGGCCAGCGTGGTTTAAGGATAGTAGCCATTTAAAATAGACCTGACAGCTCAGTTAGTCAAAAAGGGCTGTTGATACTTGAGTATCCCCAAGACACATTCCCTTCTGTCAATCCCAACATGGAGGTGGGGAACCGGTCACAGCCTGGGATGGCAAAGATGGCGCCATCCCGTGAATGCTCTAGGAATCCTTCTGGAATCCTGGCGGCAGAGAACCCCCTCCCAGTGGCTTAGAGTTAGAGAAAGACCATAAAAGGACTCGCAGACCATTGCTCGCAGGAGCTGGAACTGGACTCTGAGGCGTGACAGAAGACTCCACACGTCAGAGCTGGGTGAGAGCCCAAGGGTTACTGGCTCCAAGCTTCCAGGACAGGGATCAACATGAGCCCTGGGTATTTCCCAAAATGTGTTCCAGAAACTGGCGATCAGGGCCCTCTCCTATCCCTCAACACCCACCCCCCGCCCCCATCAAATGTCTGGAAATACTGAGACAAGAAACGAAATGAAGGAGGAATCTTCCCCGGAGAGCTTCTCCCTGTTAATGATCATTGTCATCAGTACCGTGTAATTGTCTGCTACGGCTACCACTTCCAGGTAGAGGAAATGATTTCTGATTGCCCTCCTGAAATTTTCTACTGAAAAAAAAGTACAGATTTGGAAATAAGACAAAATAAACCCATTTCCTCCTGCTCAGTTACAACAGCACATGCAGGAGGAAGGATTCTCCCTCTGAGCATACTGTGACTGGGGTGGCACGTTTATGCTCCACCAGCAGCGAAGAAGGACACCCTGGAACAGCTTCTGCTCAGGAGGAGCTTTTCTGCTAGACAGTTAGGATGGATGGCCGAAACAACAGACAACCTGAGTCACTGTTTCCAATCCTACGGGTTCATCGTAAGATGATAAGAGGGAAGTGGTAAGAGATGATAAGAGACAAAGTGACTTTGTCTCTTATTATTAGAAAAAAATGAAAGCCATCTAAGCAACAAACAAGGTTGGTTAAATGACTTCAGGGATTTTTCAATTGAAAGTAAAGTTTTTCAAGTTTACCAAGAAGAGGATGTACGGAAAAGCAGGCAAGCCAACTTTGAAACAGGAGCAATGCCTTGATTTAACGATTATCAAAGCATATTATATTACCATAATGATTAAAGCAGTGTGATAGATCCTCATCTCTCTCTCTCTCTCTCTCTCTCTCTCACACACACACACACACATACACACACACACATTTACTTGACTCACTCAGCTAACTCAGTAAGTGCTGTTGCGATTTTCTGACGTAGGTACCGCATTTGGACCATCCTAGCTGCCACCAATACAACACCGACTTACCATTTTCAGTAGGCCCTCCATTCCCAAACCCCGACAGGATGTAAGCTTCATGAGGACAGCAGTTGGGTCTGCCTTGCTCTCAGTTAATGGGATTCCAAGTTTGTCCGGAATGGTAAAATGCTGAGTCCCACGTGATCAATCATGACTTTCTTAGTCAATTTTTTGTTGTTAAAGGGCCTGATTGAAACCACTGGAGGTTCTATGGCCATACTTTGTTATGACTGCTCATTTCCTGCCACAATGCGGCAAACACAGCTGCGGACAACGCACGAGTGACTAGACATAGCTTCGTTAAACAACAACAACAACAAAACAAACAAAACCCAAGCACTTTAGTAACAAAAAAAGTCAGTGGAGACAGATTTGTCCCAATGGTCATGATTTGCTGAGTTTGATTATAAGCCTAACATTTGGACTCTGGGACCTCTTCACACCCTTTAGAATTATTGAGAACACTGAAAACCTTTTGCATACGTGCGTAAACCCATCAATGTTTTGCATGTAAAATTTAAAACTGAGAAATTAAAAATCAGTCATTATTTCATTTAAAAATAACCATAATAAGCCCATTACGTGTTAGTAGGAAACAACTATGATTTCCCAAACAGAAAACTGGCGCAATGCAATTTTACATTTTTGTAAACCTTTTTAACATCTGGCTTAATAAAAGACAGCTGGATTCTCGTATCTGCTTCTGTATTCAGTCTGGTGTGATATGTTGTCTGAGTTGAAAATTCAATCTCGTACAGAGATGGTGTTGGAAAGGGAGGCCTCAGAGAACGTCTGAAAAGGAGACCCTCAAGGCACTTTGAGAACCACTGGCCCATGTTGATTGGGCGTCTGTTCTTCCCCAGGGCTGGATGCTCAGTGTCCCAGACTCCCTCACAGCTGTGGTGACCGTGTGACTGGGTTGCAGCTGGCCTTGTGCTAGCTAGTGAACTTGGGCAATTTGGTTAACTTCTTTGTGCTTCATTTGCAAACAAAAAGAAAAAGGGAGAGAGAGAGAGATTTAATAAATTTCACATGTAAAGCACCTACCTAATGTCTGATAATAGTAAGCAAGTGAGTGATACAATTATCTTTATGATGATGGTAATGATGATGATGATGATGATGATGGTTATAGTCAATTAGATCTCAGGAATGTCTGCTTGGGGCAGCACTAGTTAGTGCTTACTTCATAGCAAATGGGCATACCTCAGAGTGTGGGCATAGCCCCTACGCAGCTCCCCAAGGCAGCACTTTATTCCAGGCGTTGAACAATAGGGAATAACAGAGGGTCACAGCCAAGAGCAGCAAACAGGATGAAGTTGCTCTCTGACCTTGCTGCTCTTGCAATCTGTTAACCATGTGGTCCCACCGCTCTGGATGGCCGCTGTGTTGCTGGCATCCATTTCATCCACCAAATCCTCTGTGATAAGAGGAACTCTAAAGATGTCCCCCCAAGGTGCCTGGCTCCTGAGTATTCAATCAAACACTACCCTAGGTACTCCTGTGAAGGGGAATTAAGGATGTAACTAAGTTTACTAATCAGCTAACCTTAGCATAGAGAGAGTAGCCGGGATTATCCAGGTGGCTCAGTCTTGAGTTCATAAAAGCAGAGAAATTTCTGGAGTCAGAGAGATGTGGTGGAAGAAGATGGCAGAGGTTAGTTAAGGAAAAAGAGAAATCAGTGGGATGTGACACATGAGTAGAGCTTAGCCGCTGGTGGCTTTGGAGATGGAGGAAATAGGGCAAGAGTCAAGAAATGCAGGTAGGTGTCCTCTAAAAGCTGAGACTGAGCCTTGGCTCAAGGCTAGGAATGAGCACTTCATACCTACAATGTCATCAACCCGAATCCTGCCAACAACATGAGGACGCCTGGAAGCAGATTTTCACCCAGAGTTTCTGGTGAGCCGGACAGCCCTGCTGACTTCTTGGTGTTAGCCCAGTGGGACCCTGTCAGACTTCTGACCCTCAGAATCTCCAGATAATGAGTTTGTACTGGTTTAAGTCACCAAGTCTGTGGTAATTTCTGAAGTAGTAGTGTATTCTTTCTTCCCACTTTGGGTTTGGTCCATGCTGTGGCCTCCCCTACAGCTCCCTGAAGAACAATCTATCTGCCTAGCAGACGCCCTTTGTTTATTATTCGGTACAGAATGGCTTCTCCCTGTATCAGCTTAATCCTAACAGAAACCATGACAGCCTCAAATAAGCCACGACGTGGCCTTTCCACAAAAATCTCATTCATGATGAATTCTCTCACCCCCTAGAAGACAGAAATGGTTGAATTAAATATATTGCATATCTCCTGTCGTATTTTTTCCTCTCCAAATCGTAATGGGATTGTGGACAGGCATAGTGTCTTTTCCTTTATCATTCAGATAAAGAGATTCAAAAGCTCTATGAAGATACTGGAGTTCTGCCCTCTTTGGGGCAAGATCCTGTTCCTTTGTTTTGAGAGAGAGTGAGAGGGGACACAACTTGAATCAGAGCTGAGTGGTTTTGATACCTCTGCTGAGTCAAGTAGGTAGAAACATCCGGGTAATGCTCAGGACTCGCAAATATATGTTTTTTTTCTTCCCACTATAGAAAAGCAAACAACTGTGACCTTCTCATCCATCTTAATTTAGTTGCCTTCAATCAACAATTATCAGAGAACTTTCTTGTTTTTCTCACTTGGATCACTGAATCTTGGTCATGGATGTTGACCTTAAGAAGAACACAAATGAAACCAGACCAACTGGGTTTAAGTTTGAAAAGTCAAACTAGAAGGGAGTATGTTCATGGGATCAACCCCTTGGCTCTCCAGAGTTTGGCCTTAATTTTAAACTTCTCTCAGAATCTAACAGGACCTGTGCTTTTCCACACCTGTATGGCCTTCAATTGCTTATCTAGGTAATGAGAGTTTTGCCCTTATCTTCTAGCTTCTGTCCTAGGGTGGAGCTTCCTAGCAGGGCAAGGGTTGTTCTAGAACAACCCTTGCCCTGCTAGGAAGTGGAATGGTCACATATTTTCTTTTTCTCTCACGCCCATCTTCCCTCACAGAATCAAGGCAAAAACCTAGGTTGGTGCAAGCAAGAAGAGAAGTGAGGCTCTTGCCGCTGTACAACGTAGGGTATGTGTGTGTGTGAGAGTGTGTGTGTGTGTGTGTGTGTGTGTGTGTGTATTTCTGCATACTGCCAAAGAGCTCAGGACTCTCCTTCTCTGAAAGGAGAGCCTGAGCCACATATTAGTTTGAGTTGTTATTTCTCTTTCTAAGGTGCAACTTACTTCCATAGCAAAATTGCAATCTCCTTGCACCCAGGAAGCACATCTTTAAGAAGAAACTGGTAGAAAACTGCTGTATTGTTTTTATCACAGGTGTGCAATGCTTCGAGGGTGTTCGTACCACGATAGAGTTAGCCTGTCCTCTATGGAATGTTCCTGTTCTAGTTGCTTGCTGCTTCTTTGTTGTTAGCGTACTGTGATGAAGACCCTTGTACATCAAATTCTGATGTCTTTTACCTATATCCCTTTTCAATGTTTACAATATGATTAGTAAAAGTATGTTTTGACTTTGATTTCTTTGTTTAGTGCGGGGTGAGTGTGCAATGCTTCCTTTGGCACATACCAACATCCATGCACTAGGGCTGTTTAAAGACCTATTCCACAGTCTGTTCACTGTTTCTTGTCTAAGTTTCTCTCTTGAGATGTTTTGATATCTGACAGCAGAACTCTGCCCTCACTTGTAAAAAGTTGGTTATCTTTACCTATGCATTCTTCTAGATGGGTCTGAGAAGTCCACTCGCGTTTTTGTTGAAACTGCAGCCAGCCTGGCTGCTGATTCGGAAGCATTAACTGTTCTGGAGCAGTCCGCTGATCTCCCACCCGAACCAAGATTTCCTTCTCTATTTAAGTTTTCCGTCAAAAATTGTAGTGAAGATCTGTTGTTTTCTTCCTGTGGTTTCTTTATATTTACTGCTAGAATTTTCTTAGCTACTTTTTTGCTTGGGTTACAATGGTAAATAGAGTCTTCTTTATACTTATACTGCATATACTTATACTGCATATATTTGAATCTCTTTCTTGTTATGCTGAAATATTTTTAAAATATGTTCATTTGGCTACTTTATTGATTCTGGGAGGTTTTCAATTGATTTTCTTAGATGGTCTGGTTTTATAATTTTGTTATCTATGAATAATAATCTCTTTGTTTCTCAAGACTTATCATTTCTTATTTTGCCGGGGGGAGGGCGGAGAGAGAGAGAGAGAACCTCAAGCAGACTTCCTGCTGAGTGGAGAGCCCGACAGGGGCTCCACACGGGGCTCAATCTTATGACGCTGAGATCATGACCTGAGCCAAAATCAAGACTTGGTAGCTTAACCAATTGAGCCACCCAAGCACCCCTCTTTGTTTTTAATAATTATACTCTCTGTTCCATACCTTTCTTGTTGGTCAAAGTTTGTATAATGTTAAATAATAATCACATGAACCAAGATTTATGTTGCGACATTATTCATAGAAGGGGAAAGTCAATACCCAATACCTTCTAAAAGTTTCCTTCAGATGCAAAATTCACTTAAGGTCATGTTCATTTTTAGGATTATTGTTGAATTGAGGAAATCTCATATTAAGTCTATTCCATATATTAACTCTAAGATGGTTTTTCTCTCTTATCCTTATTTTATTGAAGTGGCCTGTGGTCTTTTCTTGGGAGATGAGTGGCTTTGCATGTGGAGAGCGTCTGTGAATGTTTATTGGATCATAGACGCCTCATACTTGCCGCACTCCTTGCTCTAACACTGGATTCCAGGCCAATGAACAGTTGCTCCAATCCAGAAAAGCAAAATACTAACTCACTCAAAATTTTCAGACTAAGGGTTCCAGAGAGCCCCAAGATGGATCTTAGGAAAATCATTTCACAGTGGGGCAAAGAGCCATGACGTCCAGGCTCATTTTCCTTCTCTGTAAGATGTGAGAGATTTTCCACATGCTAGCTTCCACTTCTGTGTATTAAAAAACTTGCTTTTCCTTTTACCCACATCCTCCTGGTCCTTGGCATTCTGGGACATGTTCATGTCTTAATAGGACCTCTGGCCCTTCCTCTGTGCCTCAGGACACCAGGTGAGTGAGTAGATTGGGTAGTAGAAATATTCCTGGAAGGTATTTCTATCCCAGGATGGCCAGAAGCAACATCACTGTCCATGGCAGAACCACATACATACACGTGTTGTTAGGCCCAAACTAATGCATCCGCAGCTCAACTCCCCACTAGCCCCACCCCGCAGTGTGCACATCTATTCAACCCTACCCCAGAGGCAAGGGAGAGTGGACATGGGTGCTATGGGAGGCACCATTCACATTGTGGGCCTCATGGAGGTACAGATTTATTATCCCGATTTTCTGGCACATGGCATTCAAGTGTCTCATTCTAACTGAATTAGAGTTGTCTGAAGAATTTCGACTGAGGGAAGTAATCTTGAGGAGGGGAGAATGTGTGTTCCTCTTTCACACAAAGGCTCTGTACAGGCCAGGGACTGCCCTGGTTAGGGGGTTCTGTATGTTTTCAGCCTATGAAGTTCTGCCTTGGGCTTATTTGTAGTCCCTACTCCACACCAGTTGGTGGGGACTGGTCACGGTTCCATCTCATGGTTTAAGAAGGAGCTAATGTCCAAGACCCTCCAGCCCCAAAGGTCCTTCCAAGTTGTCTGTTCCTTTCCCGCACCCTCATGTGCCCTGACTCCATCCAGTTCTGGGAGGCTGGAAGGCCAGCGATCTGGGTTTGAGAGGCAGAAGGATGTGCTGTGGAAACCTGACTCACCTTCGTATGGCCACACGTTTACAGGCAAGAACTTAACCTTCTGTTCTGCTTTTCTCTAAAATGAAGGTAATAATATTTACTTCAGAGTAGCTGGAGGATTTACATTTTTTTTTCCTATAAAGTACTTAACACAATTCCTGACCTGAAAGAACTCTCAACAAATGGTGTTATCATTATTTCCGTCATTTGCTCCTGCTTTCCAAATGCTGGCTCTTGGGATTTCTTTGCCTTTCCCATCCCCCTGGTCAGTGATCTCTCCCCAGTCTGAGGCTCTTCTTTCTAGAGCATTGATTGCACCTTATTTCATGCGTTCTCTCCCCTGATGGATTTTAAGTTCCCTAGGGACATTGTTCCATAAGCCTTTGTTTCCCCCAAAGGACCCAACAAGTTCTTTTCAGGGGTCAGAATGTTATTGCTTTTGGCCAAAGCTATTGCAGAACTGACAATCACCGGGTCTTCAAAACACAACAGAAGATGAATGTACAACAAAATCAATGTAGATATTTGAGGGAAAATAAACACAAAGTGTTAGTATTTGTTTCATGAGGTAAATCACCAGGCAAATGCACTTGTGTGTGTGTGTGTGTGCGTTTAAGAGGCTTTATCTCAGTTTTGTCGAAGGGATGTGTGCAAATAGAGAACTTTGAATCATCCTTTGCAGTTGGAAATCTAATTTTTCCTTCTGTGTTCAAGAGCTTAGACTTGTTGGAGTCCCATAAACTTCTGCCATAATGGTTGTTAAAGGGTGGGGGCAGGGGGGGGGGGGGGGTGGACGATAATCACCCCAGTGTTAGCTCAGGTTGCTCATGGGTGCTATCAAGTACACGGGGGTATGGGTATGGTTGGGGTGTCACTTGCCAGAACATCTCTGTCACATACAATCGTTTACGTTCACCCGGGATATGGCTGCTGTTCCGGGCTCTCCTCTTCGCTTCCCGTGTGTTCCACATACCAGCCTCTGTGGACAACCTGCCATTTTCCTCACAGTCTCTTCCTGCCGTTCTCCACCCTCCTGTCCTGAGAAGCTTTTCATCTCCCACTCCCACCCAACGCACCCAACTGTTGCAAGTGTCTCGTCCTTCATATTCCACCCAGCCACCTCCAGGTGGGATAAACTGCCGTCCCGAGTGATCTCACAGCGCTTTGTTCAAGCCTTCACCACCTCATGGGCCGAGCTCCTCCGTCTTCTCTGCCAGACTCTCCATACCTTTCTGTCCCCTGGATGCTGGAGTCCTTGGTCCCATGCTTCTCTGCTCTCTCTGCACTCTCTCCCTCAGCGGCCCCATCCAGAATTATGACATAGACGGCTTCAAATTTATCTCTGTGGTTCTTGCTGAACCCCAGGCTTGACCACACAGCCACGCCCTCTAATCTTCATTTGGATGCTAAGAGGCACCTCACACTCAAAGCGCACCTAACGATCTCTTGATTTCACCCAGTTAAACCTGCTTCCTGGTGCAGGAAAAGAAACCAGCTTCAGTCAGTCACTCAGGCTAAAAACACTGGCCTCCTCATTCTTGATGTAGCCCCTTCCCATCTCCCGTCCGCGCCAAAAGCAAAGCTTTGGCTCTTCCTTCAAACGTTTCCATGATCCCATTTCTTACCATTTTTTTCTGCTTCTGAGTCCAACTTGTCTCCCTGAATCCATTCTTGCAGACTATTTTCACAAAACAGGGGATCTTGATAAAGTGAAAATTTATGTATGTCAGTCCACACTCGGGCCCCTCTAATGATGTCCTGCCATATGCAGAAAGAAATCCACAGTCCTTCCTGCCTAGGAGATGCGACAGGCTCTGGCCTCTGGCCCTCTCCTGATGTCATCTCTGGCCGACCTCTCCTTGCCTTGGGCCCGGCCACACTGGCCTCCTGACTCTTCTTTGTACTCACCAAGAACACACCTGTCTCAATACCTTTGCACTTTTTTAATTAAGTTTTTCATTTTTAAAATTTTTTAAAGATTTTATTTATTTTACAAAGAAAAACACACCTAGAGAGGGAACACAAGCAGAGGGAATGAGAGAGGAAGAAGCAGGCTTCCTACCAATCTGGGAGCCCGATATGGGGCTCGATCCCGGGATTCTGGGATCATGACCTGAGCTGAAGGCAAACACTTAACGATTGAGCCACCCCGGCCCCCCAAGACCTATGCATTTTGTTTTCTCTGCCTACTTTCACATTTTTGCTCAAATGTGCCTCCTCCGTGAGACCCTCACCAACCATCCCTTTCAAAGCAGCAGCTCCCCATCTGTATCCAGTACTATCTCTGACCCCTGTCCTACTTTAGGAAAATGTCCTAGCATTTTCCTGAAACAATGTGTTCCCTTGAGGAACTGCTTGTTCTCTGCCGCTCCTATAGAAATGGAAGCTTCCTCAGGGCAGGGCTGTCATCTATTTTAGTCACTGCTGTGGTCCCGCTCCTCGAATAGCACCTAGCACATAATAGGTCCTCAGTACATTAGGTTTGTATATGAATGAATGAATGAGCCTGTATCTCAGCCTGTCTCAAATCATTGCCTGCCCGCCTATCTTTCTCTCTTTCTTTCTTTTCACTAGCCTGTGTCTTCCCTTTATTCCATCAGCAATTTGGGGGAACAGAGGCCATTTCTTATTCCCTTGAATTACCCATCTGCTCACTTGGACCTTGGACTGTGCTCATGGACCTGAGGTAAAAAGGCCTGTCTGAGCTCATGAGAGGCAGGATTACCTGGGCAACACATTCCCGTGACTACTTGAATTCTCTCAATGGCTTTGTACCCATGACTGTCCCCTTAAGAAGATGATGGCACATCTGTGGAGGGTTTAAGAGGAAGATGGCACGTCTGTGGAGGAACCTGGCTCTGGAAGGTTGTCTCAGCAGCGGCCAAGCCCATGTGAAGGCCCCTCCAATGCTTTCACCTCACCTGACTGACCAGGGATTCCCTCCGATGACCAATGAGACACATGAGAAAAGACGAGCATATTCTTTCATACGAGTGAAATGTCTGCGGCATCTTCCCCTCTGCTCCAGCTGTGGGTGACCCTGGGTGACAGGACAAGAGGAGAGACATCAGTGAAGCCACCCAGGAGGTGACTTGTGGCTGTGCCCGGGTGCCAGATGACCCTAGGAGACAGGACAGTTGAAGCCAGTGACCAGGGGTGGCCCGTTCCTGGGGAGCACTGCCACATGGAGACTCCCTCAGCCATGGACCTCCCTCCCTGTCAGCAGAGTGGCCCGAGTCCCCAATTTCTTCTCTAGTTAACCCCAGTTACCGTTTCATTTTTCCCTGCTGACTGTGCTCCACCAACTAAACACAAAGCTATAAATCTTAGTCAGGACATCTGGGTGTGCAGCGCCTAAGCAACCCTGACGCTGATTCCTTAAGAAAACTCATTTCTTGTAATGTGGGCCCTGCTGAGGATGGCCATGTCAACTTATTAGACTTTTTACTTGGCCGTATTGATTCTGCTCTACCCCGATGCGGCCCGTAATGCTGGCTAATGTTATTGACGAGCCATCAGTCTTGTGGAGAAGTGTGGGCCTTGCAGCTCTTTCTGAACCACAAAAACCTCTTGGTGGACAGTGATGGAGAGAAGGAGGAGGCCACGAGTGGGGCTCTCATGCCAGCCCCGTGCAGGCCGGGGTACTTTAACGAAAAGACATACTCTCGGTGGCGAGAGACAGAGGCAGCTCTCCAGAAGCCATTTATTTATGAAATAATTATGAACGCACAGTTGAATCATGGATTTTCATTACCATGTGTGTCCAACACTCTTTCTTGATTCATATTTTGTTGTAAATGGAGTGCTGTTGGTTACTGGGCGGGGGTGACGGGAGGAGGGCGGGCAAGGGGGCACCTTCAGGCAGGAGGCCTGTGATATGTTTTCTCTCTCCCACCCAAAGTACTGGCTGTCCTCCCCCTCCTATCCTGTGTGTCCGTGCTGGGCCAGTGCTGTCTCCAGAGGAAGCTCAGTTCTGATCTATTCTCACAAAGGACCAAGTTTTTGACCCCACAAGTCTGCTTCACTTGAAGAAGCTCAGCTCTCGAGGGCCGGCAAGGGCAGGGCCTGCTGACCTCGCATGCTCGTGTGGAGGGGACCTTCACCGGGGGGCTACAAACAAGTCTGAGTACAAATGATGCCCACTTCCCAAGCTCCTTACATATCAGACCGTGACTCTTACCTGGGGAAATTTCCTATTGTTTCTATAGGCTTCTGTTTTATTTTTATTTTTCTTTATTTAATATTTTTTTAAAAATATTTATTTGAGAGAGGGGGGAAAGGGAGAGAGAATCTGAAGTAGACTCTCTGCTGAGCACTGAGCCCGATGTGGAGTTGGGTCCTATGACCACGAGATCATGACCTGAGCTGAAACCAAGAGTCAGACGCTTAACTGACTGAGCCACCCAGGCACCCCTATAGACTTCTGTTTTTTAAAACACATTAAGCTGGGTGGTTTAAAATCAGACACTTATTTCTCACAGTTCTAGTGGCTGGGAAGTCCTATGTCAAGGTGCCAGCAGCTTCAGAGTTTGGTGAGGGCCCTTTTCCTGGCTGGTGGGCAGAAGACTTCTTGCTGTGCCTCCTGTGTCATGGTCTCTTCCTCTCCTTATTAGGGTACTGATCTCATCATGGGACTCCACCTTAAAATAAGAAAAGAAGAATTAAAAAAGACTCCCCACCTCACCAACCCCTATGTCCTTCAAAACAAAGAGACTACCTTTGACTCTTCAGCTTGTCATTTTCCCCCACCTCCCATGGTTGCTCTGGCTGAAAGGGAAGCTTCAGGATGTCTCATGCTGTGTGTGTCTGTATCTCTATATGATCCAATACCAAGTCCAGTATATTGATGGTGAAAAATATAAATGAAGGGCTGATACCCAGTTTTCACTCTTTGTGTTGGTTTTAGGGAAACAGAGTGACCAATTGGATCAATCCTGGGACAGCTTGAGTAGAGAATTTCTAGAGTCTTAAGGTGAGCGAGGTTGGCTGTGGAACTTATTTCTAGCGGGGCTGCTGGACCAGCTAATGATCCAGCAGCATGTTCTAGCAGTTTCCGGCTCTTTAATGGGTGCAAGCCTTCCATAGCCCCCTCCATGTGGTTATCCTGGCACATTCTTCTTTCCCCACACCACGGTTCTTCATGCGTTGTCTTCCTACTATGCTGTGAGCTCCTGAGAAGGCAGAACAGAATCCTGGCAAATTTGAGTCTTGATACAGAAAAGGCACTTCACAAATGTTTGCAAATGAATGAAATATGTTTAGGCTTTTATCCTCCAGAGCTATGTATAACCTCCAACTGTTTGCAGCTCAGCTCTTCTGAAACATCTAGTTGGTCTAAACCATCCTTGGGCACAGAATATGCATCCCCTGCTGATTTTTAAAGTTCTTATAAAACAGTGGAACTCCTTCCTCCCCAACAAGACCCAAACAGAACCCCCAAAATATGAAACAGATCCAACTGGAGCTCACTTGGAGGAGAAGAAATGGAACGGTAGTGAGAAGAGGGATCAGGAAGAAGCCAAATTTTCCTAAGGCTCTGCTCACTTTCACGTGTCTGAAGGCAGAGGGGGCAAGTGAATATGGGAAACTAAAGAACTGTGGGATGGTTGCCCCATCCCTGAACCTCCTTGTTACACACACACACACACACACACACACGCACACACACGCACACACACACCACCCCATGAAGGGAAAAGAAAAAACCCGAAGCATTTGATTTCGACACTTCACAGTCCTTGCTTGTTTGTCCTTTCTTTCCACAGACCGGAGGAATGTCACAGATGTCATTTCCCCGTCATCTCCCGCAAGCTGGTCTTCTCACTCAAAACTTCCTGCATCCGTTATCAATTAGCTGGGTGAACTTGGGCAAGTTACTTGCCCTTTCATTTCTCATTTCCTTCCCCTCTGAAATGGGCATGATAATACTCCTTGTTTCAGAGGTTTGTTGGGAGGATCAGATGACTGAATGGATGAAGATGTTTGGAATTGCGCCCAGCACAAAATAATCCTGTTCGGTGGTATTTCAATTTTGCAGCAGCTAAGCAAGGGAGGTATTTATTTTAGGTGAGGAAACTGAGATCTGGGGACAAATAATTTACCCAGAGCCCTTCAGCTACCAAGTCTCGAAGCAGAGCTTGTGTCCAGCCACACGGCCTCTAGTCTGCTGTCACTTTGGAGTCTTTGGAATCGTCTCGAGCACATGGCACCTGCTGAGCCACTTGCCTGGGGTCTGCAGTCTCCTCTGAAGTCCCCGCCACCTGTGTTTTCACTCTCCATGAATGTTTGTTCCCTCCAGGCCGAGTCTTACCATTTAGCTCTGTGAGGTCAAGTACGAGCCAGGCATTGGGCTTTCTGGGTAGCTCCCAGGTCATCACCTTGATCACTAAGGTTGGGTTGGGCCATGTGGTGTTTGGTGGCCTTGGGGGACATGCTGCATCCTTTGGAAAAGGGATTTCAAAAATAGATAGAGTCAATATATACCATTAATAGGAACCACAAAGGCTGCTGCATTCTTCAAGGTAATGACCTCCCGGAGGGCGAGAAGCGTGACTGCTTAAATCACCTCCTATGGACTCATGGGCACATTTGTCTTTAATCAGTCTTTTTTTTTTTTTTTTTTTTTTAAGCTAATAGCAGCAAAACTAAGACCTTGCCAACTTTCATTTTTTGCTTTTGAAAGTATTTTTTCCCTATGCACCCCCGCCAAAAAAGACCATTCAGAAAAGTATGATATTTTTATTTTGCATTGAGAACTTTAGGATCACTGGGGAAATAATCAAGGGCATCGTGGTGGGGGGATTGCTGACCCTGGAGATGACCACCCACATTAACATACACACATGTCCATTCAGTGCAGGCAAAATCAAGACAGTTCCTGCTATTAGAACATTCGGCAAAGCAGTAGAGCCCCCTAATTTGGGCAAAATGGGACCTGAATTGCTGAAACCACTCAGGAACCACCCAAGGCAGAGTTTATGCCTAACTGGGGCACATCTGGGGCAGTCTGAGAAGGAAGAGGTTGGTTTGCGATCCTCTAGGGGTAATCGGTGGGGTGGCAGTGATGGAAAGGGAAAGAGACCCCCCAGGGAGGATCCCGTACATCTTAGGGACCTGGAAATCAGAGAGGGGATCCAGACAGCCAGCCCCATTTCCTCCAATACCAGTATCACCAAGAAATCCAGACGCTACCAGGGAAAGCCAATTGGGCTGGTGCCAAATGATGAAGTTTGGAACTTCTTGGTTTGATTCTGTCTGATGCCAAGTAGGGAGCATCCTGGGGGTGGCTCCAGATTGGAGGTTTGGGTACGTGATCGCGGCAGGAGAGTCCTGAGCTCTGGAAAGAGCCAACAAAGGACACAGAGAGCCTTCTTGGGGGAAGCAGGGGTGCGGTGTGAGGCACCAGGGGACCCAAAGGAGGACAGGTTTTGCAGGGCAGTGTGTGTTCAGTGGTGACATACCCCTAAGAGGCCGGAAGGGTTAAGGATTAGGAAATAGTCATTGGGTTGGAGGGTAGGGTTTTTCAGAGGACCTCTGAGAGCGTTTTCCGTAGAGCCGTGGGCTGGAGTCTAGTTAGAGAGAAGGGTTTAGGGAGGAAATGGGAAAGAGGAAAGTCATCCCTGAAGGAAATAACCATGTCTAGGTACAAAGGTTGAAACGGAAGCAGACTTAATGACCCAGGATGCAGGCCCCAAGGGTCAGTGTGGTCAAGAGCAACCTTTTCTTGGAGCACCAACTCCGTGAACTCCATGTGTGCATGTGAGGCAAGTCTGCCAGAGGACCATGAGGATGAGGGAGGGACAACTGGGGGCGCAGAAAGGTGAGCCACAAAGAAAATCCCTTCAAGAGTTCAGATAGATGAGCTGAAGGGGGTGACCTCAGCAAAGAGGAAGGAGACGTGTGGATTATAGGGGAGTGTGATGGAGGAGAGGCAGGAGAGGAGGCCGGAGGATGAAACTTCCTGTATTACGTGACCATGGCTTTCTCTCAAGTAGGAGGTCAAGTCATTGCTGGCAGGAAATTCTAAAGGGGAGGGGTGACCACTAGGGGTGCAAGAGAGGGTGCTTCCAGGGTTTCCTCCCAAAAATGTCCATCAGAAATACCACACCACTTGCCTGCCTGGGGAGTCTGAGCCCTTTCCTGAATCTTCTATGGGCCCCCTTAAAAGGAGAGGCTGGAAGCAGAAGCCAAAGTAGCATTTCTCAACATAGCTGAGGGGGTCAAAGCGGGGATGAGCGAGGGTCTCCCAGGAGGAGAGGAGGTGTCCTGCTAAAATGGAGACATTTTCAGAGAGGGAAGCCCTGGCACCAACACAGACTCACTCTAGGCACAGAGCCAAACAGCATCATAGGAGGGGATGCTGAAAAGGTGGAAGCAAGTAGGGGCAGAGAACCCGGAGCGTCTTCAGATCAGTGAACTGAAGCTTTTGTCTAACAAAGTCCCATGTCTAGTACCCACACACCCCCACGCACCAACCCTGGGAGCCTATGGCAGACGTAAGGTAAGGTAGTTGCTCCGAATGGAAGGCAGGTGTGTAGTAATAATAATAATAATGATAATAATAAAACAACTAACACTTCTTTAGTGCACTGCTTTACGTCCTTCACATAAAACTTATTGACTTTATTTTATATAAACTTTACATTAAACTCATTGAATGATCCAGTAAAGTAAATCCTGTCACTATCTCCATCCTTCAGATAAGAAACAGAGGCACCAAGACATTCAGTCACTGGCTCAAGGACCCATTATCCTCCAAGGTATAAGGTCTGGACCCAGATAGTGTGACGTACGTCTCATGGGCAGCCCTGAGAACATTCATATCTCAAAGCTCCCGCTGAGTGCCCACGTATACAGGGCACTATACTCAGTGGTGGAAACCAAAAGAAAAGGATGATTTGGGTCTCACTTTGGGTAGCTAGCATGTTCTAGCAGGTCAGGGCTACTACTATGAAATGGTAACTAATGACTTACCCAGGATTTCCTATTTTCGGTTCACGGCATACACTCCTCCCCCAATTTCTTCAATAAAGGAATGTACAAATGAAGACATGGATTTAAATAAGTGGATTACGGGGCGTCTGGGTGGCTCAGTGGGTTAAAGCCTCTGCCTTCAGCTCGGGTCATGATCCCAGGGTCCTGGGATCGAACTCCACATCGGGCTCTCTGCTCAGCAGGGAGCCTGCTTCCTCCTCTCTCTGACTGCCTCTCTGCCTACTTGTGATCTCTGTCTGTCAAATAAATAAATAAAATATTAATAAATAGATAAATAAATAGATAAATAAATAAATAAGTGGATTACTACCCATCATTCCTGGCCTGTTAAATGTGTAGGATTCATTAGTTTCCTGAAACAAAGCGGAACGATCCAGAAGTTTCCACTTGTAAAATTGGATTGAACTGTGCTCCTCCTGGTCCGTCTCCCTTTTTGGAGTGGCCACTTTCCATCATTGTCTCTGGGCTCACAGCACAACCCAGGTTAATGCCCGTGTTGGGTGGTCCAGACAGGTAGGACTCCGAAGTGTCTCTGCTCAGTTTACCCCAAGTTCAGGTCTGACACTAAGTCCTCTTGATTCCTCCCTACACAAATCTGGCGCACTGATTCCTTCACTGTATGCTCCTCCCTGCCCTGGTTTTGGCCTTGACATCGCCTGTGCTACTGTAATAGTTTCTGAACGGACAAACATGGGGCTTTTTGAGTTGGAAGGATCTGAATTTGATCTTGTATCTAGCACTTGTTTGCAATTTCACACTCGGGCAAGTGTCTGGATCTCTTTGACTTCCATTCCCTTACCTGCACACAATACTTCGCCTGACAAATATAAGAGAATGATCACCTCAAGTGCCTACTACAGGTTCACCCCTGATCTGTTATAATTTATGGGCATTATTGTTAGACCTCCCACTCCCAAGCCAGCCTACAATGGAAGATTAATCTTCACCAAATCCAATTTTGATCATGGGATAATTGATGGGATAATTTTGATCATGTCATTCCCTATCCTTCTGCAAAAGCCACAGTTGCCAAAGGACAAAGTCTGTTTGTAAGGGGAGTTACCTTGTTTTTCCTTTCTGGATGCCAGAATCTTGATTCCAAGAGTCCTACTCAGCCCACTCTCTCTATAAAAATGCCTGGAGAGGTTCTCCAATTTACAAAGACAATACAAGGGTTTGTTAGTCATGCTTGAACCCACTCAATGGAGTGAGACCAATATAAGTTTCAGTGTATGGTCAGGTTATACATACTTACGAGATGGGATAAGAATTTCTAGAAAGGTCAACAGAATTTTCTCCCTGTAATAATTCCTCTGGCTCTTTGCCTACTTCAATTAAGCTAGTCTTTCTGGACTCATTCCCTCAGGAAAGAGTGTGATAGGAGAAAGCAGAGAGAAGGGGGACCTCTTTTTGTCTTTGAGTTCCGAAGGCTGAGCCCCTCTAGGGAAAGAAGAAACAAGGTGACAAAAGATGGAGGAGAAGGTCACGATTAAGAACAAGATTTTCTGGCCTCTACCCCCACTAGAAAATTCAATGGAATTTGGGAAAAGAGGAAAGGGTAGGGACCGGGGAGGGCAGGGCTGTACCTCATCTGCCCCCGGGAGTCAGTCTGTGCATGGTCCCACCAGCGCTCTGCTGACTCTACTTCTGCCATCTACTGAGCACTTCCCTTCATAGCCCCTGGAATGTTTCTAACCAACCCATGAGAAGTAGGCTCTTCTTCCCTCTGGGACTTTACTTCAGCCCATTGGACTGACTCTGTGGGAACCGCCCTGGAGATCTACTTGGCCAACAATGGTTTGGAAAGACCCTATTATAATCGCGTATTACAGACCAAATCACACACAACAGGGCCCTGGTTCATATTAACTAAGCATGTCTCTATTCCAGTCAGACATGACTTCAAAGGAGGAAGCCGTGATAAAGAGGTAGAAGGGAGTGGGATTCTTTTTCAGGTGGAGACCCTGCTTGGGCTTGGTGCTTCTTGATATTGATACCACATGGCTAATAATACAGAGGGTAAATTTCTGATCTGATAGAAGGAGGTTCGTGTTCCTTCCCTCCTGACCCGGGGTCCTCTCTCCAGGGCCACCTTCTAGGTTGGGACTTCTAGAGGGAGTGGAGGGTACTTCTAGAGGAGTGGGTAGGAACACAGCCAGATCCAGTTGCCTGGGAGAGGCTGTCAGTGGGTTCAGACACCCTGTGAAGCCTTTTGTGGTAGACTGTTCCCTCAGTGGTCCCCAGGACACCATACTTTCCTGTGTGGTCCCCTCCCCTATGGACTCTGGGCTTGGCCACATGCTTGTTTGGTCAATGAGACATTAGCAAGCATGATGTAAGCAGACACTCTTTAAAGGGCTTGGGCAATGATCCCCTTGGAACCTTTCTCTGTGAACCCAGCTACTTTTGGTAAGGAAACCAATGCAGATACTGTAGGAAGAGAGGCCCAATGGAGGAAAATCAAGGCATACCAGCTTTCAGCCACAATGACAAGCCACGTAGAAAACACCTCCATGGACATTTCCCCACCTGAGAGCAGCAGCCTGAGAGACTGCAACAGATACTCAGGGGACAGAGTTGAGTTATCCTGTTTGAGCCCTCTTCTTCCAGTTGTCGAATCATGAGCAGATAATGGTTGTTGTCCCCTCAAGCCACTAAGTTTGGGATAGTTTGTTGTACAGCAACAAGTAACAGAAATAACTTCCTTCTGGGGTTGCTTTCCCTTCTAATTGCAGGGATTTCCCACAAGGCAGGGAACTTATCCATTGGATCACCTATAACCTCAGCTCCTAATAGCCCCTAACAGCCTGTAATAAGTGTCTGGTAAATATTTGTGGAATTCGTGGCACAAAACACACTAGCACACAGCTTTATACACTGCATTATGATTCTTTTTATCCCATCCTTCCCAAACCATGAGCTTCTGAGCCTTGAAGCTTCTATTTATTGTAAATGAACAGTGGACAGATTTCTAAGAAACCTATACGTGTGATAGTTTGTTAATGGGCATTTGATTATTATTGTCTGTGGACTTTTGTTCACTGAAAACCAAGAATAATGAATGATAACTGGCCCTTCATTCCAAGGATGAGTGGTAGACACATTTGCAGCACGTGCTGAGATGCCCACAGTCTTTCCCGATGCCCTATTCCATTCTTTGCCTCCAGCCCATATAAGACGAAGATAGGCACTAGAAATCTGGCTAGAAGCTGGAGCCAGGCAGCATGAGTTCGAATCCCCATCTGGCCATGTACCAACTGGGAGACTTGGGCCAAGTTATGTCACCTCTCTGCTCTTCCACTTGCTCAACTGTAAAATGGGGGTGACGACAGCACTTCCTCACAGGGATGCTGTGAGGATTAACTAGGTCCCTGTTGAGAGACCAGGCAGTTCTGTGTACAGAACCTCAAGAACAGAGCCCAGCTCCCAGGAAGGGCCAGTGTCTGCTACCATCCAGGTCATCAGAGTGAATGAAGAGGTCTTTGAAGAAAATTGGCTGTTGGGGAGAGGCATACATTTCCCGGTGGGAGAACCCCAAGTTTGGGGCTCTTTGCCAGACGGGAGCTAATATATCATTTGTCACCCCACTCCACCCTCCTGCTGAATTGTTGGACTGAAGAAATATCCTGACCCTTCCTGAGCATCTCTGTGAGGGGACAAGGGGAGAGAATTCTTTAGAAAACTTGACCTGCAGCCCACAGCAGGTGGAGGCACCAAGAAGGGAAAAGTCCAAAGGGGAAAAGGTTGGCAGAGTGAGAAGAAAGGCTTGAGATGGCGTATGGAGCCTTCCAGGGTTTGGAAGGTGAGGATGCTGAGTTTCCCACATGCTGAGTGGACGGCATTGGCTGTCATGCAAGGAGACATGGAAAGAGGAGGTGAGGTCACGGAGGAGGAGCTGAGAGCCAGCCCCAGGGTCCATAGGCCATGCTGAGCGAGAGGTCCCGGTGTGTTTCTGTAGAAAGGCACTGGAGTGCCTGTGGACAACAGGGTGGGGTTGAGAAGTTGCCATGGAGATCCCTTGACAGCACCTGCTCATTCCCTGATCCGATCTATCTCTCCCTTTCCTTCCTGGTCCCTGCGGCAGCTCTGGAGGGGTGAGGCGGTGGTGGCGGGGAGGGACTCTGAGAGTGAAGAAAACACCCCATCTCCCAGCTTCTGGCTACTGAGGCTCAGGACGCCAGACCTGAGCAAAGACAGGGGCTTTGAATTAAATGAGAAATTGGAATTTCAGTATTAGATGGTCTGCCCTTCATCTGTTTCCGAGGACGAGACTTTTCTCATTCTCATCGGTGACTGGCGATGCTCTGGGCTCAGCCTGAGATACCATCCGGGGGCAGGGGTGCAAAATGCATAGGCTGAGAAGAATAAGGCCGTCCCTGGAATATATTCAGTTACTTTAATATCATCTTATATCAACCGCATGACAGCTCTGCAAGGTAAACTGCCATATTCCCACTTTCCAGAAACTTAGCAAAGCTGATGGCCTTGCCCGAGGTGCTATATCTGGCAGGAGGCAAATGCCCTCACTGACACTCCTCCCAGCCCTTCCACCCCAAGAATGTGACCTGGAGGGGACCTGCTAGCAGATACGGTGCCAGCCCGAGGGCTGAGGCTGCTGGAAGGGAAGCCAGCTTTAGCCACCTTCCCTGAAGCTCTCATAGGAACAACATTGTTTGATATCAGGAAATGTCCCCATGAGCATAAAAGACTTGGAGAGATCGGCCAGCGTGCCCGTATCTCCTTCCCCTTTCCCTCCGTCAGAACGCTGGGTGAGCTAGATGGAAGAAGGTTCCAGGCTGTTGCTTTGGGGGCCAGTGATGGGGTGTTTGTAGTTTCCGCATACACAGGGGTGGAAGGAAGGTGGCCTCAGGGTGCATAACCCTGACTAGAAAGGGGCCAGGATTCCCAGCACCCTTGGCTTGGGTGTGTGCTGTGCTCGCATTTGGCCACGGGTGTGCCTGATGTTCTGGGAATTCCTATCATTTCAAACAAAAGCTCAAAGCCACACACTGAGAAGACTGTCTCTGGAGATCTGGAAAAACTGCTCAATTTCCCAGAGCTGCCCGTAGAGCAACTCCTCCCTAATTTCATTTGCTGTTTGCAAAACATTTTCACAGATATCCTTTCATTAGCTCCTCATAACAGCCCCCAAAGTTGCTGGGAAAATATCACTATCCTTATTTTACAGGGTTCCTGGAGCTTCGGTATGATTAAAATACTCGCCCAGAGTCAAACAGCGGGGGGTGAGGGCACCTGGCCCCGTTCTGGCCTCGGTGCCCCCACCTCCCCTTCCACAGGCCAGCCCTAGCCACTCCCCAGGTCAACCCTATCTCTCAGTGCCCAGCCCGGGCGGGGACCTGGGGTCCCACTGCTCGGGAAGGGAAGGGAAGGGAAGTTACCTGGGAAGGTGCTATGAGAGGTGTGTTCCCACCACGCCACCACTTTATATTCCTTTCTAGTCGACCATAGACCTTTCCAGGGAAAAGCCATTCCATTTCCAGGGATTAATGTTTAGATAATATTCAAATCTGGTACCCAAGACAGATGTCTGAGGGATTTGCCACAGTGTCATTCACAGAAGGGACACACTGCAAATAACTCGAATATCCAAGAAGGGGCCCAGTTACGTAAATTCAGATAGAGTGAATCGATGGAATATATTCAGCTTTCAAAAACCTAGTGAGAGGACTTGAGTGTCATGGAATGATGTTCTTGACCCATCTTTATTTTTTTTTAAAGATTTTTTTTTTTAATTTATTCATTTGACAGACAGAGATCACAAGTAGACAGAGAGGCAGACAGAGAGAGAGGAAGGGAAGCAGGTGCCCTGCTGAGCAGAGAGCCCAATGTGGGGCCTGATCCCAGGACCCTGAGATCATGACCTGAGCCGAAGGCAGAGGCTTTAACCCACTGAGCCACCCAGGCGCCCCTTGACCCATCTTTAAATTAAAAAAAAAAAAAAAAAAAAAAGATTTACATGAGAAATGTTTTAAGATGGTCCCATTTTGCTTTGACAAATATTTATATCTCTGCCCCCAACAAGGAGACAAGTACCCAGAAGGTCACACACCCAAATGGTAATGGTAGCAATGCTGGTTGGCAAGGTTATGGATGATTTTCATTTCTTCTCTTCGATTATCTAGGTTTCCTAAGTATTCTAGATTTGATTTGAGTTAATTTTCTTTTTTTTAAGATTTTATTTATTTATTTGTGACAGAGTGAGCATGAGTGAGTAGGGGGAGGGGCTGACAAGCAGACACCTTACTGAGCAGGGAGCCTGATGCAGGGCTCAGTACCGGACCCTGGGATCATGACCCGAGCCGAAGGCAGACGCTTAAGCAACTGAGCCACCCAGAACAAGAGATAGTTTTATAATACGAAAAAATGTTACTTACAAAGCAGCAAGAAAGGACTAGCTTTATTGTGTTAGTCACGTAGTGATTCAGTCACCCAGCTATTGGTATTTAATGTATTAGGTGTTAGACATTGGGAGATGAATTCAGAACAGAGTCCTCTGTGCCTGTGCTCTCGTACCTTCCCAGGCTCGCAGGGCACCCTTCGAAGGAAGGCGACATTTCCTGAGGATTTACACGACACCAGGCATTCTTCCTTCACATGCTGCATTCCTGAATCCCCAACACCATCCTGCGGGGAAGGCAGGGTGCTACCTGTTTTAAAAATGGAGGCTGAGGTTAGAGAGGTTAAGTAACTCGATGATGTTTGTGCAACCGATGAGTGGAGGAGTCAAGTGTTCGAAGTCAGGTCTGCCGAAGGCCCTGCCCCCCATCTCAAGCCCCGGTGTCCTTTCACCATGACCTTGGCTGCTTCTATTTCACAAGAATGGATCTTGAATCCTTGAGTTTGAATGGCTTCCAGTGCCCGGCATGGTTGAAACTAGAACAAGGTCTCCGGCAGCACCTGAGGAGGTAGCTAAATTGCCAGGAGCAACCCTGAAGACTTGGTTTTCCTCATCATGTAGGGGAACCTAAGCCACTGAAAAGGCACCAGACCCACACTGTATCCGCCATGCGCTGTTAACTTTCCCACACCTGCTTCCCATGCACACCGTGTCCGGGTCACGCACCAGTGTGTGTTAGGACGAAGGATTCCAGGGACTCCTGCTGCACTGGAGCAGAGATCTTTTGCTGGAAAAGGAATGTGCAGATTGCCATTTAAAACTGTGAAATCCAGAGGAAAGCACAAAGGAAATAAAAAAACCCAAACAACATAAAAATCCCCCCCTCCTGTGGGCTAAGCTCTGGGGATCAAATATTCTCTTTGTATTGTGCAGAGGGGGCGCCTGGGTGGCGAGGGCAGGAGTGTTCTGTTGGCCATGCAGAAGACGCTTCTGGGCACTCCTTTAAAAACTAAATCAACATTGTTTTAATTTGCATTCCCTGCTTCCTCACTCACAATGGAGGGGAAGGTGCGAGGCTGAGTAGGAGCGTATTTCTCTTACAAGTTAACTTAACGTGCGGTATGTCGGGGATTACTCTGGGCCCACTCAATACCACTGCCCAGAGCTTTATAGAATTCTATTGATCTTTGCTAAAGCTGTTTAATTTTTTTTTTTTTTGCTTTAATTTTCTTTCCTTATTTGCTCATTAAACATTGGTGAGAAAGGGGCGGGGGACTGATGGCGGGGGACACTTCATGGACTTAAGGCTGCTTAGAGGGACCAGGAAGCTAGTCTGGTAAGTATGTCTTGGCAGCGTGTTAACCCAGTGGCTTGGGGTGGGTGGGTGGCTGGGGTGGCACGGAAAGCGAAATAGAGTTCTCGGAAACACCCTTGGAAGGATATTCTCTGCCGCCAATATAGGATTCTGGGCACAACATGGAAGGGAAACAGAGTGAATCTGACAGAGATACAATCCACAAGGAGCTTACCTTCTAGCAGCAGAGAGAAGTGTGTTAATCTGCACACCGGTATGATGGAATGGAATATCCATTTTAGCTGTTAGGGGAGACACAAAAGAATGAAAATCTAATTTCTCCCACCCAACCCTCAAGCCTTTGACCATCCTGTAACCCCCACATAGTAGTCATCAGGGACTTCAGAGGGACTTGCCCTTGAGGGGGTTTCGGGGCTAGAGTTTGGACAGAAAGCCTGGGACGTGGGGAGGGGATGACTAGGGCTAATGGTCTGAGGACCAGAAATTGCCTACTCCTTGCCATCCTCCCTGGGCCAAGTGGCAGGGTTTCTAAAAGGGCATCCCATGGGGATCCAGATTGATTATTGAGTGCCTGTGGCCTGGGGGCCTGGGTGGGGAGTGCGCTGTGGCTGCCCTTGGCCCTGTAGGTTGCACTGCCGGAGTCTGCCCACAGTAGGAAGGACCATGATGATGGTGACAGCCACCAAAGATGAAGGACCAGACACACTTCTTTCCTTGAGTCCTTCAGTTCTTAGAGAGCCCAACACAGAGAAGGAGGGAAGGCTAATACTACTAATAAATGACATGTACCGAGCTTTACTATGTGTTTACTATGTGTCAAGGACTGATTTAAGTTCTCTAAATAAATCCCCACCAAATCCCTCTGACATAAGTCTCGTTATTATTCCCTTTTTAAAGATAATACTGAGATGGAAAGAGGTCTCTTGTCTAAGGTCTTTTTGGATGGTTAAGTAGTAGGGCCAGGGTTTCATCCCTCTCCTTCTGGCTCCTGGATCCCTTGCCTTCCACCACTGTGCTGAGGCCTACTCTTACAGGACCCACTGGTCCAGAGGCAAATGCCTTAGTCTTCGTAAGCAGAGCTTGCCGGGGTGATGGTGGGGGGAATAGAATCAAATGTGATGTTATTTATGCCCTCATATTCTGGAACGTATTTCTATCTAGTGCAAAAGTAGTAGAAGATAGAGTGCTTCAGGAGTTTAGGACCCAACCAGCTCACTTCTGAAGAAGACTTTTTCCAGGTGGGGCTGTGAATGGATTGAATGGGCAAAAGAGAAATAAGGACTTTCTTGGGAGCAGAGGGACAGAAAATTTAGCAGATTCCTGGAACCAGTGAGCATTCCCATTGCCTGTGGCATGGAATATAGAAGCAGTGAGAGATAAGATGGCAAAGGGATGTTGTGTCTGGGTCAGAAGGGATTAAGGGAGTTGAAATCTATGTTAAAGGTCAAGGTTAGTAAACGGGTTTCACCTCCTGGGCTGCATTTGATTGGCAGGGGCTATCGGGACCATTGAGAATGAAGGATACACAGAATTAATGGAAAAGAAATCTGGAGCAAGCAGCAGTGTCCACCATGGAATGAGTCTCACCGATCTTTCTTGTCCTGGCATTCAACAAAGACTCTGAAAGACAACAGTGAGGTTGAACCATGGTGGGAGAAACCTGTTCCAAATTATTATCGAACGTCTGGTCATTCTAAGGTGCAGAGACTGATTCCTTTGCGTCGTCAATTACCCCCTCCAACCTTCCCCACCCATATTATTAGAAATGCCTGAAAATAATGAAACCAAGTCTGTTTGGGTGTAGTAGAGAGCTCTGGTTCTCTATGCTTCTCCTCTCCAGCTGCTGAATCTGATCCAATGGGCAGCACCCTACCTGGGACTCCAGAGCACCAAGGTCTAAACTGAGCTCTGCCAATGATAGCTGGATACCTGTAGGCCCAGGTCTGGACCTTTCTGAAGCCATTGTGCATCACAGAGTTTTTGTGATGAGAAGAGGAAGCAACCTATTGGAAAATACTTCGACAATGAAAATGTGCCCTCCTGGTTACATGGCCATATTTTATCAAATAAAAAGTGTCATTGGTTGTAAGAGTCTATCATTAAGAAAGAAAAATGCTGCCAACTACAGTACTCCATCCAGCTTCAATCACGTTCTGCCATCAGGGGTGTTAAAATGCTGGAAAAACAGCATTTAGAATCAATGAAATATGGAACATTATGACGGAGAGCCAGCTCTGAGTTACTAACCTCCATTTAAACAAGTTAAAAATGTGCTTGCTTGGGTTACAGACCAGGCTCTTCATGCATGAATCGCCACATTCAAATCAACTCACATTACCTAACACAAAAATCTGGTCTTCCATCCTTCCTTTGTAATTGAAAGTTGGAGAGATATGGTTCTTTAAGGGGAGATTGTCCCAATTTACAATGACTATGAAAACACTCGTTTGACTGTTGATTCAGCTATCACTGGCTCTAAATCACATAAGCTGCCAAACAGCCTTGATTAAACACTGGATGGAAATATTTCAAGGTCAAGGAGCCTTGTGATTCCGAGTGTGACAGAGTAAAGCTGTGTTAGATGTCAGTCTGGAGCTGGAAAGAGTAGAATGTGAGGTCCACGCTGATGCTCACAAGCCCAGAATTCACCCTCTTTTCCATTTTATTATTTGTAGAAACCTTGAGAATAAGCTATGTGAACACAAGCTATCACCTAACCAAACAGGGGAAAATATATGAGACATTCCCAAGGGAGCCCACACCTAAAAATTCCACCACCAAACAGGGCCTGAAACTCCAGTTTGAGACATCCCAGAAACGAACTCTGATCAGCCTAGCTCAGATCATGAGCTACTTGCAGGCAAACCATTTGTGGCCTGGGGGTGAGAGTACTATGATTTTAGACTCTGACTACAAATACATGATTTGAAGAAAGAAGAGGAACAACTTTCTAAATGGGGTGGCCTGCTATGCCAGAAGAAGGGAAGAGTTCTGGCAGACAAGAAATAGATGCATTTGAGTTACCCTATTTATTCTTGGAAAGACCTTTTCATTTCATGGCATGAAAAAGAGAATCCCTAGAGGTTTGGCTGACAATAAAGTAATCTTATCACCATAACAGTCAGGCCAATTTAGCCCATTAATCACTAATGGGGTACTGGAGCACAAAATTGTAGCCGCCATTTTGGTGCCATTCTATAGAGGACATACCCTGGAGGCAATGCGTGTCCACCTAACAGAAATTCCCGACTTTCATAATATTGTTATTGGAGAACATAGTCTGTTCAACTGCATGTGTACTTTGCAGAAGAACATGTATGGGTTATAATTCTCAGAAGGACTAGACCTCACTCCCTATCCTAACCCACAGCCAAGACCTTGAATGCTTCCTTGGAAGCCCAGTTACCTGTGTGTCATTGGCCAAATTTTGGTCTCCTCTTCTCAATGGAGCCAGATTATTAAACTTATTCCCATCATCAGAGATGCTGCAGAAGATGGAATTGATTTCTTTACAGGGACCCTTAAGGAGAGCTATTTGATTGGTCTGAGCACCAGAAATGGCTACATTGCCTCCTTGAACACCAGGTTTGTTTTTGCTTTATGGACACTAGATCTCATGAACTTTCATGTTTCCCTCTTCATGGCGGCTGCTAGTAGCTCAGAGCCAAATTCATGAATGACCTGTAGCTCAACCTTAAATCCTTAACAGCAGATCTTCAATGTATGTTGTTGCTTCTTGACTCCATCCTACTTCCTTAACCTTATTCTCTCTTCATCTCAAATTTTAAGACTTGCATACAGGTTACTTAATCTTGGAATACCTTTCATGTCTTTGTAAGCCACCTTAATTTTTTTTTTCAGATTAAGGGAAGGATATAAGTGATTATTCCACCTTGGTTTCAAAGGTTTTGAGGTCTTTCAGGCAGAAACCACCTTAGTGGAATGTGTTAGTATGTATAGCACCAGTCGTTCTGGAGCCCAGCTGATGTCTTGGGGCATCTTTGATATATGGTCCCTTTGCAAAGGTTTCTAAACTCACTGATCCACCTTTTAATTACAAATCACATTGTGAATGTATTGATTTTTCTTCTTAATATATTTGGCCATGAAAACAGAATTATTTTGTGTTCCTTTCCAAGACTTGGGAGGTTAATTCCCTCCCTCATGGTAATGAAGTCCAAAAGAGAATTCATTCCCATCCTCTACAATACAGCTTTATGCTCAAAAATATCTTCGAGCTTTTACAAATCTCGAATTGCTGGAAGATCTGTAGTTAACAACAAATCTCAAATATTTAGCTTCAGGGATTTAAAATCCCAACAAAAATGGTAACAAAGATAAAACTATTATTATCTACAATAAATGATCCACTGAAATGTCTTTCAGAATACTTGGTGGGCGACTTTCACTTCCATGATCTGGGGTTGGGGGTGAGAGCGAGAGTGTGAGGAACTCAGCTAGATACAAGGGTGGAAAAGTAAACCGTCTAAAAGAGGCACTCATTTCTCAAGTTGGAAACATGGGAACCGGTCCTCTGGGACAGTGGCTGCTCTTTTCATCCTTTGCTGTAAGCCTCTTCATTTCTCTTCCGGGAGCATTTTCAAGCTCCTAGACAAGGTGCACATCGACACGGGCCCTATTTTTCTAGTTTCTCCAAAGGCACAGGAAGCGAGGCAAATGTTTTCAGTGTGATCTGCATCCTGTTCTTCTTCGTGCAAGTTCCTATTTTGGTTGAAATGATAACCATAAATATTTAACATTCTAAAAGCTGTGGCTTTCCAGCCCCAGCCATCCATCCGATGGGAGACAACGTTGTATGCGTTAATTTACAGTGCACTTTCATTTCAAGTGGGTCGATAATATTTCATAAGGTAGGAAACCAGACGGCGTGATTTTGGTAGAGAGAGGAAAAGGGCACAGCTTGGCTTATGGACCTAAAGACTAAATTCTGAGAGGGAGGATAGAAATTGTGTTTGGCACTCAACTTGTTTTTTGTTTTTTTTCCTTAAATCGACAAAATTTTCTTTTTTGTGAACCGAAGAAATTAACCACATCATTTTAAGAAGTGAATGCTCTTTTGTGCTGACTCCCTCTCATTCCCCCCTTCACACACACAAACACACTCATGTACACACACACACACACACACACACACACACACTCATACATACGCTCACACTCACAAAGCAGAGGTTGTCCAGATGGGGGGCATTCTGTTCAAGCGCCAACAGAAAGTAAGAGAAGGGTGCTTCCCACCAAAGCTGGCCACAGAGTGTTGTTGCACTTGACCCAGCTGAGCAAAAGTGGTGTTTTGAAAAATGACCAACACTTGACACTTGCATGATACCATGTCATTATTTAAGTGGTTGCTTTTCTAGCTTGCAGACAGTCTAATTCTCATTAATTTCACCTTGATTTTGGAAAAGAAATGATAACCAATGAAAAGAGAAGAAGAAAAAAACCCCACCACAGAGGTCTGTGTCCTTACGTTTTGGTGGTTTTCCATTCATAGTGTCTTCTGTAAATGAGATTTTGAATCAACCCCAAAATGACAAGTATAGGGTTGAGTGGAAATACATTTTTTTCTTTTTAGCTGGGACTGTAGAAAAATGGGTGACAAATAAAATATCCTAATTACAAAAGCCCTACAATGGAATCTGTTAAAATACATAAATAAAAGTTCAATTGTAGGAAAGTAATTGTTGTATATCTATATGCTGATGTGGAAACCAACTGCTTTTACTCCAGATAATGCAGTGGTTACTGATTTTTTATCTTATATGTTTGATAACATGCTCCTAAGTTCAAAAGAATCCAAATACTAATATTCATTGACTTTTGCCTTCAAAGACCTTTAGCGGTATATCTATTTAAGGCTCACGCATCACTGTCCGTGCCCCCAGTGAGGTCTGGGTGTCACAAACAGAGGTCAAGACTAGCAGCCCAGAGCAAACCACCTGTGGGATTGACTCCTCTTTGCTTCCTTTCTTCCTGAAATGAAAGGCTCACATGAGGGCAATGGCAACAGAAGCACCAAAGGAACAAAGGTAGGTCGTGTGCCCACAGTTAGGGTACACATGGACCCTAGGCTGGGCCTTGAGCCTGTTGTTTCTGGCATATACAAGGGCCTGATGCCCCTGAAACTCCATTTGCCTTTCAAAGAACTGATAAAATCTGTTTGATGGCAAATGATTTAAAAAAAAATTAATTGGACAATGAAACAACTTTCTTGTTCATGTAACTGAGGATTCTAGTGGTAGGACTGATGCTGGGTCAGACTTGATCCAGTGGCCCGGATGATGTCATCCAGGACGTTGTCACTGGTTTGACTTTGATGGCCCTGGCTTCGTCCTCAGGCTGCTCAGAGTGGCTGTTTCTCATCTCATGGCAACAGAAGTGTTCTAGCTATTTCCAATTCCACATCTTCATGACCTCTTCTCAAGGAGAAGGGAGAAGGTCTTCTGTTAGCCTCCATAACTCTTGGGATACCCTCTCTCTCATATCCTGGGGAAGTAGGATATGCTGCTTAGCCTAAGCCAGTCATGCTCCCACCCCCGCAATAGGGAGTGTGGCCACTCCAGCCCACTTCGAATGGGAATGGGGGGAACAGCTTCCCAAAAGGAAAATCAAAGTATCATTGAATGGGGGGCAATGGAAGCCACGGATGTAAATAACAAGTGTTCACTACAACGACTCTGTAACTCCTTGTTTAGCTATGCCTTTTACCAAACATCTTGATTTTATTTCCTTTTGCCACAAAGTCACCTGAGGAAGTCATTGGTGACGTCAGTTTTGGTTGCAGGCTGGATTCAGACTCTAACGATCCTTTGATCTCCATTTCCAAGTCATTGTTCTGTGTCTCCAAAAGAAGGGGCTGGCAGTGATGGCAGACACCTGGCACACAGGCCGCCACTTTCCCCTCTCGGTCCTACAGCAGACATCATCCATCAATCACAGGACTCTTTCCTGTGCAGGCCAGATGTGGCCCCCGAGACCTACTTAAAACAGTCCTCTGGACAGCCCCTACAAATGTATTGGTGTTGACAAGTGAGATGAAATGTATTTGCCATCCCTGGAAAGGATTGCAGACCAATGACCCAAACTACCAATGCATTTCACTCGTATACCAAGAGAATTCACAAACACACATGCACACGTTCATACACCTTGGTGTTTCTCTAAATGTGGTTTGCAGATCTTTTGTATCAGAATTCCCTTATGTTCTCATAAAATGTGGATTCCGGAGACCCACTCTAGAGCTATAGGATCAGAGTATTCTCAAGATAATGGTTTTAAATACTCAATAAGCAAGCAGATGCAATAGAGTAATATGCTTCATTCCAGGTCTCTGAGATACTGACTCATTCTTTGTGTATTCTTTAAGCAGTTCCTTAAGCTACTGTGAGTAAGAACTGGGCTAGTTTCTGTGAATTCAATGAGAATGGTACAAATAAAAGACTCTTAGACTTCCTCAGTGGAACCCAGTGATGTTCTGTGGAAGAGTTTAACAGCCACCAGAAAAGACCAGGAATTCTGGAGTTTGGAGTTGGGTGAGATCATGTCTATGGGAGGGAGCTATAAAGATAGAAAGTGTTATGGAGGACTTGGCCCTGGAGCCTTTATAAGCTAGGAAGAGTTGGGGTATGAGTACGGAAGTAGGGAAGAATATGTTTGAGTCGGGAAGAGCTGGAAAGAAAATTGGCAGTGGATGGAAGTGAGAATGTGCGGCAAGAGGTCAGGGACAGTCATTTAATGCAGCTGGAGCTGAGAATAGGGGTCTGAGAAAAGAAGTGGGAAAGATAGGATCACGTTTTCATTAGGGAGGGTTTTTTGGGTCTGGCTTCAGTATTTAGAAATTGTTTTGTAGCCAGTGGAAGCTGTTTTCAGCAAGGGTGTGATATGCTACTAAGCCATGTCTAAGGACATAACCTTTGGAAATGAGAGGGGGGAAGGACTAGAGTGAGAGAGGCTGGAGCTTTGGGGTGGTGAAATGTTGTCACTGCAGGTGAGAGGCTGGGGGTCTGAAACCAGAATCTTGGCAACAGAAATGGGGCGGGGGGACAGATATGAGAGCCACTGAGGAAGTATAACCATAGGCTTTGTTTTGACCCCTTGGCCAGACTTTCAAAGGCATATTAGTCAGGCTATGCTGGGCCATGCTGCAATAACAAATTATTCTTGAAATCTCTGTTTTCGGGACGCCTGGGTGGCTCAGTTGGTTAAGCAGCTGCCTTCGGCTCAGGTCATGATCCCAGCGTCCTGGGATCGAGTCCCACATCGGGCTCCTTGCTCAGCAGGGAGCCTGCTTCTCCCTCTGCCTCTGCCTGCCACTCTGTCTGCCTGTGCTCGCTCTCTCTCCCTCTCTCTCTCTCTGATAAATAAATAAAATCTTAAAAAAAAAAAAAAAGAATTTAGGGGCGCCTGGGTGGCTCAGTGGGTTAAGCCGCTGCCTTCGGCTCAGGTCATGATCTCAGGGTCCTGGGATCGAGTCCCACATCGGGCTCTCTGCTCAGCAGGGAGCCTGCTTCCTCCTCTCTCTCTCTGTCTACTTGTGCTCTCTCTTTGTCAAATAAGTAAATAAAATCTTAAAAAAAAAAATAAAATGTGATGATCTATTGTTTAAAAAAAAAAAAAAAGAAATCTCTGTTTTTAACATAACAAATTTTTACCTAACTCATGTTTTGCATCCAAGACTAATTGGCAGGGGGCTCAATTGCACTCAGACTCTCAGGGACCCAGGTTGAAAGAGGCTCTGTTATCTTCCAGGGGCACCACAGAGCACGTGGCCTCCTCAAGGCTAAAGAAGAGGAAGAGATGGATGCAGGCAGAGCAAAGACCCTTAACTGATTTACACCGACATCACTTCTGTACAGAGTCTGTTGCTCTGAACTAGTCACATCTGACTAAATATCTGTAAAGAAGGCTGGGAAATTAGAGGGATAACATGGGATATTTGGGGAGCTTTCCCCTTTTTTGGGTATAATGGGGCAATTTCTCCATTTCATCCGGAGGTAGAAATTAAGAAGTCATGTACCTGAGTTACTCCTAGAACATGGAGATAAATTGGTAAGAGGAAGAGACTGGAGAATAATTTTTATAACTCATCCAGTCACTTTTAGGGGTGGTATTACAATTTCAGGCACAGGGGTGTGCTTTCAACCCAAGTGGTTCTGTCTTGGAATTTTAGTCTTCAAAAGTTAGTCAAAGGAGTCCCTGACTGTGATTGTCTGTAGTAGTGAACATACCTCACATAAGGCAAGCAGAAACCATTTCATGTGCGCACACACACACACACACACACACACTTAGGTTTTAATGAATATAGATAGATAGATGATAGATAGATAGATAGATAGATAGATCTATCTGTCTATATATAGAGATATATTTAAAAAAATTTTATTTTGAAGTAATCTCTACACCCAACATGGGGCTTGAACTCATGACCCCGAGATCAAGAGTTACATGGTTTCCCAACTGAACTAGCCAGGTACACCTAACATATAAAACAAAATCAAAATCCTCTAGTCCAAATCTATTTATCTTCCTCAACAACCTCAGAGGTTTTGAAAAATACAAATGAGCGAGAAGTCTTCTGAGAACACCCAATAACTATTTTGAAATTCCTCTTTCTGGGCCTTGAATACCCTTCCCTCCAAAGGAATCGTGGCTGTTGTCAAACAAGACACACTGACGCAGGCAGCAAGTAATTACTGTGTGCCCACCAAGTCCCAAGCATTCCTCTAGGTGCTGGGGATGCCACCATTCTGGAACTTACATCTAGTTGGGGAGAAATATAGCTAGTCAGTACTCAGTTGGAACTTTAATCAGGGCTTCACACTCCCAACTGCACTAACATGTCATATTTGTTCTTCAGAGGAAATCTTCCAGCTTTCTATCATTGCCACCTTCTGAAGCACTAGGTCTTTCCCAAGCCTCCTTGACAAACCCCAACAAGGCCCAAACTTATTGGGTGGCATGTGGGGATCTGGTGCTAGGGGGAGATGAAGATGAATAAGGTTTTCTCTTTGCTTTCAGAGGGGCTTCTGGGCTATTCCAGTCTATCTTTTCCTGATGTGTCCCCCCGCCCCCAGACTTGGTTTTCACAAAATCTCAGGTCAGTGCAAAAGCAGCTAAGCTACCATGACTATACCACGGCCAGGAAAGAGAAGATCTCATTTTGCCCACCTTTATGAAGGGCAGGAAGATAGTCTGGAACGGATGGGGGTACTCTCCACCCCTGTACTCCAGACAGAGCTGTTGTATTAACCAAAACAAATCTGGTTCCAGGGTGAATTGAAATCCATCTTCTTTTTTGCTCCTAGGGACGGCAGCTCCACCAGAAAATACTTGGAATCGTTGGGGCAGAAAATAGAAGGCTCTCTGGTAACATAGCGCCTCTGATCCCACTTCTTTTATGCCCCAGGAAAAGAAAAGAGGCCCATGTGCAAACCCCTCCTGGGCTTCCCAACCAGTTAAACATGAGGGAGAGGAGAAAAGGGGGAAAAGTTCTAAATAAAAGCAAAGTCTTTGAAAAACTTCAAAGAAACATTTCTCCTGTTCAGAAGTCAAGAGCACATCTGGCTGGCGGTGAAAAGAGAAGTGGTGTCATCTGGGCAAAAATGTTCTTTTCAAATATGTCCTTTAAGAAAAGCAAGAAAGGAGAGTGCAAGGGATTGAGAGGAGAGAAATAATGCAAAGAGGGAAGGGAAGTTAAAGGGAAAAAGAAAAAAGGAAAAAAACCCTCCTAAATCTTGTAATGTTTTAGGAGGGCTTATTAGAGTGAAAATTAAGTGACATGCAGAGCTCTGCTCCAGTATTGATGGCCTTTATTCAAAGAGCCATCACCCTGTAAACTCACTTTAACAACTCCCTTCAGATGAAATATAAAAATTAAAGACATTTACAACACAGCTTAGTAGCAGATGTAGTCGTCCTATTGGGGCTTAGATCAAATAGTGATGTAAACCCCAGCAGGATAACAGGTCTTATGAAAAAGTCCTTAACAACAGCCCCCAAAAATCTTGGAAATCTTACAAAACATGTTTCCCATTCTCTCCCAACCTCAAGGGTCCCCCTCCTTCCCCCAGCCCCTCCCGTGATCTGCTAGACTCCTTTTCCATCGTCATCCTCGTCTGGAGTTCTTATGAGTCACTCTACACTTAGCAACTGGACCAAAAAAAAAAAAAAAAAAATCTGGTTGGGCTTCTGGTTATCTTCTCCATCTAGTCATCTGCCTCCATCATTACCTGGGGGAATGCCAGGGTGAGGGATGTGCTGAGCAGTCTGGGAAAAGGACTGAAATGTACATATAGCTCAAATGGGGATTGAGGTCTGACCTTCACCTTGGTCCACTCTTCCCCATTTGCCTCTCCTCCTTCTTCAGCTCTCGTTTTTCCACCCAGAGGAACCTGAGAAGAGGTTTCCCATTTGATTTAGAGGCTGGGTCCTCACAAGTATGAGGGACATTTATATCTGTTATATTGTAATGACTGCAGTCTGTCAGTCTGTCTGGCCTTCTCTCCAGTCTGTCCTTTCCAAAGAAGACTTTCTTGAGGATTTATTCTGGGAGCTATCTACCCACACCATGTACCCACTCACTCACTCATTCATTATTTCAAAAAATATATTCACGTGCCTATGACATGCCAGGCACTGGGAGAGTGCTATAGGCTGACAGGACATGATAGTCCTGTCGGTTATGGTTCTCTTTGTCCTTGAGCTGACGTGTCCATGGACTGGCTTTGGAAAGAGAAAAAGCTTAGAGAACGGAAAGTAAGTTCTATGTGTGAGTTAAGTAGATTCTATGTGAGGATTTCTGGTTGTTAGGTTCAGTTTTTCTGTGTCCCCAACTCTTACAAATGAAGCCAGTGGCCTCTTTTGCCCCCACCACAGTGTATGGAAAAAGAGTCAAGTTGCCCTCTAGGCCCAGGGGCTTGTACCCAGACTCCTCTTTTCTGACAAATGATCACTTAGCCTGTGATTTGGGAGTGATAGTATTAGATCTTTGGCCACAGCTTGGCACTTGGATCAGACAGAGGCCAAGAGCCTGGAAAATAAGGAAGAATATAAAGGGCCTTCATGAAAAAGAGAGCAAAGCCTGACCCTATAATGAGCTCTACTCTGAGGATGGGTCAAGGCTTTGCTTCATTGGGAGCAACCTGATAAGAAAACCAAAATAAAGTGTTATCACCTCAGCTGGCTGAACCAAGGCCAGTGAGAAAATTGTCCTAGGGAGCCCTGAAAACAGTAAATGAGAAGCTAGCTTAGATGTCACATGGAGCTTAAGAAGTTTGGAGACATTCCAGGGCTAAGTGGGGGCCTTCTAAGGTCATGCAGTCTAGAGTTTTCCAACACCCAAGCCAACACTTACAGCTTGAACCATGCCCTCTCTGCCCTCTTCTCCTTTGCTTTACCCAAGAGATCTGTGATGTGATTGGGTTGCAAATTTTGTCTGGTCCATCCCCATACCTCCCAGCAGGCTTGGCTGGATTTTATTTCACACATGGTCTAATCTGAAAACAAACACTGGAAATCAGCGGCTAGGGTGGGAGGCCATGTTGATAGGACCAATGATCAAGGAAGGTCCCCTTTCTGGATCCCTGCAAGGAATGACTTCAAAGGTACTTTCCTCACCCTCTGCCTATCCTCCTACTCACACATACTCACACACCTACAGATGGCCACAATCCCAGTGGGTTACTTCACTATACTGTGGGCCATTTGGTCATAGAGGAGGCAGCATTTACCTCCCCTAATGCAAGGTCAAGTCTGTGAAGAGAATGTGTGCTTATGTAAAGAATCAAAGAAGATAATAGTTGCAGCCTATGTCACAGGCGTGGACTAATCTTCGATTAAATAATCATATTCAGATGACATTTCTTGGCAACTGGCAGACCAGCTGGAAAAATAAGTCAGAATTTCCACAGAGAATAGACCGTTTTGCCATCCAAAGCTGGCCAAGTACAAACAGCAAAGGTTCTAAATACATGTGAACAAAAGGTCCCGGCACTCCGGCTTGCAAAGGGGCTCCCTTTTCTCCTCACAGAACTGCACATACGAGTGTGCACATATGTGTAAAATGCATGTGTGAATTTAATATCCACTCTGTCTGCTTGTCTGTCCTCTTCCTCCTGGGTATTCTGACCTTTGCCACTTTCTAGACCAGCTCTTCATTTTTCCGATGAGGAAACGGAAGTCCAAAGAGCTGAAGAGCTTGAGGGACTTGGCCAAGGCTACACTGCAAGCCAGGAGTCTTGACTCTCATTCCCGTGCTCTTTTGAGTCTGACCTCCACAGAGCTGATTGGTGGAATCTGTAAGAACCCACCATGGGATGCCTGCACGGGTGCCGGAATCAGCATCGTTGGGCTGATGTCTTAAAGGTACAGGTGTATAACATGACCGGATGGAAAAATTCCAGCTCGGACACAGTGTAATGTCTGAATCCCAAAAGGGAATGGGACAGAACCTAACACAGGGACTGTGTGGGGTTAAGGGAAGCTGGCAAGGGATGGGGCAGAAACCTATCTGCAACAGTAGAGAGCTTTTCTGGTTCTTAGATCTGAAGGAGGCCAGGGGAGGGAAGCATCCCGATCCCAAAGAGAGTAAGTTTGCTCTTTGGCAAGGGGACTCAGCCAACCAAGGTAGCCTGCCTGGAGGAAGCTGGGAATCAATACTGTGAACTCCCCCTTCCCCATTCTCTCAACTGCTTGTGCCTCCCATTGGGGCCAGGCTGTGGGCCATAAGTTGGGCCTCCCTGTGGAAGAAAGTGGTGATTGGGGCAAATAGAGTACTCTACATATCTGGGTTCAAATCTCAAGTAGCTACTTACCAGGCTGTGACTTGGGATAAGGGACACAATTTTCTGCCCTTGGGTTTCTCTTCTGTGAGATGATTATGATGCCACCCACCTTGAGGGTCGAAGTGACTGGTAGGGCTGCTGGATGTGCAGCTCCAACTTCAATGCCTATCACTCCTGGTGCAGTTTCCTCTCCTCCCAGCAACAGAGGCCCGGGGACCATCTGGCAGTAGAAACCCAAAGCCTTACACTCTTTCAGACCTTTTGATCCTGTGATTCTGTTTCTAGGAATTAGTTTCAAGGAACTAATCTGGCCCACGCACAAATTTATAATGCTTTTTGCCACCCCACTACTTAAAATGTGAAAATTGGGAGCAGATTTACTGTCTACATCCATCAGGACTCCTAGATGCAAACAACAGAAACTGATTCTGGATGAGTTAAGCAGAAAAGGAATTTATCGAAGGAATACAGGATGACTCACAATTGCCAGAAGAGACCAGATTGCCTTGGTGGTTGAAAACAATTATTCTCCTCCTCTTGCACACTCGAGCTCGTGGCTGATAATTTGTGAGCAGCGATGTGTAAAGCCTGCCCCCAGACACCCAGAGTGTTCATACCAAATTGTGTGGGCAACCCAGCTCATCCTTACCACCTGAAGTCATGTTTTGTAGACAAATTCCAGACGCACCAGCAGAATGAGGGAGATGTGCTTGGCAGCAGCACTTGTGAAAAAGACTTGAAGAAGTTGTTCACCAGCAAGCTCCACACCAAGCCCAGACTGAAGTTCTTAAAGGAGCCAGTCAGCCCAGCCCAGTCCACGAAGGAGGTCACAGATAGACTTCAGTGGTGTTTGGGGAAAGAGGAACTGATGCTGGTACTTTGACTCCAGCCTGCCCGTGCCTGGAAATGGTGACTCCCAGGTTCCCTTTACTGGGCCCGTGTGCCCACCCAGATGCTCTGTGGGCCATTGACAGCTCACGGCTGCCCACGTTCTCCCCAGAGTTGACTCAGGGAGTGCCTCACCTGGGCAAGGTTTCTTCATTCTCTGACCCTAAGGGTCAGGCAAAAAGCCAAACTTTTCTCCTCTCTTTCTCCTGCTTTAATTTTCCTTCCTCTCTCCCTTATCAGTTTTCCTTGAGGAGCACCACCCCCTTGATAAATCAGCTGTACTCAATCCTTATCTCAAGCTCTGCTCCTAGGAAAAGGGGCTGAAGTTGTTGTCTGACTTAGATTTATGTCTGGCCTTGAATGCCTTCAAGGGATTTGTGCCGGGGGCCTGGTTTCCTCCCTCATTTGGCTCTCAGCCCCTGCTGTCACCACACTCAGGGAGATCGTGGAGGAGAAAAGTCATACAGTGTTGTGGGAGGGATAGGCATTCTCTCAGGGATGAGGTTTTGTTTTTTGGTCCCCTCACAGAAGGAGCCAGATCTCAAGGGATCAGACTGGGGTGCCTCTCTCTCCTGTGACCCCCACCCCCAGCACCCTGTGTCTACTTCTGTTGTCATGTACACCAATCACACTGTTTTATAACATTTCTGCTTTCTTGTCTTTCTCCTTGATGAGCCTGAGCCCTAGAGTGAAGAAAGTCTTAGTCTGTCTCAAACTCAGAAATGAAAGTGATTGTCATTATTATCGATAGGCACACAGTTAGTCTTTGTCAAGGGAAAGCAAGAATCTTCAGAGGACAGGTCTTCCCCTAGCTCAGGGGGTCAGTACCACTCTTTGGGGAGAGTGGATTACCCCCAAAGCCAGTCTTGGTTACCAGAGTGGCCCATAGACGAGCTTGGGCTGAGAAATGAATGAGCACAGATTCTCATTACCTACAAGTCATTAAGTTGTGATTAGAAAAAAGGGAGGGAGGAAGACACGAGCATTTGTAAAGGGATGCAACATCTGTATTCGTCCGTGCACAGACACCACACTGGCCCACAGGGCCACCTTTAATGAACAGCATATGTTATGGTTTCTGTGGACCATATTGTATACCTGCTTTGTGTGAAGTGTTACACAACACAAAGGTGATCTCCGTTGAGGTCCCTGCCCCCAGGGACCTCACAATTTCAAAGTAAACAAGCAGTTGTAGAATGGATAATATTTATTGAGTGTTCACCGTGTGACAGGCGTGGTTTGAGACACTTCACACATATTAATTCATTTAAACCTCACTGCAACTGTCAGAGATAGGTAATTTTACAAGGGTAAACACTGAGGCACAGAGAGGTTATTAACTTGCCCAAGAAAACACCTCCAGTGGAAGAGGCAGAATTTGAACCCATGCCATTTTAGTTCCAGAGCCCCTCAGCACTCAATCCCAGTGAATGCTTTGGGCCATTCGGTCAAAAGGAGGCTACGTTTACCTCCAGAAATGAGGAGGGCTGAAAAAGGTGCGACTTACTTGACGTGAAAAATCCACTCTTCGTACTGAAAACCTTTGTTAATACCCTACTGGCTCACTGTGCCCAAAACAGAAAGCATGCACCCTTTCCCTCGATCATCTGCCCTTTGTCCTTGTCCTTGTGGTCAACCACGTTTCTATCAACGCTCCCAATCTGGGATCTCAGGCTTATCTTCAATCCTTCCTTCTCCCATGTCACCTGTCACGTCTACCTGCTTGCTAGGTCTGCCGGATTCCCCATCAAGTATGATTCCAGAACTCAGCCCCTTGTCCCCACACTCAGAACCCCCTCTTGCTGCGATCACTGCGGTGGTCTCCATGGGCTTCCTGACTGTTATTCCTTCCCCATGTCGATGCCTGACCCACTACTGCCACCTTACCAGGTCCACCCCAGCCACTTTGCAAGCCTCCAGGAAGCAACTCGGACTCTGGTCCAGTCCATCCCAGAGGCCAGGGCTCTGCCTTTTCAAGAGTAATTCTGGCCAGGACTGGGAAGTGACTCATCTCCCCCTGGGGCCGGGCGAGAGAGGCCCAGCTGCAGCACCAGAGATCACACTGCTTTGCAAACGCTCGTTCCCACATGACTCACCTGGGAATCTTGGTGAAGTGAGGAGTCTGATTCAGTAGGTCTTGGGGTGGGGCCTGAGAGTCAGCATTTCTGCAGGGTTCCCAGGGGAGCTGGTCCCCAGACCTTAGTCTGAACAGCAGGTACTAGAGGGCAGTGTCAAGGATGACAGCGGGGCTGTCTGTCTCCAGCCACAATCTGACACCAGGACAAGCAGGGTTAGAGACAAAATCAGCCACAGAAGGCTTTATGGAGCATTTCCCTAGGCCGGATGCCAGGCCTTATGCCACTGAAAGCCCAGGGACCTGGCAAGGGGCGGGGTCGGGGGGGGGTGGCTCCCGATGTACGTTTTCTCCAGTTCTTGCAATATTGCTCACAGTAGGTACAATGACCAGAGATGCCCGGAGGGAGGTTCAGCGGCAGAAAGGGCAGGCCTGAGATCCCATCATCATTGCCTGAATTCTTGGGTACCCAGAACTGAAGGCATGTCAATGAACACCAGGCCCCGTCTGGGCCACCTTGGCCTCCCCCGCCCCCTAAATTGTTGGCAAGGCGATAGACCACAGGACCCTCGGTGTGAGGAGGCCAGAATCGGAAGCTCTTGCCAGGAACAGAGACAGCAGAGTGAGACTGTGTGGTGGAAAACTCTGAGCTGGCTGTTTATTCCGGTTTGACAGTGCAAACAAGCAGCATGACCCGAAGCACCCTTTCCCTTCTTGGGCTCCTTTATTCATTGGGAAGGGCAGGGGCAGGACTGGGTATGTAATCTTTGGGGTGCCGTACACAGTGAAAATGGGGGCCTCTGATTTAAAAAAAAAAAAAAAAGTGACTACGAATTTCAAGATGGCAACAGCAGATCATTAAACCCAGAGCAGGACCCTTCCCAGTGTGGGGCTCTGTGTGACCTCCCAGATCGCACGCCCGTGAAGCCAGCCCCAGGATAGGGTGGGACAAAATGATGTCCAATGCGTCCTCAAGCTCTATTGTCCAGGAAGTTTGGCTTTCTGCTGTTATCCTCACTTTGCCTGTTTATAATTTATGTGTCACCCAGAAAATATGTGCGGGCAGCCTCTCCACTGGGCTCGGCTCCTGTCTGGTGTCACAGGATCATCTCCCTCCTCGTCCCGTCCGCTCTACCACCTGCAAAACCTCGCAAGGTTTGCCGTATTGTGAATCCGAGAAACTCCCCCCCAGGTCTGTGGCTGTCTTGGAGGGGCTAAGGGGGAGCACGGATGGGAGGAAGAGGAACACGCCCTTCTTCTGTCCTGGACCCCATCCTGTGCCGACAGCTCCTTCATTTCCCAGGTCTTTCCTGCCTCCTGGAGAATCGGGACAGAGGCCTTCAGAAGAGCGAGTCAGCAGCACAAGTCCTGTCCTTGCCTCCTACGTCCCCCCTCCAGGGACTGAATACCTCAGTTCCCAAACGCTCTGAGTCAGGGAGGTCGCCTCGAGGACATCTGCCTGTTTATCTGAGCCAGGCCTTTAGCAAGTAACAGCTGCTTGAATGAGCCCAGGAGGCATCACTTCCCGTGGCCAGGAGGCCAGACCAGGTGGACTCCTCGCCCTTCTCCCGGACGGACGCCTGCAACGCTGCCCAGGTGGCCGAGTACAGGGAGGGGACTGGCCGCCCACTACCATTCCAGAGACTCTGCCCAGGGTCCAGCAGAGCCCCTGCCCGAATCTCTTGGGAATGCTTAGCATAGGAGTTATCGAAGTATAGGAGGCCACCCATGGTGCAAACTGGTCTCTGAGAAATAGACAGAGGCACTGGTCTGAGTGTCAGGGCTCTGGGGTCTCTTAGGTTTTGCCACTGACCTTGGGAGGAAAAAAAAAACCCCAAAAACCTTTTCTCTCTCAATATTCTCTGGGCCTTAGTTTCCTTATACAAAATGCCAAAGATTTTCTTTGCCCCCCTCCCCAAAATGGAAAGAATTGTTCCTTCTCTGGGATCCCCAAGCATATAATACTGTAACTAGATCAGGCACTTTCCACATGGTAAGATGGCTGGTCCATGGTCTCTCAGTGATCAGCTCGTTGAGGGCAGATGATATATTTCAGTCTTTCCCTGTTGCGCCTCTTAGTCCTGACCCTCCAACCATCTGTGTCTTAGATGTTCAGATGGCACTGGGGACCCTGGTGTACAGGGAACGACCATCTTTAACCTCCAGGAAGGTGAAAACATTGCACATGCCCTTTCCACAATGGGAGAGATTCAAAGGGAAACCCAGAGATCTCTGCCCCCCATGCCAACCCCAAGAGCTGTCGTTGGAAAGCTCCCTGACTCTCATGCTCATTCTCTCTCGCTCTTGGTCCTGTGCCTGCCCTAGCCACCATTGAATTTTGTCTTTTGTCCTCTGACTGTAATGGCCCAGCATCCTGTTGGCATAGGATGGCCCAGGAGGCACGGCACTACCGAAAGGAGAGATTCAAGCTCTCATCAGGAATGGTGAGGCAATTCCTGATAATGGTGATGGGGCAGAAGTGTGAACTTCAGACCAGACCCTGGGGAGGTGTCTGAGGGATAAAGAGAGGTAAGAAAATTCCGGAAGCAGCATCTGCTTCCCCTGGGAGCACAAGAGGGCTGGGAAAAGGCCTGCGAGCTCTTGGGGAGGTGAAGGGCTCCCCTGACAAGGTGGGCTCTTGAGTCTCCTCTCCTGCTCATTCTGTCACTCTCCCCTAGTGGGTAAGGAACACTTTAGGGAGTTGCAGTCATGGGAACCGAGGCACGGTTGGTATTACGGACCGACCCCAAATTCATACTTCAAGACCTTAATCCTCAATGTGATGATATTTGGAAATGGGCCTATGTGGAGGTAGTGAAGGTTCAGTGATGTCACAAGGATAGAGTCTGAGGCAATGTGTTAGTGTTCTTCCAAGAAAAGATGCCAGAGATCACTCTCTCTACCCACACCTGGAGAAGAGGTCGTGTGAGGACACACGGAGAAGGTGGCTGTCAGCCAGCCAGGAAGAGGGCTTGAACCAGAAACCAGCTCTGCCAGCACCCTAGTCTTGGACTTCCAGCCTTCAGGACTATGAGAAAACCAACTTCTGTCATGTGGGGCACCCAACCCGCAGTATCTTGTGATGGCAGCCTGAGGGGGCTCATACAGTTGGCCCATTGGATAGCACCCACCTATTATGAAGCAGGGAGGGGACAGATGTCACAATACGGGGGCTAAGAAAGAGGTTTTATGGAGAAGGAGAAATGATAAGGTGAGCAAAGGCATGGGTCCTCATTCTTCCACTGCTCCCATGGGATGGTGTTCGGGGCTGGTGAGTGCTCACAGCCCCGTGGTAAGTCAGCTCTTCCTGAAGGTCCTTCCTCTTATAGAACAAGCAAGAGAGGAACCTCATTACTGGGGGCAGCAATCAGACCATTTCAGTACAAGGCAGCCTGGCCTCAGGGGCCCCAGCATTTACCAGAGCTATCTGGGGACATCAGCTCTAGGACCTCGAGCCCATGAGACCATGTGACCAAGGATCACTGAGCTCAGCCACAGCCTCACACCCCCAACTGGCAGATTTGGGGCCCTTGGTGTCTGTAAGATCATTGCCTCAGCAACCTGGACTGAGCGTCAGGATTATTCCAGACGACCCAGGTACTCTCATTTAGGCATAGACCAGAGCAATCAAAAGAACAGCATTCCTTTGGGGTTGATAAGCTGCTGGGAAAGGGAGCAAACCCAGGAGAAGGTCAAAGGTCCCTGGTCCACTGACCAGGGACAGTGTTGGTCACTTGATCAGCTGCCCTTTCCTATCAGGAGAGTCTCCCACCTACAACAGATTTAGCTCTGATCCAGGGAGTGGACACCTCTCCACATGGCGGACAGATGAGGGGACAGGGCAGGACCCTCAGGGCCCCATGGGATCATGGGCCACTGGGTATTGTCAGGCCAATGAGACTGCTAACTCCAATGTGCCTGACCTGCAGTAACATCTGCGGTGGGGGGAAGAGAGCATGGAGGGGGCATGAAGTTTCAGGACTCAGGACTCAGGAAATCACATACTCGAGGGAGAGGGTCATAGGCAAGACTGACCAGCCACCTGTGCTCCCGCCTTCCAGGGGGGTTGAGGCGCAGCCTGGCTACTTTCTTTCCCCTCATCGGCTGCCTTTATCAGAATGGATATGTCTGGCGAGTGAGGGCCTATGATACAAATCATACTTGGCTTTTCTTCTCCCCCTGGACCTTGGTAGCTAAACTGAGCTCCCCCTGTACTGCACCTGTGCCCAGGACGGCGCTGATACGTGCGTGTGCGCGTGCACGTGTGTTTATCTGTGAATGTGCTGGCTCTGGAGAGAAGAATGGAGACAGGGAGCCACCATCGTCCCCCTTCCTCCCATGCTGACCCCGTGGCTGGCTCTGTGGCTGACATCACTTACAGGACCTCATCTCCCATGGTGCTTTCTCTACAGTCCCTCCAGGGGCAGCCACGCTTTGATGGCCCCCTCTGGCTGCCTCATGAGGTCAAACTGGATGGGACGCTAGTAGAGAGAGCAAAGGATCAAACCTGCTTTGGCCCAGTTTACCCACGCCTGTCCTGCCTGTACCCTCGGCAGGGTCTCAGCTTTGGTGGATTTCATTGTCACTTTCTGTGATGACCAAACAACTTCAAAATGTGTATTAAAAAGTCTGGTCCAGGGGTGCCTGGGTGGCTCAGTCAGTTAAGTGTCTTCATTCAGCTCAGGTCATGATCCCAAGATCTGGGATCGAGTCCTGCTCAGCAGGGAGCCTGCTTTTCCCTCTCCCTTTGCCCCTCCGCCGACTCATGCTTGCTTTCCCCCCCCCCCTCAAATAAATAAATAAAACCTTAGAAAAAAAGTCCAGTTCAGTGTAATTTCAGAGTTTCACCCTTTCACCCAGTTAAAGGTCTCCCTGTCCCAGCTGAGCCCTAACTCAGGGGAACGAGCAGTATTTAGCTTCTCTGTACAGCTCTGGGGCCTTGGGTTTGGAGCAGAGGAAGACAGGGGTTACAGAGGGCAGAGAATGTCTTTCTCTCCTGGTCTGCTGTCATCTGGCACTGGGGATCCTGGTAGACACACTAATACTGGCTCATTTCCTTGTCATGAGCATTTGTGGATCCTCCTACGAGTCACCTGCTGTGCCCTAAAATGGCATGGGAGATGCCATCTCTAGCCGGCAGCTTATGACTGACTTCTCTTGATCTCCATTCTGTGATGCACTCTGTTGGCCATCTCCAACTTCTTTCTGCTGGCGTTGCCTTAGCTCTTTCAGGAAGTGAGCTTGGCTGGAGACCGTCTGAAGACAAAACCCAACCTGCTTGCCTGCCATAAGTCCACTTGGCCCATAGACAACTGCCTGTCCTTTCTTTGCCTTGCGTGAAATGTAACTTATTCCCACAGTCCCCTTCTGAGTCTCCTGCAACAGGCTGTGGTCATGCAGTCACTCACCTTCAGACTTTTCCAGAAGAGCTTCAAGGATCTACCCGGTGTCTCCCTTTCCACTGCTTCAGGTCAGGCTGTCTCAAGGAGTCCCTTTCTGAGAGGCCCCAGTTAGTGGTGTCACCATGACTCAGATTTCTGTAGCTCAGTAAGCATCTGGCCAGAGGAGTGAAGTCACTGTCTTCTCATGGGAAACATGCCTGTTCTGTTTGCGTGGTCCTCCTGAAATCCCCCTCTCTTCCCTGCCCGAGAGTGAGGACATGAGTCAACTTGCTGACAACGTTGGCTCTAAGGAACGTTCTTTGCTGATCTGTCCTCCTCTGTGCTTTAGAAGAGGGGGTGGACTAAGAGAATGGTCTTCAAACTATCTTGTTTGACAACTTCCTAAAAGGATTTTGGAAAACTGTGTAGCCTTTCAAGCATCTTTAAGCATTTTAAATGCTTTTACTGCTAAACACTTAAGATTGACATCTGAAATTTTTCATCACACATTTAAATAGTTCCAAAGGATGAGATTTCTGGTGTGCTGAACGTGACATGTGCACTTTTAAATATTTTTCATTGAGACCTTGAAGTTGCCGATTTTGGTTCATCCAACACAGCTAGGGTTGAACTTGGCAAAACCAAAGAGTTAAGTTAGAACTTTTCATAAAAAAGGAAAATTCTGATTTCACTTGAGAAAGTGAAAATATTATATTAACATAATATAAAAGTTAATAGGTACTGGAAACCCCTGCCCCCCCTTTATCTTTAAATTTTAGATTTTATTTATTTATTTGAGAGAGACAGAGCACAAGCAGTGGGCAGGAGCAGAGGGAGAGGGAGAAGCAGACTCCCCGCTGAGCAGGGAGCCCGATGCAGGGCTCCATCCCAGGACTCTGGGATCATGACCTAACTTAACCAACTGAACCACCCAGGCGCCCCATAAGCCCCTGCACTCTTACCCCAAAATAGACGGTGAGTAGGCAGCAGAGGTGCAGAATTTTGTGCTGGTTTGTTACTTGTAGGAAATAACCCTGGCTTGGATTTTTGCTGGGCTCTTCCTTGTGGTCTTGTATTTGGTGCCCTGAGGATTTTATAGCCCAGAGAGAAGCGCCACAGCCAGGCTTGGGATGGGCAAGGCCTTTCTTTGTTCTGGGGCAAACCTGGAAACCCCCAGTGAATGCTCAGACACTTTGGTTTTAGGAAAGAATGCCAGAACAGAGGGACTAGAAAGATGTCTTAAAGGCTGTTTGTGCCTGTGTGTTCTTGGCAATGTCTCCCTATGTCCCCAGGTGGAAGACCACAGGGCCAATGGTGCTGTGTCTTCTGTGGTCACCCCTCACAGGTTCTGCACAGATGGCCCGATATCCCTCATTAGCATTAACACCATTGGTGTTGGACTTGAGGTCTCATCTGAGATAGGAATGATGGGTGAGTCCCTGGCGAAGACCTCACTTGGTGCATAGGGGTCTTGGCCCACAGGGGTGCCCAGGGAGGATCTGTGCTCTATGTCTGATGTCAGTGCTGAGTCAGCCCCTGCAGTCTCTGCTGTCCCTGTCCCTGCCTCCCCCCACTCCCTGCGTGGGAAGGGGTGTGGCGGGGAATTCTGGACTGAGTCGCCACTTCCGTGTGGTTAGGGCTTGGGTGTAGGCAGTGGTGGGAGACACAGCTGGCGGACAGGGGCCGGGGGAATCCTCTGGGGGGTGAGGCCCTGGCCAGGGCAGTGCATGTCAGCCAAGTGGAATCCCCGCGGTCCCATTTTCAAAGTCATTTGCAAGGCTGAGCTCTCCCTTTGCCTGTGTCTGAGGACCCCCCACTTTTGGCCACAGCCTGCGAAAATGTGGGCAGTTGGGGCCTCGGTGGCCTCTCAGAGCAGCAGCTGTTCCGCATGGAGCCTCCACGGACCCAGCCTGTCTGGCCCGTCACCAACCATACGCCAGAGGGGCCTCTGCCTGGGTGGTGAGACCGGAGGACACAAAGATGTACTTGATCCAAATACCTCCCACACCAGCCTGCCAGGGGGCCTGGTGGCCCACCATTAGAGAGAGATGGAGAGAGACACGGAGGGAGTGGGGGCGGGGCAGCCTTGGAGCTGGCCAATTTCACTGCCTCCTTCGTTTCTTTAAGTACTGTCTACTTGACCCTGGATACGGCCCCTAAACTCTCCAAGCCTCAGTTTGCTCCCTGAAAATGGGGTCAGGATTCAGGCTCGATGTCTCCCTCCTGGATGGTGATGGGCTGGCTAGTCTCTTCTGGGTGGAAGTGAGATCCCAGTCTGTAGCACTGGCCCACGCCCAGCTTTTGACCACAAAGAGCTCTGGTGGAGGAGCCGTTATCTGAAACTCTAGTTGCTGCTGACTCAGCCTCATTGACTCACCTGCACTTTGGGGAGACTGAGGACCAAGCGCTGGGGCCAGGAGCAGCTGAGAGAGAGCATCAGCAGAGTCTATGGCCACACTTCTCTTCTCCTCCTCCTCCAGGAACCCTTCCTTAATTTCTCCTTCTTGTAATGCCCCCAGTGCCTCAGTTTACCAATCAGTTTGCTGTGCCTCATATCATGGTTCTGTCTCCCTGATGTGCCTCCACATTTCCAGGAACCCCAGTCTTCCTGTGCTGCGCTGTCGGGGAGCAGCCTGTCTGGTCCTGGGAGGCCAGATAATGAAGTAGTGGGTATGAGCGTGGCTTTTGGATCCAAGAGACCTGGCTTCAAATCTACTTCTGCTGATGTTTAACCCTGGGAGATTACTTCCCTCACTGAGCCTCTGTTTCCCCATCTGCACAAGGGGAGGTAATAATAGCTCTTACCATATGTGGTTTGTCATGAGGATTAAAAGAAATGGAGATGATACCTGTAACATCCCAGGTCTCTGCATTTAGAACACACCTGGAGCTCAATACATGTGAGCTATTATTATTGTTATTATTATTATTATTATTACTGAGTCACTCTAACTCTTCCTCCAAGGTTCCATGTCTCCATCTGTCAGGTGCTCAGCCAGGTGCTAGGGACAGCAGCATGAGGGAGAGACAGTCCTCCCTACCCTGGGACAATTTATGTGACGAGTGTTTTCACAGAGATGTGGCCAGGAGACATGGAAAACTTTACAGGGATGGCCTCTTCTGGGGCTGAGCTGGGGAGTGAAGCAGGAGTGGCTTCTGTTGGGGGTTGGTAACAGAAGGCAGGGACCCTGGAGAGGAGGCACAGCTCTCTGCCATGCCAAGGAGGAGTGAGAAGGGCATTCTGGGCAGAGGAGAGAATGCAACAGAAGCACTCCTTTCTCAGGAAGTCATTACCAGTCATGATAGGGAGGGAAGGGTAACAGGGTGGGGACTGAAAAGTAGTTCAGGAGAACCCTTCCCTATGTCCCTAGTTGGGGCATGAACATCCAATCCCTTAAACATTGATCAGAGACATGGCTGGCTCAGGAAAGCTGCACCAGGACCCCACGAGGCTCAGGCAGGCCAGAGAAGTACTTAAGGAGGGCGAGTATCTCTTCATGGACAGGTGCATCCCCGAAGGTCCCCCACATGCAAGGAACCAGATTCTCAACACAATGGCTCTGACTGTGGCCTTCTGGACAATTAGACAAATAGGTGGAAGACTATCTACAGATCTTACAAGAACAGCAGAGACAGGACATGTGGTGGCTCAGGTCACACCTGGGGAATGGGGTTTTGTCCCTACTTAGCTGCTCTCATCCCACAGGCTCCGCATGGAGCCAGCTGCAGCTGCAAACATGCCAGGCAGCAGGAGAAACCAGTGCCCTCACCATCCCCAAAGCATGTCTGATTATTAAAACTCATACATCAAGCTCTGAAGCAAATACCCGGCATGGGGGAATTAGGAGCCTTCAGCGTGGACTAGATCCATCACCTTCTAAATCAGGTCCATCAGCCCGTGAATCAAACACATCACCTCCGGATTCGATGGGCTCCCAGTCGGATTAGATGCATCGCCTATTGAATCAAATGCAACTCTGATTGAATCAGAAACTGTACCTCACCTAGTAAATCATCTAAATATTACCCACATTACAAGTTTGGAATGGCTGCCTCCCCAATACGTTTTAACAGACGACATGTTAAAGCTGCTATAACATTTAAACAATTTCCCACAGAAACGAACTCAATACATCACTCGGGCCGGCCCAATCAAGGTTTTGAGCAGGAGAAATGGCCATCCAGATGCACGGGCTTTCCATTCCCCCTCCCTCCCCGCTGCCGCCCGCCCCTCTTAGAGTCCTTTCTCTCCAGACACACACTGAGGTGAGGCGGGGTGGGGGCACGGGGGCATCCTGACCCCACGTGGCCCAGGGGAGGCTGCAACAAAACCCACAGCAGACCAGACATGGGCCCATCCGGGCGGCAGACCCGTTCTGCTTAATTGGCATGGTGCTTGCAAAGGAGCAGATGTTTCACAAAAAGAAAAGAAAAGAAAAAAAGAAAAGAAAAGAAATCACAAAATTCACATGAAAATCCTGGAGTTTTGGCTTCTCTTAACAAAGTGAGATTTGGCAATAATAGGCCCGTGCTCCAGGCAAAACCTAGTAATAGTAACTATTGCCAGGTGTGGTTCCAAGAATTCTTCTGTACCACGTCATCTGATGCTCACAACAACCTCCAAAATGTGTGCTGTTGTAGCCTCTCCTGGATCCCAGCTGACGAGGTCCAGGGCACAGAGAGAGCAAGCGACTCCTGAAGATCACACAGCTGAGTGGTGAGGGAGACCGCAGTCCCATGAAGCCAGGGGGTGTGGGCTGGTTTCTGGGGGGATGGGCTAGCTCACCTTGCCAGGTGTCCTTATCTCGTGAAACCCACAGGCCCTGGTGTCCCGGCAGCATCCTGGCCCCGAGCTAGGATCTATCTGAGAGGCCCTCAGCTGGAGACCTGGGGATTATCTACAAGATGGTAGGTGTGGCCAGACAGCTGTCCTGGGCGAACTGGAAGAAACGGTCATTATACTATTTTGGATTTGCTCCCTGTAGACTATACTACGCTGAAGATAGTGCCCTTTCGGTTGATAAGCAATTCTTTAAAATAAGTCCTGTAACTGCAAAGCACACAATTATGCTGAATTGTGCTTGTGTGCCCCGTGTCAAGAGTGTTTTCTCAAAAGTAAACACCAAAAAAGAAGAGGTTTTGAAACTCTGCTTTGGTCTTTCTTGTTTTTTTAATAGGTCAAAAGCTCTGGGAGGGAAGTGGCCCAGGTCCTCTCTTTCCGGAGCAGCCCTGCCCTGGAGACCGTGTCGTTGGCAGGACTGCCACCCAAGGCCCGGAGACTATGTCCCCTCTGCATCTGACCCAGCCAGCTCCTCCTGACCACCGCTCCCCCCAATCCTTCCTCAGCCTTTGGGCTCAAACAAACCAAGTAGAATAAAAGTGACAGCTCTGCATGGCGTGATCTTTGCATGTCACCTGGTTCCTGGAAAAGCTTAGTAAAGATGACAGGTGTGTTTTCAGAGGAAAGCCTGCTCAGGGTCTACGTAAGCTTAGTAGCAACCCAAGGCTCTGTGAGCATTGCCCTGCGAACACCTGAGGCATTGGCCACCAGCAGTGCCAGCTGGGAAGCCACAGGTCAGGATGGGCCAGGGTATAGCGCCTAGACCGCAAGCCTAGCCCTGACCCACCAGGAAGCAAAGGAAAGTGCTCAGGAACATTCTGGAGGGCGGCTTGAAACCCCCTTTCTGGATGCCTCCCAGCCCCTGCCACATACCCACGGCTTTAGACACCGTGGAGGTCTGGCTGACCCTGTGGGCTGCCTTGAGAGGTGGCCTGACTCTCGCCAAAAGGCCGCTTAAACTTGATGTTGAGTTTGGGTTGGAGTCTGGCCCTCAGCCCGACACTGCTCCAACCTCAGGGTCCTCAAGGAGGACTGTGGAGACGGCTGCTCCAGGAAGGCGACAGCTGCACTTGGGGGGCCATCCCAGGCTGGTCACCACTCATGGGTGACAGGTCAAGAGGGAGAGTGAGGAAGGAGGACAGACGGCTTTGCAGGGCCCCCGCCCCCGGCAGAACTCGGAGGTGGTTGGGAGGAGAAAGTGCCGCACCGCTAGCCAAACAGGCGGACAAGAAAGACTCAGGGAGCGACTGGATCAGCACCCCGATGCGGGGCTCGATCCCAGGACCCTGGGATCATGAAGGCAGATGCTTAGTGACTGAGCCACCCAGGCACACAGCAGCCTAATAATTGAACTTACTGGAATCAGGCTTGTCCTAAGTGTTTTCTTTCCATGTATTATCCTCTTACAAACAAGAACATTGGTATTATTTTTATTTTGCCCGTGATGTATGAGAAAACTAAAATACAGTTTACCCGACCTAGCCTCATTTTCCAGGGCTGAGCCCCCAAGGATCGAAGAGGTGCACTTGACCCACAAAAGTTTCAGAGCCGGCAGAATGGCAGGGCTGGGGTTTAAATCTGAGCATGTCTGATTCTCTCGTCTATGCTCTTCAAGACCCAGGAATGCATTCTGTGGCTGGTCCTAGGTGTGCCACAGACATGGCCAGGAGAGAGCGGGAAGGCTGTGACTCATGCCCAGGAGGTGGAGCGTGGGGGTCCCCCTTCCAGGAAGAGGCTGTGTGTCTCCCCACATCCCTCACTCCACCCTGAGCACACCCATTTGTGCCTGGAACAAGGCATTTGCACCTGTGAGTGTCTGGAAATGGCTCTGTTGGGGTATGTACAAATGGTGGGGGAGGGGGTCTCTGGTGTCTTTCCTAGTCCCCTTCTGGCCAGCCCCCAAGAGGTGGCAGCTGATGCCGCTGGAGGTTGTTGTGGGCTCTGAGCGACATCCTCTTAGCTCCACGGAGCCCCTGCCCTTCCTCCCCAGTGCCCTACCCGTTCTCTGTAATTACAGTCTTGCCAGCCCCGCCGCTCGGCTGACAGCCTGAACTTTTCTGCCCAGCGCAGCCTTCAGTGCCTGAGGTCCCCGGGGATCCTCAAAGGTCACAAGGAAAAAGAAGCTTCTGCGGGCTCCTTCTTACTGGGCTGAAAGATGTCTGACTCAATAGTGCCTGCTTATATTCAAGGAGCCTCACCCTTTGAGACCACAAGTGTGGTTGGAGGGGAGTGGAGAGACACCCTGGGTCTACTCCAAAATGCTCCCCATTGGCACTGACATAGGGTAAGTGGTTTTCTTAGTTTTCACTAGCTACAAGAGCTTTTGTTCCAATGGTCCCTTCGGTAGAAGCCCAGCTGATCAAGTAAGAGTAGAATTTCCCTAATCGAAGGACATATGTTGGGGGACTCAGAGCTTTACCTGCTGCCCCCTCCACCCCGGTAGTAAGACCAAAGTCCCTCATCTGGGCTTCCCACAGATCTTGTTCAAACCCCTTGATTTACCAAAGAAGAAACAGGTCCGGAGAGGCTGTGTGACTTGTCTGCTATTTCAACAGAAAACTGAGAGCTGGCTAGCTTCCGTCAGATGTGTACACCCAAGTTTATCCTGTGGAGTAGGAGAGGCTACTGGGAACCCATTATACTCTTCCTTCCCACGTGCGAATTATCAACCATTAGAAACGTCCCTAGAATCAGATCATGCAGTTGATTTAAGCTTAATAAAGTCTCTAACGGCTTGGTGGCCATGCACTGGACACAGTGGGAGGAAATGCCAGTGGCCGCCCTCAAGAATGGGGACGAGATCCACAGGCAAATCATTTTGGTAACTGTGTGGGATGCTGGGACAGCCTGCACAAAGGGCCGTGGCGGCGGAGGACAGCCACTCAGCCAGCCAGAGGGGCCGGGGGCTTCTCCCAGCTTGAGTGGAGCCGTGGGGATGGGTAAGGCTCAGTTGGTGAGGGCAGAGGCCCTTCCAGGAGCCCTCAGCCCCATTATAGGGCTTGGGGGACAAGGATGGTGTGTGCTGTGAACATCACAGCAGACGGAGTACGAGATGGGGAGAGGCAGGAGAGTGTGCTGGGCCGTTTACCCTGAGCTAAGAAGCCTGGGCTTCATCCCCCGCACTAAGGATGCAGGAATAAGAAATTAAGGGTGAGGCTTTCTGGGTCTGTGTGATGATGGGTTTGAGGAGACGGGATACAACTGGAAGCCTGTTGAGGATTTTGTATCATGGTTTGGGTCAGTCTGGGGTGGAGCTGTCCAAATGGAGATTCCAGAAATATTTGTGGGGGCATTTTAGAAGGTGGGTGATTGGATTTAGGGAAGAGGTGCCAAGGGAGAGGGAGGAGCTGAGAAGAGGGCGGGTGACTTAGAAGGGCCCCGGAAAGCAAGGACATGGGCCAGCACTCTTGGGAGAGAGAAGGTCTAGAACATGGGGAAGTCGAGGAGGGATATGAGGGGGCAGGAGGGGCTCTGCGTGGCCAGCTGGATTGTGGGGTGACAGAAGACTCCCCCTGCCCTCCTCCTCCCGCCCACGTGCTGCTCACCTGTGGGAGCCTTTCAGACTCAGCAGCTTTCCCTGGCTCCCGTGGGAGCCCCTGGGGCAGTTCCGGGCGCTGCGGGCAAGCTGGGCCGGGCCTGTGCTCTGGGTTCACATCTCAGCGTCTCCTGAAAGATGCTCTTCGTGGTTCCAGGTGCGGTGCTAGCACGGGTGCCTCCTGGAGCAAGTGGAGAGAGAGAGCAAACCCAGACCCCTACCTCCAGCTGCGGGGCGGTGGGTGGGGGAGCGTAGCACCCGCCGCCCAGCGGAGAAACTGCTAGCTCAGGTCACGTTGCCCCCCCCCGCCCCCCCCCTCGCCCTCTCTAAGCAAGGGGTTAACTATTTCCTTAAAAACCCTACGGTGCCTTGGAAATCAGCTGAATGGCCTTTCTGCACGGCTCCTGAAGTCCCGGGTGCACTCCCCAGCTTTCTGACGAGATATAAACGGCGGATTTTATGGGCAGTGGCATGGGCCAGTGGGCTAAGGACAGGCCAGGGAGCCAGCAAGGACGCGGCCTCGGTGCCTGGTGACCGCTTGACTTAAGGTGTGACCTTGGGCCAGTTGCTTAACCTGTTTACACCTTAGTTTCCTCGGCTGAAAAATGGGAGTCCTGATACCATGGGGCCTCACAGGGGGGCTGTGAGCGTAGCTAATTGATGGCTGAAGTGCACCCTGGGTGTCTCAGATGCTAGTAAACCGCTAAGTAATTACGCAGGCCTCGGAGCGCTGGCAGCCCGTACGCAGGGCACTCTTCCCAGGCCGAGGGGGCCAGGAGAGCGAGGCCAAGAACGCCTGGCTCAGCTAAATGCCATTCACCTCGCCGAGCGCCTCCCCGGCGAGCCCCCCTGCAAGGTCATCCTTCACTTCCTGGAGATCTTTCTCGTCGAGGCTCTCACACCTGTTCCCCCTCAGCCCTGCCTTTCACCTTCATTTCTGCAGAGAAGCGGCTTTTTCTGTCATTGATAGTCTGGCGAACGATGCGTCTGTCAAGCAGCCGCTCTGGACAAGGCATTCTGCTGTGTCCCCTCTCATGGGCTCCCGGGACCCCGAGAGGCAGAGCGCAGGGGGCTCTCCTGTTCCCATTTCACGGATGTGGAAACTGAGGCACAGAGGACTGAGGCATGTCTTGATTCTTTGAGTAGAGCCTTTCAAAAACCCTTCCTATGCCCGTTTCGGGGCTGAGCCCCGCATCGTCCTGAAGAGTCGGGAAGAGGAGCCACAGCCAGAATTCTCCAAATTCCGTGCTCAGACCTCTCCATCGCTCTGGGCTGCCTTCCCTGCCAGCTCTTCATTTCATGTGGGACGGTAGGGTGCAGGACCAGACAGGAGCTTCCCCGGCCTCAGGTGCAGAGAACCTGGATAATCTTTTCTATTTATACCAGAAAGTGACTAGATGAGGCTTAGGGCAAGTTACCTGACCTTCCTAAATCTTTTCTTTTCCATTCATGTCCCTTTTGTGTCTACTCTGCTACAACTGGATATTGCGGTAATAGACACCTACATTCTGTGTGTTCTAATATACAACAGGTATTAGTGTATCTGCCAGACGAGGTGTTGTGGATTGAATATTGTCTCCCCAAATTCCTATGATTGGGTCCTAACCCCTAAAGCGATGGCATTAGGAGCTGGGAACCTTTGGGAGGTGATCAGGTCAGGAGGGTGCAACCCTCCCGAGTGGGATTAGTGCCCTTATAAAAAAGACCCCAGGGAGCTCTCTCATCCCTTCTGTCGTGGGAGAACACCACGGGAGGACCGCTGTCTCTGGACCAGGAAGCAGGCCTTCCCCAGACATTGAATTTGCCCATGCTTTTTGACCTTGGACCTCCCAGTCTCCAGGACTGTGAGAAATAGGTCTCCGCTGTTTTTGTCATTCAGTCCATGGTATTCTGTTAGAGCAGCCTGAACAGACTCAGATACCCAGCTAGCTAAATGGGTCTAAATCCCTGGGCCAGGGATTTTGCTATATACCTAAACTTCTGCAACGGAATGCATACACAGAAGGTGCCAGGCCCTAGGTTAGAAGTGAGCACGTGTCCCTGCCCCAAGGGGACAAGACTTCAGAGTGAATAGGGGATGCCAGGATACTGGTCATGGCCCATGCCTTCATCTATTGGGCCCCAGTTTCCGGGGGTGGGATGGGATGGTGAAGAGCTCCTGAGCCAGGCCCCAGGGGGGCTGCTCCTTGAGAAACCAAGGGATTCCTACCGGTTTATCTAGGTAAGGGGCCATGGGTAGGGCAAGTTGAGCCTGCCGAGAGTCGTGTCCTGGCACACATCTTGTAGGCAGGTTAGGCTCTGGGGGCTGCACCAGATGCTCGGGATCCTAGAGCAAGCCAGGGGTCCTCCCCATCTTGGACCAAAAATGACACCCAATCTCCGAGGTGTCCCAGAGACGCCTTGCTGGATCACAGGAAGTCATGAACACCATCACCTGTTTGAGCCAGCGAATGACAATGACCCTGTTGATTCTTGTGCTCCTGAAACTACTAATGAGTGGTGGAACATTTCAGTGGTCCGAGCAGCACACTGCCCAAACTCAGGATGAGCCAAACATCCCTGTCCCTGCTTGGGTTTCCCGGGAGAAGAGGCACAGACTCTGGGCGCCCATTCTGCCTGTCTGTGAAGGCTCCGTCAGCCAGAGAGCACCCCACCCCCGTCCTCCCCAACATCCACCCTTCCTCCCCCCATTCTCTGTCTGAATAGAAGTGGACGAAAATAGCATAATCCTGGGTGACGGGGAGGAACCACACAGGGCCCAGCCTTCCCCACCTGCACCCCCTTCCCTGACACATTACAGACCATGTCTCTCACCCCTGAGCCAGAGTTCCCGCGAGAGGGGCTGCAGGAATTCGAGCCTCCTTTAAATCCTGCCTTTCTGGACATTTCCAACTAAACAGGATCAACCATCACTTCCTGTTAGCAACACTTGGCCTTTCGCGGGCTGCTCCATGGATCACTTAGAGTCATAAAGACTGCTTGGTGGGCTACCCGTGCATCCCTGAGGGCTCCGGGGAGCACCTGGGGGGAGCGCGGAACACAGAAAGCTCAGGATCTTTGGCTGAATGCCCGCCTGCCTGCTCTGTCCTACCTCACCCGTTGGCATCATGAACTCTTCAGGGACAAGGACGCAGAGGCCACGGCAGATAAGAAGAGTGGCCACCACCTTCGGAATCGGTGCCAGAAACTATTCTCAGATCTCATTTAACACCGCTGTCAAGTCTAAAACACATTTAAACCGGGGTCTCAGAGAAATTAAGTGACCTGCTCAAGGTCACAGACAGGACAGCACAGAAGCAGACTCCTCAAGTCACGCTCTTTCTAATTTCCTAGCTGCCTTGGAAAAGCTTCCCTTCCTTTCCACCTGCCAGGGACAACACTTTAGATCAGACACAGCTTTGCCTGACTGGGGAGACAGGTTCCTTCCAGAAGGGATACATCCACCAAGGTCAGCTCTCTGGAGGGGGAGGGGGTATCACACAGACACCGTCTTCAGGGCCGACCCAGGCATTCAGTGGTTAAAAGTGTACATGTAGGATTTATCCCTCAGCCTCCAGATGTGTGGGGACAACCAGGGTTGAAATTCCAGCCTCGGGAAGCTCATGTGACCCTCTTCTCACCCACCCACCCCCACCCCAGCACAGCACACGCTGTGTGGAAAGCAGGGCTGAAATTTTATAAAAGGAAGCAAAACTATACAATAATCCTAACACAGAGCTGTCGCGAGTCTGGCATAAAAGCATGCATGTGAGAAATGGATCTACGGATCAGTCCCCTGGCCGGGCCCTGAAAGTCCTCGCTCATTAATGTTTCACAGGGTGGCCGGTGGCTGGGCCCTTTCAGCAGAAGTGAACTCCCAGCTTGGCCCACATCCCGTCCTTCCCAGAATGACCCTTCACTCCTTCATTCTTTTGGTACAAGTTTCTGCCAAAGGAACACAGATGGAGAGAGAAAAATCAGGGCTGGGTTTAGATAGCGGGAAAAATTCACAGAATGTCAATCTGTTCATTCTGGAAAAAAGTTAAAATAATATTAGATCATTTTAGGGGTTTTGTAGGAACACACACACACACGCACGCACGCACATGGAATGGCCATTTCTCTGTGCTCTGGATCTGTGATCTCTTAGCACTGGAGTCCTCTAGAGGCGCCGGGCTAACCTTTAGGCTCTTCTTCCCTTCCCGTCCTGGAACGGCCTCTCTTGGACCTCTTCCCTCCTGTGTTGTTCTTGTCTCCGACCACAAACACTGCTTCCCTCTTCCTTCTCTGTCTCCCCATGTCCTCCCAGTCTCCCTTCCCAGCCCAACAACAACAACAAAACAACTGCAGGAAGATTCTAGGGTCTTCAGATCAGAGGGAAAATGACTGATAGAACTTAATGTGTTCCTTCCCTGGGGTATTGCCGTATCCAGGGACAAATGGCTATGAATGTGTGGGGTCTCTTGCCTCAGGAAGTTGATGAGAGGAGCTGAGTGGGGCAGAAGTCATCCTGGGGACCCTCCAAAGCACCCCCATGCACAGGGCTGCCCACTGTACTTAGCAAAGACCTGCTCTGAGTACCAAGTCTTACCGGATGCTCTTGCTCTCCGGAACCGCCCCTGAGGCTGTGTCAGTGCCTGGTGGGTGGAGGTCTTTAACACTGGTTCCTTCGTCATATTCCAAATCACACCACCTCCCATCTCCATCCTCCCTGCAAAAAGAGGCACATAGAGAACAGGCGTGGATTGGCTGTGGTTAATGGTGTGTGGGGGTACCAGCATGCGGACCTGGCAGAGGGCTGTCTGGCATGGCAGCTCCTGCCCTTGGACGTGCCCAGGCACCAGGCTGGGGGCTCTGCCCGATAAACAGCACTCTGGCAGCCGTGAAAGGGCAGAAGGGGAAGGCAAGAGCGAGATGCTGAGAGGAGCTGACAGGGAATGTGCTTTTGCCCTTTCCTCTCCTAGGGACTGGTGCCTAGAATTTGAAAGCCCCAGCATGTGGCCTGGCCTGCCCTTTGGCATCTGGGTCACGGCCACCAGCAGACGGACAGGAGACACTGCTCAGGCTGAGCCAGGCCGTAACATGCACAGAGAAGCTCTCCCACACATGGTCTCATTATGTCCTCAGGGATGATGTGGGCAGAATCACCTACTTCTGAACACATCAAACTTCTCTTCTAGGACTTCAGGGGGAGTGTCGTGGCCAAGGTTACAAGTTGTGTAATTGACAAGACCAGGACTAGAACGCAGGTCCTGTAACTCCCAAAGTCTCCTGCCACGGATTTTTCCAGAGGTGTAGCACATCATCCCAAAGGTCAGGACAAAGCTCAACAACAAAGACAGGCACTCTCTCCACCGCGTCTGCTTCATCCATCTTCTAGATAATAACTGTTCTTCAGCCCCTTCTTAAAGCACATTGGGTGATGCCCAGGACCCAGTGAATGCCCGTGGCTAGGAGTCATTCTCTAGCACCTCCTTGCACTCTTCCAGGGGACATGAGCCTGCCCTTCCCCCACCCAATCCACCGGGGCCCAGGACGCACTTTCGCTTCCGCCACGTGGACGCGCTTTTGCTAAGCGCCAGGGAGTCTTTGTTCCCAAACCTGTGTCATGCTTGCTTTGCTTGTCTTTGTAGAAGCCTTATTGCAATTAAGGCGTTTAATGAAACGTTCTGCCAACAGATGATATAATGACAGCGGAAAGAAAAGAGTCGTCATTCCTTTGCCAATGGAGCGAAGTGCTTTCTGAAGATGACATGACGGGCTGGTTGGAAGTCGCGCTCTTCTTAGGTGTGGGGTAGCGAACACTGGAGGTGGTGGGCAAAACGAGCACATCTCGGGTGAGTCTCCACTCGGAGCATTTGGCACATGTCCTCTCTCACAGCACTTGAAAGGAACGGAAACTGGGAAGCGTAGATGATGCAGTACTGGGTGGGGTTTACTCAGGGAAGACGGCTGGACACACCCATCCACGGACCCACACTCAATGGAAAGGCCTTTGGACCCACATCAAAGACTAGGGAGTGGATGTACATGTATATGTTTTAACTTAAAATGTTGAAGGTGCGTAGCCTAATTTTCTCGGATTTCTCTTTTCAACCAACTTTTTCCATTAACCGCCCAACACCAGTTCATATTGCGTCAGATAAAAGGGATCTCGATCTAATAGCTAACAGTTCCTGAGCAATTATCTGGTGCCAGACATCATACTAAGTGCCTTTTATGTAGCATCTCTTTGAATCCTCCCAAACTACCCACCAGCGCAAGGCTGACGTTATCCAGCGGGAGCACGTAGGCCGGTTTTTACAGGTCCTGGTGGCTCTGCCCATTCCTGAATCGCACCACTACAAACTGGCACAGCCTCCTCATGGCCTGGTGTTGGAAGGTGGCTGAGGTCTCTGTTTCCCTGGGAAGACTCTGACCTGGCTTCCTGCCACCCCCTGCCCCCATCCCACCATGATGGCTCTGTGCGGAAGGGAATATGGTGGCTTCAAAAGGCCCAACTCAGGTTCCAGGTTCTGTGCATGGATATGAAGAAGGGAACGGGTCAACACACCTGTATCCACAGCTGGGGAGGAAGCCGTGAACACTTTCTTCTAGTTTTCATCAAGAAGATGAAACCCAGTGCAAGGTTTTGTGGACATGGGGTGGTAGGGGAGGGTGGGACATTTTGGAGCAAAGCACTGGAAAAGGCCACTCGAGGCACTCAGATGGACAAGGGTGGGAGCAGGAAAGAAGGGAAGCTGAACTGTGTTCCCAGCAGCAACAGGTTCTGGGGGAGGGGGCAGAACTTCCCAATTTAAGCTGGAGTCTATAAATGGGCAACCACAGTACCAGTAGCAACAAAAACCATCCTGGGAAGGAAGAGAGAGGAGTGCCTCCTCCCATTAGTGGTGTTGCGGAACCCGTGACTTCTGCGGTTCTCTTAGTTATGGTAGAAATGTACTTGCTAGACTGTCAGCGTCAAGGCAGAAAGCTGATGTCCGTGTAGGTCAGTCAGATAAGGATTAGCGGAAAGGAAAGTGTTAAGAAGGCACGGTCTGGGAGAAATACTCACTCTACGTGTACCTGACAAAGGGCTTACATCTGGGATACCTACAGAACTCCCATAGCACAACAATAAGAAGACAAATAACTCAATTAAAAAAAGGCAAAGATTTGAATAGACACCTCACTGAAGAAGATATGTAAGTTCAACTTCATCAGCCATCAGGGAAAGGCAAATTCAACTGCAGAAGATGCCACTACATGGGCACGAAGGCAACTATGATTTAAGAGACTGACTACACCAACTGTTGGCGGACAGTGGTTGTGCCAAGGGCGGGGCAGTGTAAGCAGTCTGTCTAGGGCAGGGAACAATAACAGAACCACTCAAAGCCAATCTGTTTTGGATTATCCCTACGCATCAGCAATTCTAAACAATGTCAGTGATAAGATATTATTCCCCAGGGAGGGCAAACCCCTCCCACGGCCCCCTCCCTCGACAGCCCGCTCTGGGCCACTATATGCAGCCATATTTGAGAGCAGGGATGCCATGGGGTGCAACTGCCTCAGAGAACTGCTTGGCAGTTTCTTTTAAAATTAAAAAATTGCACTTGTATGTATTTACCCAGGAGAAATGAAAACACAAGTAGTGTTTATAGTGTTTCCCTTTATATGAGCCCCAGCATGGAAGTAGTCCAAGCATTCATCAATAGGTTGAATGGATCAACAACATATACATCCGTACAGTGCAGTCCTTTTCAGCAATTCAGACTGACTGGACTACTAATGCAGGCAGCAGAACACCAAATCTTATAAACATTACAGCAAGCAGAAGAAGCCAGGCACAAAAGAATGCATGCTCTTTGCTTTTATTTATTTGAAGACCAAGAACTGGCAAATCTAATCTACAGAAAGTAAACTATCAGTTGCCTAGGACTGGGTCATGGGTGTGGACAGTCACTAACAAAGAGTACAAGAGAACTTTCTGGTATGGGGGTATTGTTCATGACCTTGACTGTCATAGTAGCTATGCAAGCAACCATATTTGCCCAAACTCATCAAAACTCACCTAAAAAGTGTGCATTTGTCTGTGTCAGTTGTGCTCCAGGAAGGTTAATATAAAACTGAAGTTTGAAACAAAGGAAAAGGAAAGACCCAGAGTCAGAACCAGGACAGATATTGATGAATTTGAGAAGTGTCCCAGGCTCTCTTCATGGTCATTTCTGAGCCTAACTCCTTGGGCACTCCAGAACCATTCCTTTGGACCACACTTGCAAGGACCAATCTCTACATGGATTGACATTCATTGTATGGAAAGCAGTACGCAGTGTGATCTATAGAAATTTTTATTTCTTCCCTCTGAAGTGATTCTGTGGTCCCCTCAAATTCCAATATTTTTAGTTCCTTCAGGTATAGGCAAAAACTCTTTGAGTGCCCATGATTGTACTAATAATGCTAACAGCTCACATTTATTGAACATACACTGGGGTCAGCCATTACGCTAAGCGATTCACCTGCATTTTTGTATGTTATCTTCCCATAACCTGACCCTCTGAGGCATTATTCCCATTTTTCAGATTAGGACTGAGGCACGGAGAGGGGAAGGCCCTTGTCAAGCGCACACAGCTAGTTAGACCAAGACTGGAGTTCAGGTCTCTCTGGCTTGGACTCTGTTCTCGTCAATGAGCTGCAGGAACACTGACCTGGTGGACCCAATATTGCCGTCACTACCTGGTGCACCGGGCACCTGGCAGACAGGTTTGGGCTGTGTGACGAGTCTTTAATAGCCTCATTTACGGACTGTAAGCCCGGGCAGAGTTGAATTGCCTTGTCCTCACAGGCTGGAGGTAGGGTGGGGAAGGCTGGGAAGTTCCCTCCTTGACCTTCTGTTCCTGCATTGAGCTTTGCTTCCCGCTCTCTACTCTCCCCAAGGATTCTGTGAAGTTTATTCTTGTGAACTATGACCTTGACCATATATATATTTCTGGGTGTATTCTAACGGGATCCTGCGTTCCTCCTACCACAGGGCGGGGTAAGGAGGTTCTGTGTGGCTCAGGGGAGCCCTGGAGGAAACCACTCAAGTCCCCCCAGGGCGGCATCCCAATGCTCTCAGGCAGAAGGGAGGCTGGACCTGCTTGACAAGCAAAACCCAGGCAGGAACCAAAGGGGAGGGGAGATGGGGGCCAGGAGGGACCCCCAGCCGGCCAGCCTCTCATTGGGGAAAGCTGGTCTGGAGGCCTGGGAGGAGGGGGCACGTCTGCAGAAGAAGAAAGGAGGAGATAATGGAATCCAATCGAGCTCCCGAAAACGTGTCATCTCGCGGCTGCCAAAACCCTTTGAATACGTTAAATCCTTAATCAGAGGAGCCTAAGACTGCAATGACTACACGGAGACACGTTAGTCCAGCTAAATCCTCGCAGGTTTCCAAGATCTGAAGGGCCCCGGCACTTCCCTCCATGGCGGCTGCCCTCTGCCCTCTGCACCGTGATGTCACCATTGAAGTTCCGCGCTCCCCACGCATGGTGTCAGTTGACATTGACAGTTGCGGCGCTCTCACACCGACTCTGGAGGATTATTAGCTTTGAAGCTATTTGGCCTTGAGCAGTGAATTCTTTTTTGAGCTCACACTGGCTTATAATATCTGAGAAGCCCTGCTCCACGCCGGCCCCAGCTTGAATTCGGAGAGGAGGCCGCTTTCCAACTTGGAACTGATACCAGCGGGAACAGAATGGGGGAAGAGTCTCCATTTCGGATGGGCCACGGAGTTAGTGTTCTGGAATCCCCCCGGGGCCTTCACACCGAGTTTCCATTTTAACATCAGAGTTGGAGCCGCAGTCGGGGCTGGCCTCCGCCTCCGATCTCGGAACAGCCTCACAGCTGGACGCAGGGAAGGACTCGAGGAACATACATGCTTCTCTGGCCTCTAATCTGTTTGTTATTAGGCTGTTGGAAACCCCTCAGTGGGGCTGGAAGCTGATGTCAGAAGAGTATAATTCAAGTGTATGTTTAAAAAAAAAATAGAAGGGGGGAAAAAAAAAGCTCCCTTCTGTGATAATTTGCATGTGGTGAATACAAGTGTCTGGGAAGAGTAATTAGCTGAACAAAGCCCGTGAAGGGACTGCCAATGGATTGGCAAAAATAGTGACCCGGAGAGCTTCTGACCTGCTCTTAATTTCCTAGCAGGATTTTAAGCAAATGTCTCTCGGATTTGATTCAAGGGAAAAGAGACACCCCTGATCCCATGCCCAGCCTTGACCTCTAGTTGGCTCAGGAAGACTGTGCTTTTCACCGTCTACGAACCACACCGATGTTCACATAGAAACTTGGGCAACAGGGCCTAGCCGCCTCGGGTTTGCTAGACCGTTGACCGTCGGCTGGGGGAAGTGATGAGGCTGTGGATGAATTCTGGAGCGCTTTCTTACGAAAGAAAGACAGTAACTCCCAAGTTTTCAGGTTGCTGATTTGGGGAGAAGAAAAGTTTTCTTGGGGATTATCACTTATTTATCCCTGTGTTCTTATTTGTCTCCCTGATACCACTTTTTTATCTGTCCGTGTGAAGGTCCATCTTCCCCGACGCTATTTATGTCCATAACTCATGGGCTGCTTCTCTCCTAATGCAGCTGGTTTGGGGGGATGTACCAGCCTCGGAAGCTAAAACAAACACGCAGGAGACCCTTTCTGAGGAGGGCTGGAGTTTGGGCTGGCTGGCATCAGCTCAGCACCACTGCCAAACATCAAAGCCGACGAAGTAAAGGTGCCCAGGAGAAGATGTTAATGGAGGTGAAAGCACATCTTTCGTAAGAAGCAGGGACCCTGGGAAAACAGCTGGGGTGGGGGGATGGAGTGCGTTGCAGAACGCAGACCCCCCAAACAAACCCATGCTCCTTCCTCTTTGTGGTGCTGCTGTTGAAAAACTTCCTTGCATTTTATGTCTCTGAGGCTCAGGAAAGTAAACGGTGCATTCCCTTCGCTTCAGCAAATGCTCCCTTGCCCACCCCTCACTATTTCTGAGATCACGACGTCTTACAGCTGACGTGTCCATTAAACGTATAGGCGCCCACTGAAAGGTGGTATTAACACGTTGGCGTGTCTTACCGTCAGTGGGTTACAAATGGGGAAATATGGTCAGAAGGAAAAGTATTTAATCTTTTAGAGATGCCAGTGAGCCCAGTAACCCTTGTTCCATGGGATAACTCTTAGAGGGAAAGCCTACACATAGCTATAAGCATGCACACAGATGATTTGGGTATAGGCTGAGGTGAGACTCTATGAACCGGCCAGGTCCACCAGTACCCAGACGATGAATGAGTGGTGTCCGAGTCAACATTCCCCGTATTAACTCAAGCAACTGATGTGTACTCACCTTATCAAGTCTTACTTATTTTGGCAAAATGATAAATGGCGCTCATTTTTTTTTTGCCCCAAGGCAAATTGGTGAGCTTTAAAAAAAAAAAAACAAAAAACAAAGCGCGCGCGCGCACACACACACACACACACACACACACAACTCTTTGGGTCTGTTAATAATTTCCAAAGCAAAGAGCAGCCAATGGTTGAATAAATAAACCATTCTTGATGACAGTTTAAGAACCAGAGTAACAAGATGTGTGCATGTGTGTGCTTGTGTGTGTGTGTGTATGAACACACCCATAGTGCAATTGACTCCAAATTAATCCTATTGATTTGGGAGTACTATACTAGCTGGTTCTGTGTTTGAGTGTGTGCGCTTGTGTATACACATATAGTATTTTGCAGAGAATGGTAAAAAAAAAAAAAATAGCCGGAGTTGGCTAACGACAGCTAACAAAAACAAAGCAGAAACAATTCCCAAGAGTGATTTCGTCATCCATAATAACCATAATTTCAAAGATAGAATGGGCTATTCTTGGAGGTAGTGAGTTCCCAGTGGCTAAAAGTGTGAGCACCAAGTGTCAAAGGACAGTTTGATAGGAATATTTTGATTAGAGTCCTTTAAAAAATGGGGGTGGGGTAATCGGATGTGGTGATTTTTTTCATTCTCTCCATTTGAAGAATCTATGATTCTGTGACATAGACTATGCGATATCATCTTAAATAAGATCACACTGAAAGCAAAGTCTCATTCTCTTTTTTTTCCCTAGTGCACAGGACCTGCCACTTGTGTACAGAAGTCTGAATGGGTTGGACAAGATGATTTCTGAAACTGTTTTTAGGGCAAAATGGGAGTTTGTGAATGAATTGTATTAGGCTTCTGCAGAGAACCAGCACCAGTAGGAATTATCTGTATCTGTATCTGTATCTGTATCTGTATCTTAATCAATGGGTGCTTCATATATAAGAGAGGGACTTACCATGAGGAATTAATTCACACAATTATGGAGGCTAAGTCCCATGATCTACTATTGGCAGATGGGAGACCCAGGGAAATCAGTGGTGTAATTCAGTCCGAGTTGGAGGAGCTGAGAATGAGGGGAGCCAATGATCTAACTCCCAGCTCAAGGTTCAAGAGCAGGAGAAGAGCCATGTCCCAGCTGAAACAGGCAGACAGGAAGAAGAAGAAGGGGTGACTTCTTCTTTCCTATACCTTCCATTCTATTCAGGCTTGCAAGGGTTTGGATGATCCCCCACCATACCAGGGAAGGTAACCCACTTTCCTGAGTTCACCGATTCCAACACTAATCTTGTCCAGAAACAGCTCCACAGACACACCCCGAAAAAACTGCCTCATCTGGGCGCCCTGTGACACAGTCAGGTTGACACATATGACCCAGCAATTAACCATCACATTCACGTTCGTCAGCCTATGACAGTAACGTGCCTGGAATGCATGACTTTCTTCCTAAGGATTTATTTTACTAAACCAGTGGCTCTTTCCCCTTTTGCTCCCTGCTCTCTGAATCTATGAATTGTTGGTGGCACTCCTGATGGGATTAAGGTCCATCCATCATTATTTCACTGCTTACTTGCCTGTCCTTAAGCACTGAGCTGCCCTTGAGTAGACTTGTTGACCAGCTCAGTCACACGTTGTTATAATTCCTCAGAAAGTTCTCCCACTTCGAGTAAACCCCACTCTACCCTGAGAGCTGGCTCCTCGTTATGCCTCACTTCTTACCCTCTCAGGCAGGTGGACCCCACTCCACACGCTTGCAGGCTGGCTCGGCTCCCTTCCATCTGACCGACATCACCGGAACAGAATGCACCCCTGTTGGAACAGAAATGAATTTCACACACTGATTGGAATTCGGTGGCCTGCTGGTGAAAGGGAGGAGAACCATTATTCTAAACGAGTCTGTACTGTTTGTCGAACATCTGATGTTCAGCCATAAAACAGAGCAGATTGTATTTCAATCTTCGGTGCTCAAGTTGGCCGGTTACCTTCCGTTCAACCTCTCGGATGCTTGATGTCTTTGCAAGAAGTCAGGCTCCTCCAGGTATCGGGCATAATTTTCAGAAACTTTGCTGAAAATCAATGAGGGCTGGCAGAGGCAGGCGAGAGCTGCTTCTCAGTATGGGCACCTTAATAACACAGCCCAGGACAATAAAGTGGGCATTCTATAACAGTTAAGCATCTTGGACATGACCCAACACGTGCAACCATTTTTCCAACTCAGTCCTCTGCCCTGCCCCCTGCACATTCAGCTTTGCTTTTGAACTTCCGCTGTTAGCTGTCCTTAAATGGATCCTAGGGCTCTTCCTGGGCCACATTTATATGTGTACATGGCCTCATCACTGATGGCTTGAACAGATCCATAGTTGGTGGGAGCACAGGTGTCCACCGGACGGAGCCCTGGCCCCAAAGATCACCAGTAACATCACGAAATTTCATCTTCCTTTCCCGTGCCAGCCTGAGTCTGTCTAGTTTGCTTCATCGCAGGTTCAATGGAGACTTTGTCAGGGAGCTGGGCTCTTGTGATTTGTCATTCCACATCTCCCCCCCACCCCCCACCAATGGTTGGCAACACTCTCCTCTCCCTCAAAGAATGCTGACCTCCACTTTCACACGAAGCACAGTGGGGCTCAGCTAGTCTTTCCTGCAGCTTTGATTTTAATTCAAGTGATGTGAGCATTGAGGACTTCTCAAGAGGATATCTTGCAAACTTTAAATTGCTATTGCCTTTTTGGGACATTAAAGAAAGTTTCTCGTGCCCCTAGGCTTCCCGGAGGACACTTCCAAACACCAAATCTGCTTTGACTTGAAGGAGGATGACGTGTTACACTCAGTAGAAGGGTAAGGAGCGGCGAGGAATACAGATGTAACAGCGTCTCAAATACACTCACGCTCCACCCAGATGTGCAATATCAAGCTGGTCTGAGCTTCCTTAGGCAACCCCCCCCTCAACCTTGCCAATTAGCAATATCTGAGTCTCTTCCGATTTAAATGCTCTCATTTTAATTTAAGTACTTCAGTTATTGGAAATTCAATTCCTTTCTGGGACTGGTTTGATTTTCCCCCTGAAACATCTTGCCCTCTATCAGTAAAAGCTCATTTTCTATGGCAGGGTGGTTAAAGAGACCTCATGTTATTTGGTGGTAGAGGAGAAAGGGGATCATGTGGGATCCTCTGGATCTTTGAGGCAGAGGGGTGGGACTGGCCTGGCCGCTGTCTTGGGATCAATATCCACCTGGCATTTTGGGGGTGATATGATGACCTCCACTTCTGGCCATTTCTCCTGGTTTCAGGGCCTATTATGGCCTCTTTATGCTGATCATGGTTTTCATCATCTCATCATTCCACCTTCACACCCCGGTACCCTAGGGCTCCCCACGTGCCCTCTAGAAACACTAGTGACCAAGAACATTGTCATAGACTTACAAGCCAGATGACCTTCTTCCACTGTTGTCCCATTGCCTCGCGCCATATTGGCAGTGACTTCTTGAGGGTCCTAGCCTCTCCTGAGACTCCTCAGAGAAGTGAGACCCAGAGTGAGTCTCTAGTCTCCTAACATTCTCTGCCTTCCCCTCATTGGTCCACGGGGCCCCCTGTCCAAGGGCTTAGGATCTGAGAGGAGAGCTCAGGCCCCACCCGGCTTCCCCTTTGCCTTCTTCATCCAACCTCTTAGGCTGAACACAGCCTGTTTTCTACACCTTGACATCCCATCCTGATGGCACAGAATAAATCTCCAGGATCTATTCCACCAGGTATGGCTCTCGATATACTAATGGGAGCTAAAGGAATTTAGAAAATCCCCTTCCTTTTCAACAATGCCTGGCTTTGAAGATGATTTTCTTGCTTAACAGGTCAAGAAAGTCAGCTTTGAGATTCAAACTGATCAATGGTCTCTTTGTTCTAGGCAGTGTCCCTGGGGCCAGAAGCCTTGTGCCTCAGCCTTGGAGGTGGAAGACAGCCGGGGAAGGTGATTTAAGAGGAAACCAGAAAGTTAGAAGTGTGATATTTGCAAAATATTATCCCTGTTACAGAAATGTGATTCCAAGCTTTCAAGAAGCACAAACACTCCCGTTTTAGGAAATGTCCATTTATACAATTTTCCTGTTTGAAACATCCATAATTTTCGACTTCCTTCCTAAAACACTTTCCCCAGAGTCCTATGTACTTTGAAAGACTGTCTTTGAAGGATTTTATTCCACATTCTTTCTCTATTTTTCCAGTTAACAAACAACACTGATTCTGCAATACCTTATCTCCACCTATTTGCCCTTTCTCTACCCTAGGTTCTCCCTTCACTTAGTACTCCCTTCCCTTGTGGGAGCTTCTAAGTCATAAGGTCATTGTGCAGAAGAGAATTACAATCCTTGTGACTGGAAGGAAGTAAGATGGTTTGGTAGCAACATGCTGGGTGGTTGCTGTGATCATTACTAGGAAAGAACAGCCAACTTGGTTTTCATTAGGGAAATAAGATTGAGCCTTTCTTTGTTATCTCCATGGTAATGGCTGTGACCCCAAGGAAGACGGACACAGCACAGAGAGGAGTAAGTTTTCCTTGTGTTTGTCAAAGCACATCACCGCTCTCCCATGGAGCATGGTACAATTTTCCTAATGCAATTAGGCAGCACCTTTTTTTTCGTGGAAATGTACTTACAGATGTCAGTCTGGCTTGTGGTCACCAGGCTGGGAAGAACTTTGTTATGGAACCTGAAACTTGGCCTGATTACATGTTTTGCAACAAAACCCCAAAGTTCATATGAACTTTTCAACTGGTGACTTTGGCTGGGGGGTTCATCCCAGGTTCACTTGGTTTTTTGGACGGAAGATTCTGACCCAGAGGTTCTTAGTATGGTGCTTCCTGTCTGATGCCTTCTTCGTCTTCCTACCTGCTGGATGACACGCTCTATCCCATTCTTTGAATGTACCAGGAAGCCACTTTTTCTCCACAGAACTCTGTGGACAGAGAGCAATCTCTGTGACGGACTTTAAATAGAGAGCACTTGGTTTCTGGGGCTCCACAAAGCACAGGCTCTGCCTGTTGGCTCCTCCCATGACAGGCCCAACCTGGGCTACTGTGACATGCTTGCCCTTTGCAGGCTCTCTGTGTGTGTGTGTGTGTGTGTGAGAGAGAGAGAGAGAGAGAGATCACAACTCCTCCCACAAGTAGAGATACATAACAATGATTTAGTGTGTTTACTTAAGTCTCACAGACACCTAGTAGGAGAGGTAACATTGTTCTCACCCGGCTTCTAAGAAAACTGGTGCTAGAAATTGAAGGTCGGTGTCATGGCCAGGAGAGTATGTGACAGAACATAGTGTAGTGGTGGTCAGCACAGCCCTTCTTACTAACACATACGATGGTTCTGAGAACGGGACTTGTCTGGGGGAATGCAATACAAAGTAGCATCTAATAGCGCCAGCTTCTAGAACTTCCATTCCAAAGCCGGCTACATTTGTGGGGCCCAGCGCAAAATGAAAACACAGGGTCCCTCATTTAAAAAAGCAAGAAAAGGGGCGCCTAGGTGGCTCAGTGGGTTAAGCCTCTGCCTTCGGCTCAGGTCATGATCCCAGGGTCCTGGGATTGAGCCCCGCATCAGGCTCTCTGCTCAGCGGAGAGCCTGCTTCCTCCTCTCTCTCTGTCTGTTTCTCTGCCTACTTGTGATCTCTGTCAAATATTTGGATAAAATCTTTAAAATACATAAATAAATAAATAAATAAATAAGTAAATAAATAAATAAGCAAGAAAAAACTTAGCTTTTAAGTGTACAAACAAATACAAACAAGAAACAAAACTTTTTCCTTTCCTTTGTAGCCTCTCTCTTGATTTATCATGGTATTTTTAAATTTGCAATTTAATGTCATTCTACAGGAGAAGAAATTAAAATCTTAAATTATTAGCGCACCTTGTAATGGTCAATTTTAAGTTTTAAAATGCTTTTTGAAACTTGACGTCAGAGCACCGAACTCGTGCAGAATTGTTATGACACAGTTCTTTAATCGCAGCTCCTGCATGTACTTCATCGTTCCTGGAGCCAAGGGGACACGGCACAAAATGAACTCAACTGTTTTATTTTGCTTCCTGACATGCATACATCCTACCAACATCAGGACCACCGGTCAGCTGGTGAGTGAGGGAAGACCGAGAGCGGAGAAGCTAGGGGTTGTCCTCTCTCTGTCTTTCCTTCTAAGTTATCACTCTCTGTGAAGTATTTGGCTAATAAAGAGAAGCAACAAGAGTCAGAAAGCCTAGGAGAGGGTTCATTGATCATTTATGTTTCTTAGAATGCTGTTTCCTTCTTTCTGTATCAGAGGCAAGTTCTGGTTCAGATGGGAACGATGCAGCCTCTCAGGGCTGTTAGCACCCCATTTACTTACTCGTGGACGTAACACTCTTCGTATTCACTTTAGGACTCGCTGAACTATCAGGCATCACGGGTCCCTGGAAATTCTGTGCCGTGGGGCATCCCAAACACTGTGTGCGATCAGGGATGCAAGGAACGGCGCATGCGCTGTGCCCCTCTCCTCCGCTCAGGCACGTGCTCCGTTGTCCCGCTGGACTTCGTTGGCAAACCCAAGTTCAAAGGCAAAATCCCTAGGAATCTGAAAATGGTGACTGTAGAGCCTGGAGCTTTAAACCACGTCGTCCTGAGTGGGGGAACCTGGGTCACCACACAGGTTGTACTCCGTGGACCTGCTCTGTGGCTGTTCCTCACCTAGGCTCACATCTTGGTTGTACCACGTTTTGACTGGGTGAACTCGAGGAGGTGAGTTAATCTTCTAGACCCTCTGTTTTGTTGTTGGGTAAAATAGGAATCTAAACAATGTTTATTTTTAGCGTTGTAATACAGGATCTGCTCAGCGTCTATCATAGTACTGTCCAAAAGAAATGTATTGTGAGCCAAAAGCCAAGTCTCATGAACTTTCACATTTTCTACTAGCTAGCCCCCTTAAAAAAAAAAAAAAAAGTCAAAAGAAACAGGGGGAAAAATTAGATAATATATTCTCTTTCACTCAAACTATCCCAAATATCATCATGCCGAGATGTAATCAATATAAAAAGTTATTGGCCATATGTTTTGCATTCATTTTGCTTGCAACGTCTTCAAAATCTGGTGTGTTTTTTACACTTAGAGCACACATTTCAGGTGTTCAGAGGTCTCAAGTGGCTCGAGAGTAGCATATTGGGTAGCCCAATCCGAGAATACAAGAAATGCTCAAGAAATGTCAGCTAGCCCAGTGGATGGAGCATCACATGCCAGGGGTTTCTTAGGAAATGCCCAGGAACAATGCCGGTAAGGGGTGAGGGGCGGTAAGACTGGGCAGAGGGAGGAGCTGAGCTGCAACGTGGCTGCCGAAGAGGCCTCCTTCAGGCTCTCGGGGTGCTCTGAAGCTGGAGTGACCTCTCAGAGATGCTTCCGAATGAAGCAGGAAGGAGGGGTCCTATCGTGGAAGTGAGGCTTCCCTGCAGAAGGGGTATAAATTGGGGCAAGCCGGTTCTTTTTGGCCAAGCATAGTTTCCAGGGAAAGTCCCTGTGAGCTGTCATCAGTCGTCATTTCTGGAAGCTGGTAAGCAAGCGTATCGGCTCTGAAAGGGGGATCTGAGCAGTGTCCTGCAGAATCGCTGCTCTCTACCCCCTTGTGTCATTCAAATCTACCTGCTCCGTGCAACTCTTTCACTGCGCCTGGGAACAAGCAACTCATGAGGATTCTGGCTACTCTGTTTTCCTGCGGAATCTTTTAAGAGGAAGATTAGTGAAACAAACCACGTTGCCCTTATGGCTGCAACTACCATCATCTTCCTCCCCTACTACCCTTCATCCCCGGCTAGTCCCTCTACTGAGCCACCTGCGAGGGGTGAGCTCCCGGTCGTCATGCCGTTTCCGGGCTGTAGTTGTCAAGATTAGCCACTTACCATCACAGTTGGGTAGGGGACTGCCAAGAGATGTCCCAGTGCAAGCATTTTCCTCCCTGCCCCATTATGGGACAGTAGTCCTATGTCCCCCTGATCAGGGTCATTTACTCCCAATGGGATAGGGACTGCTTTTTTTTTTTTTTGTCTGTAGATTTCTTGTCTCTGAAAGCCTAATGTGACTAGGAGGCATTCACAGCAACAAATTTGACAGATTTTTGCTGGAAAGGGATGTGTCAATAGCTCCCTGCAATAACCATCTGATTCCCTGCTCCTTGTGCTTCCTTAAAACTTCTCAAATGCCCGAGATAACGTACACGCCGACATGTTCCTTTCCTCCAATAGCGCATCCCAGCTGACCATGGGTGAGAGGGTTAACAGTTAACAGTTAACACTGGCTATACGCCCGTTAAAGACAATGACTGCATTTTGCAAACTACCATATTCCCAGCGGCTTGCACTGACTCTGGCAAGCAGTCAGTGCTAAGTACTGGGTGCTGAGTTGCTCCAGCTGACTGTCTCCGTGAGGTGCTAGTGACATGGTGGTGAGTGAAACTGCTGTCACCTCTATCCTCACAGAAGTCACAGAGTGGGAGGGGACACAGATCTCAGTCTGGGCAATAATTACGCGCTAGGACCATGAAAATACATTGTAGGGAGCCCTGAGTACGCACAGCCAAAAGTTCTGACCAGGTCTGGGGGGGGGGGGCGGCGCAGGTGCCCTGTCTAGGGGTACTGGTCGCAGGATGCTGAGATGCTAAAGGAGCAGTGGGAGCTATCTTGGACAGGAAATACAGGATCCTTTCTTGTTCTTATATTCTGTGAGAACGATAAAGCTAGTCAGGAGAAATGAACACTTTGCCTCAAGAATTAGGAATTACTACACTAGGATGGCAGAGAGAGAGAGAGTATTCTTAATTCTTCAGTCCCCGTTGTTTTCTAGAATGTGTCAGAGTGTAGAGCTGGCACACATTTGGAAGGGTTTCAGCACTGCTGGTCGTGTCCTGGGGTTATCAGGAGGCCAGCGCTCCTTCCCAGGGCGAGGTAGTCACTTACTTCTGCTTTCAGTCAGGTGGTAGCTGACCTTTCAGTCAGGTGTCCAGCTAGCCTGGTGGACAGTGGAGGCCAAAGCCATTCCACTTAGCTGCTTTCCAATGACAGTCCCTGTAGCTATCCCAGGCTGTTTCAAGTGACCACAGAATTCTCCTCTGGCTAGCTGAGTATAAAGGAGACAGATTTTATGTCATTCTTCTGCCTTATTCCTCTTGCTTTACAAAAGCAAGAAAGCCCCAGATTTCCTGCTGCCCTACTGTGTGCTGGGGATTCCCATAGGCATTACCTCATTCTATCCTCCAAGATGGATATTACTAATTCCATTTTTCCCCCCCCAGATGAGGAGACTGAAGTTCATGGAGGTCAAATTACTTAAGCAAGCTCTCGTGGCTATCCAGTGGCAAACGCATACCTCATATAACTATATTCTACTCACTGCCATTTTGGAAAAGTTGGTGCTGGAGCATCTGCTAGTCTTCCTCCATTCCACTGTTCTCCCAGCTACTCAGGGCCAAGGCCTTAAACATGTCTTGGATTTCTCTTTCCCCTTGAAACTCCGCATTTAACCCATCATCAATAAATGTAATAGTCATCATTGATGTATCCACAAATGACATTTATACATCAATTACTATGTACCGAAGACCATTTCATTGAATGCTCACAAAGCACAATGAGGTAGGTGTTCTTAAAAGTCCCATTTTTCAGATGAGGACACTAAAATGCAGAGAAGTTAAGTAATTTGCCCAAGCTCCCATGGCTAGTGTATGGCAGGGCAAGGATTTGAAACCACGAAGTTTGGATCCAGACTGTATGTTTTTATTTTATTTTATTTTTTTTTTATTTATTTTTTTTTAAAAGATTTTATTTATTTGACAGACAGACATCACAAGCAGACAGAGAGGCAGGCAGAGAGAGAAGGAGGGGAAGCAGACTCCCTGCTGAGCAGAGAGCCCAACATGGGGCTCGATCCCAGGACCCTGGGATCATGACCTGAGCCGAAAGCAGAGGCTTTAACCCACTGAGCCACCCAGGCGCCCCCAGACTGTATGTTTTTAAATCATTACATTTTAAATGTATCTAACTGACTCTACCTCTAAAACACATTGTGAGTTCATTTTTACCAACTCAAGGCTTGCCACCCTAGTTCAAACCACCTGTATGTTGTACCTGGACCTCTGTCATAGTCTCTCTGCTTCCATTCTATAGGTCCTTCTTTACAAAGGAGTCAGCATGGGCAATTAAAATAGAAATTAGGTCATATCACTCTCTACACAGAGTTCTCCATACCCTTCACCATGACTCACAAGGCTTTTCATGATGTTTACATTGTCTTCCTCTTTGATCTCACCTCATACAATGTTTCCCCTCATTCATTAGCCTCCAATTCCACTGGCCTTCTTGTATTCCTTGAATATACCAATTCCAGCCACAGGGCCTTTACATAGGCTGATGTGTTTTTGTCACAGACTTTATATAGCACAGTCCCTGATTTTTTTCCCTCAGGTCTTTGTCCAAATGTAACCTTTGTGGAAAGTCATTCTCTGACCATTCTGTCAATAGTAGGCAAAATTCCAAGATGGCCTCTATGATCTCTGCCCTCTGGTATAATGTCCTTGTGCAGGTAGAATCTGTGATTTAATGGGATAGAACCTCCATAATTATTAATCACTTGACTTTGAGTTAATCAAATAAAGACTATCCTGAGTGGAGTTGACCACATCAGAGGAGCCCTTAAAAGAGGACTAAGTGGTAAGAGATATTCTCCTTCAGTATCCATGAGTTCTACAGCTGTAAAGAACTGAATTCTGCCAACAAACACATGATCTTGGAAGAGTACCCCTCACCTCGGATACGACCCAGCCCTGGCTGACCCTTTGACTACAACCTTGTGAGATTTACACGGAGAAGCCATGCCTTGATTCCCGACCATGGAAAATGTGAGATAATACATTTCTGTTGCTTTAAGCCATTAAGTCTGTGGTAACTAGTTATGCAGGAATAGAAAGTGAATACGACATCTAAAATACATTCTTTACCCCTGTTCTTGATCTCCTTTTCCTGCATTATTTATCTTTATAGCATTTTTTGCCACCTGAAATTGTGTCACGTAATTATTTATTTGTCTAGTCTGTCCCACTGGAATATCATCTCCACAAGAGAAGAGATTTTGGCTTGTTTATTGTCAAATTTCAGCTTCTTAGAGCCGTGTCCAGCAACAGTAGGTACTCAATAAATATGTGTTGAATGAATGCAGAAATACAAGTATGTACATTCAGCCTATACCTAATTCAAATGAAAAAGTCTTGGGTCTATCTCAGTTTAGGCAAACTTGGCATGAAGAATCTTAATTTATAGATAAAAGTTTAGTATTGATTTTTTTATTGTCTAAAAGAACATAAAACATGAGATAATTTGCAAAATGCCTAGACACAACATTTTAGGAGTCTGTGTATCGCATAAAGCAAGGTAAACCTGACTGTCCATGCCCTCACTGCCATTACTTTAAACAAATGTTCGTGTATTTTAACATTTAGAAGCAGGACAGAAAGCAGACAACCTCAACAATAGGCACTTGTTGCAAACATCTTGGAGAAGTACATCGAATGAATGGAAAACACGGTCAGAGTGCTACCAATGCAATGTAATGGCAGTCAAGAATGAACTTACTTTTAAAAAAATACTCCATTGATGGCAGTGCCCAGAACAATTTAATGGATTATTTTAAATGGTTATAATGGTGAATTGCTCTATGAATTAAACATTCATAACCAAATAAAAATGGACAAAATAAACTTGTTAATACCCAAAATAATACTTGTTCATTATAAATGATGGATGATCCTACCCTGGGAGACATTTTCATTCATTTTTCGAGGGTGGAATGTTAACATTTGTAATTTCAAACAATAGAAGGAAGAAATGTTTACCGTTCTGAGAATGACGTGGTTTTGCTCATGGTGGAGCTGAAGCGTGCTTTAGGTCCACCCGGGGCTGTCTGATAGAGAGCTCTCTTGGTGTCCTTGCTGTTGGTTGGGATGGAGGAGACACAGGGGAGTGCCTTCAGACTGGCCACCCAGCGATGGGCCCTTCGCCTTCTACAACATACCAGTAGCAATGCTGGGAAAGCACACATCGGGTTCAAAATCCTAAGCCACTTCGCCCACCAAAGAGGGAATTTACAGAAGCTCGAATTCTGAGGTCTCCTGTCTGACTTCAAGTTCTGCATTGCCTTCCCCAGCACCGTGAAGCATTTTTCACACCTCCAGTAGCAGGAGCCTGGAGGTCTGACTGTAGGAGGCAGCCCGGAGGCAGGCAAGCACCTGTGGGAGCCCCGACTGTGAACACTCATTCCTCTCTCCATACACAAAATAAATGACTTCTTTTCCCTGGAGAAAACACCTCATAAAAGAACAAAGTGTCCTGTAAAGTTACTACTGGGATAGAGAGTGTTGCTCGGAGCAAAACCTTATCACGTATGTAGAAACAAGCTCCAGCCGCTCTCAGTTGCATGCCCGGGGAGTTCTGGGAAAGAAGGGCTAGACAACTTGGGCGACTTGCTCCCTGATACTGTCAAGGTTACCTCTTTAACAGCCCCCCCTGGCCAGCTCTCCTCACCCTCCTCACTGGCCTGCTTTAGTTCAGTCCTCAATGGCTCTCGCCTGGATTACTACAAAGTTTACTAACTGGCTTTCTTCCTTGCATCTTGTTACTCACACCCTCCACCCCCAGCCCATTTGTCCTCCTCTGGGGCCCCTCCTGTGGGTCAGCCGCACTGAACTTGGGAGTTCTCAGAGTGTTCCAGCCTGATTCATGCTGTTTTTGTTGAAAACAAAGGAAAACCATTTTTTAACCTGTTGTGTTGGCAATAATCCAAATGCCAATTTTAATTGCTGGCGAGGGTGTGGACAGTCAGGTGCTCTAAGAGTATAAATGGATACAATCTGTGAAAAAAGATTTTTTTTAAAGTGATTACTCTAAGAAGCTATCATCTAGAAATAGCAGCATACGATGTTCAAAATGCATGCAAGGCTGTTTGGTCAAAGCCAAATATCACGAATCAGAAATGGTAATATCACAAATCAGAAATGACCTCGAAGTCCATGAAGAGCCAAATGGTTAAAAGTGAGTATAGCTCTCCATGAATGCTGTATGCTTATGGGGGAGATATGGATTAAATCTGTATGTTCTAGCATGAAAAACACTTAGTAAAAAATGCCTGATTAGTTTCAATAAAAATGTAGCAACATATATACACACTAATAATAGGAATAACCCATGGTTGGCTAGGTGTATATACACTCCTGTTAATGTGTGGGTTTGGCAGTCATTTTTTTTTTTAATTTTTAAAAATTTTTAAAAAGATTTTTATTTATTTAATTGACACAGAGAGAGAGAGATCACAAGTAGGCAGAGAGGCAGGCAGAGAGAGAGAGGAGGGGAAGTATGCTCCCCGCTGAGCAGAGAGCCCGATGGGGGGCTCGATCCCAGAACCCTGAGATCATGACCTGAGCCGAAGGCAGAAGCTTAACCCACTGAGCCAACCAGGCGCCCCCTGGCAGTCATTATTGATTTCCCACCTTACTTTCTAACAGAATCCCAACTTTATCCAGACATCCACCCTTTGGGGGTAAAAACAACAATGGCAACAAAAACAGAACATTCCCAGTTCTGCGAGGAATGCTAACTAATCTATGCCAACCTCTGTAGATCTGCTCCTCTTCTGGTGATTGGTTAAGAGTGGTTATGTGAGGTGATGGAGGAATCCACTGAAGGAATTCTGGGAAAGGTTTCTCTGTTTTTACAAGATAGAATCTTCTGGGTACATTGCCTTTTGCACAGTGGCATCTCAGTGGCCATTTTGGAACCATGAGGTATTTGAACCCAGCGACCAAGTGCACACCCAGAGGATGGCAGAGAGGAAAGATGGAAGGAACCTGGGTTGTGGTTGATATCACGAGTTGCTGAGTTAACCATGAGTTAACTAATTTTGGATCCGTGTGGCCTTGGGACTTTATTCCTTTAGACAGTGTCTTACTGCCTACATTAACAGGAGCCATGTGTGTGCTCTTCCTTGCTGCCCAAGGCTGCCCAACTACTAATGAGAGGCAGAAGGACCTTCACATTCTTTAAAAACTGGTGAGATTGTATATAGACAATCTTTACTTATCCTTTTGTCATTTCCCGTATCTTGCAAAGAAAAAGCAGACTATAAAGGCGGGCTATGGGGAAGCCTCCCTGTCATCATCCAACACAAGAGGGCAGTGGGGTTGGCCCTGACCGTGGGTCAGACCAACCTGGCCTCTCCGTTCTGGCTGGGCGACTTTGCCTAACACTCTGAGTGTTAGCCTTCTAGCCATAATAGTTAAAACTGCCACCTCCCAGGATTGCTATGGAGATTAAATGTGGAACTCAAGGATAGAAACTGGCATCTCAGTAAATGCTATTCCTCTGATTCCCTGAACCTGAGCTCTAATTTTTCTCAGGACTTCTGTGGGCCAGAAAATCAAGGAATGAACGCTGATAGGAGACCGGCTTTTTAAAGAATGGGCATTCAGGCCTCATTCACACCAAGATGGCCCAGGAAATGAGTCGAAATGTATTTCCGATTTGGGACAACAGTAATCCTAAGAGTACTTGATAATGTCCTTGAGGGACCAAAACCTGCCCTCACATTCCCAGCTGTTGCTTATAGTTTCCTTGTGCTGTTGAGATGAGGACCCAGGCCACACCTGAATATGGCGGCTCTGCCTTGGGGCTGCTGCGTGGGAGTGTAGGAGTTGGTTGTCTGCTTTTTGCAAGCCTCACTCAGGGCAGCTTCAGCCAAGCATGTGGCCTCCTCCTCCTTTGCGATTGGTGCCTTGCACAAGTTCAGAGACCGCCGATCCCCCACAGCTCCCGGGCCCTCTGCTCAGTGGGCTATAAAACACTATTGCTTTCAGAAAGCCCTGGTCATCAGTAATAATGAGACGGCTTTGAAACTGCCACTCTGAAACCCTAAACCAGGACCAGACCCGCGTGTTGGGCCAAGTGCTTGGGAGAGGTTGGCCAAGGTTCGTAAACTCTAGACTGGGTTTGCAGGGAGCCTTCTCAGCCTGGGTTTCCTCAGGGCTTGAGACTGTTTCAGCAGAGGCTGGTCTGGGTGGTATGTGAACAGGCTGATTTACTGGGCTCGGGCAGAAAGCGGGCAAAGCCGGGGACTTTGACTAATTCTCACTTTGAGGTTTTTAGGAGAGTGATTGAAGGCTGATTTTCATCTCCGGGAGGGAATTCTGGCCCTTTCTCCCCGACCTCATTCCCCAAAGGCTCAGGCAGTTCTTTCACCCACCACACCAGCCTTCTAAGGTGCAGCGAGCGGGCGAAGAGAGCTACGTCGAGCAGACTGACTTCCCAGTAATCTGGACATGGAAACCTCTGAAGGGAATGGTTTTTGTTCTAATACGGTTTTAAAATTAGGCATGTAATGGTAAAGAGACTCCAAAAGATAGTATTAGGATCACCCTTCTTTGAACAAAATATGACAAATCCTGTCTGGGTTGTCACAGTTGGAGCCCGGGAAGACCTTGCCAACTGCTAGCCTCTGGGTCTAAGCAGTAGGATAACGGCCTTACTTGGTACGGTCCCATAAGCAAACCCCCTAGGAAGGAACCCGTGGTGGCCCGTGTTACACCATATCCCATATGTGTGCACACACGCGTGCACGCACGTGTGTGTGTATAACCTAACTGCACAAAGTGCCAATCAGGATCCCAGCAGGGAGTAGATAGCACATTTAAGAGGTATATGGAACAGAGGTTAGTGAGGGACTCTTTTCAGCCATGCGGGCAGAGCTAAGGGGAATCTAGGAGGTGTGCTGAGGGGGCAATAGGATAATAACAACAGAGAACCAGAAGGACTGCAGAGGTGAGGGAAGGAGCCCTGATGGAACCCAGGGAGAGAGCTGCTGTTGACAGAGAGCTGCCTGATGACTTTGGTAAAACAGCCATGGCACCCCGGAGCTTGGTCAGAAAAGAGCTGGGGCATTAATACTCCACTTCACTTCCTTCCACGTCGATCTTCTGCTGGTGCTTCCCCGTGGCTGGACCCAATCGGCTCCAGAGGGCAGGAGCACTTACGTGTGTGCTCTATAAAGTTCCCCTTCCTTGGTCACAAGGTGGGGATGAAGGAACCCCCAAGTTACTTCTGCATGAAGATCACATGGAGAGGTTTGGTAACAGGTACAGGTTCCCAGACTGCCCCTGGAAGATTCCATTTTAGGAGGTCTGAGATGAGCCCAGGGGCGCTCTCCCTTAACAGTGCTCTTTGGTGGTTCTGCCACTCAGCCAGGTGAGATCGCTCCTTCCTGAGTCAGTGATGTTCTTGTGAGTAAATGTGATCATCTGGGTCCAAGTTCAAGGTGTCCACTGAGCCCTGACATCATGTTCAAAGCTCGCAGTGAAGTTTACTCATCCATTTATCCCACAAATATTTCCTGAGCACCTTCTGTGTGCCAGGTACTCTGTTAGGTGCTGGGCGTCCAGTGGGGAATAAAGCCATTGCCCCTTCCCTGAATAGGCTTCTTGGTTTCTCTTGTATCTGGAAGAAATGCTATACCCTTGTGTAGCAGAATGGGAACATTTTGGGGAGATCGCCTAGTATTACTAGAAGAGGCTCTGAGCCTGTTGCTTAACTTCTCTGGGCTTCAGTTTCGTTGTTTGGGATTCAGGCACAATGATGGTACTTTTCCCAAGGAGCATTATGAGGACCAAGCGAAATAACAAGTGTAAACCTTAGTCCAGAACATTGTAGATCATAAACCTCTAATACCATTGCTATCGTTATTAATCTTACCACCAGTATTTCTTAATAAGTCTTCGTCACCCATCTTCCTCATCTCTAACTCCAAAACAATAAACAAATGGGAAAATGGCAGCTCCAGACTCATACTTCGAGCACTGCTTCTGAAGAAATCCGGGCAACATCTCTGATGTGATGGAATTTTTTCCTCCACGGCTGCCCTATTCATGTGTTTACTTGACACATTTTTATACAATTTTTTAAAGAGGAGGGCCATTTGTAGGGATGCAGGGAATTTGGAATTTTGAAGGTTGGGATTTTAAGTGGGTAAACAGGACGAATGGGGAAAGATGAAAGGAATTGTAATTATTAACTTGCAGGAGAAATGGCTGAGGGGGTTGGGAAGCCATCCTCTGGGACAAAAAGATTATTAAAGACAGAATGGCAGCCAGTACTTCTTCAGGAAAGACAGAACAAATGGAAGGCAGAGAGCATGGCAAGAGGGATTTCAGTTCTGCCCAAGGATCTTTCCGGGCAGAGATGAGAGTAGGCTGTGAAACCCTTCACCGGCTCAGAAGTATAAAGAATTTGCACGATGATCTCTGGAAGTCCTCCCCTGATGGCGTCACATTTGAACAGGCAAAGGGCAATGTCATGGGGTAGAAAGGTACATGTGGGTCCCACCTCCAGCTTGGACCTGAAATACCCGTATGACATCCTGTGGGGCCCTGAGATATCCAGTCTCCTCCTCCGGAAGGGAAGGTTTCGGACCCTGCCTGATCCCCAGATACTCTGTGCAAGTTCTGGGGCCCACCTGAAGTTTCCAATCGCCACGGACACCCCATGTGGTGAACACCTTTCCGGCTGGCACACCTTCTGAAATGCTGGATTCCGCTTTGAAGATGAAGGGTCTGTGTCGACTGGTCAGTTGAAAATTCATCAGACCCGCATGTGGGAATTGTGTGTGGCTCTAGACATTTTTTTGGCTCAAAAATGACTTCGCTTTGTAGTTTTCTGTCTCCGGATAAGGAAAGAAATAAAACAAAATGCCTTCAAGAGAGGCGGACCCACTAGGTCTCATCATGGGTGTGTCTTGCCCTTGGCTTTATTTAGGTTGCAGGATGGTTTCTCCTCGCTGCACCTTTCTGTCTCCCGCAGGGGCTCTACACGTAAGCCTGGGATGACAGAAGGAGAGAGACCCTCCTTCAGGAATGTACCAGTAAAGAAAAAAAACCTTGAATCTGGGTAAGGTGGGAGTCCCCCTTATTTTGCAGGTTTTGCACCAGGAGCCAAGCCCATCCTCCGCCTCCCGGCTGACTCAGATCTTCCAAGATCATCCAAGAAGACACTTGAGCAAGCCGAAGGAGTAACAAGCAGGGGAGGAGTCCTGGGGAAGGAAGGAAAAAGCACGGAAATGCCTGGGAGGCCGGCCCAGAGGCAGACAGGAGGTGGGAAAGAGGTTGCCCGGCCAGCATCAAGGATGTGGTGTTGTGGGCCCTTGACAGCTGGGAAGTGAGAACCCCCTATCAAGAAGAAACTGGGAAAGCTGAAACGGGCGCCTTCACACGAAGAAATGTCCTTGCGTGCCTATTCCTTGGTGGAGTCTTGGAATGTCCAACTGGAACCTATAACGAAATATTTTTTGAAAGCATTCTTCTAGATCAGGACTCAGCGCACTTCTCCTATAAAGAGTCAGATAGTAAATATTTCAGGTTTTGAGGGTCTGTCCAACTCCTTAACTCTGCCATTGTAAGTGAAGACAGCCATAGACAACACATAAACAAACGAGCGTGGTCGCGTTCCAAGAAAACGTAATTTCCAAACCCAGGCCGCTGACTGGATTCGGCATGCTGCCCGTAGATTGCCGCTCCCAGACCAGACCAGACCAGACCAGGGTTTCTCAAGCCTTAACGTGGATGTAGATCGCGTGTGGGTCCTGACTCCGCAGGTCTGAGCTGGGGCCCGAGGTTCTGCTTCTCAAACACACTCCCAGGTGTGGCTGGCCCACAGGCCACACTTGGAGAAGCAAGTTCAAATGGTGGTGGCCACAGGAGCCAGAACCGAATGACCGGGAATGAGGTGTCTGGTGTGGCTACAGGACGTCTGAGAGCTGGGGACCGTGGGGACGACAGTGAGCTTGCCTGTCTGGAGGAAGCCCTATTCCCAGGTCCTGCTGACTAGTGCTCTCTGGGAATACCATCTGCACGCCCAGACATTCTGATTCATCAGGAGGAATGAGAAGCACAGCATTTATGGGAAAGTCTTCTGATTTCCAAAGGTTTTTTAACCTCCTGACTTTTACAGTTTTTAAAGGTTGGCAGGTTGGCTCAGAAGCTTTTTAAATCCTGCGTGAGCCAAATAAAACATGTATGTGGAATGGTTCCTGCCCACAGCCTGCCATTTTGCAACCCTGGTTCTAGAGCTTTGACCAGCTAGTGACTGCACTGGGCCTCCCTTCCCTCAGGGGGTATGGGGCTGTGCTCATATACACAGCATCTCTCAAGCCCAGGGTCTGGAAAAGAAGGTATGCTCTTGATTTTATGGAAGAGGCTAACGAGCCTTGAAGAAGACAGAAAACAGGGCTGCCACTCGTGCGTACAGGGGTGTATATATTTAAATTTGGGGGGTGCCTGGGACGCTCAACTGGTTAAGTGTCTGACCCTTGATTTTGGCTCAGGTCATGATCTCAGGGTCCATGGATCCAGCCCCACATCAGGCTCTGTGCTCAGCATGGAGTCTGCTTGGGATTCTCTTTCCCTCCCTCTGCCCCTCCCCATGCTTGCACTCCCTCTATATCTCTCCCCAAAATAAATAAAATCTAAAAAAATAATAATAATAAATTCAGGCAGATGAATTACAAAAATGCAGCCCCCTTGGACAGACTAATTGCACAAAACTTTTTTTTGCAGGGCAGAAATTCCACAACTATAGGGACTGAACTGCCAAGCAACTTTCTCAAAGTTCCTGGGCTGGTAATGAAAAAGCTGGTATTTGAGCCCAACCTTGTGGACCCTGAATTCCATGTTCCTTATACCGCTACCCACTGATTCTAGTTTTTGTTTTTTTTTTTTTTTAAGATTTTACTTTTATTTATTATTAGAGAGAAAGAGCAGGAGGGAGAGGGAATCTGAAGCAGACTCCTAGCTGAGCTCAGAGCCTGATGTGGGGCTCAATCCCACAACCTCAAGATCATGACATGAGCCGAAACTGAGAGTAGGACACTTAGCCAGTTGAGTCACTCGGGTGCCCCTGACTGGGATTGTGTTGGGTATTTCCAAGTGACAAAATTCAACTTATCATCTCCCTGAGATCCAGATACAAGCCACATTTGTAAGACAGAGGCATAGCCAATGTGATATTTTCATCTGAAATATTTACAGGTGGAAAGAATTAAAGCAAGTGATGGAGTATTGAAGGTTAATGCCATCTTTTAATATGGAAAAACTACTCTCTCTGCAAGAAATATACTTGTGGGATAATCTTGAGATATGTGTGTGCGTGCTCAAAATGTCAGCCAGAGTTTCATTAATTTTAGCCTCCCCCTAGAACACTACGTTATGGTTCTGAGGCTGTGTGCTAGTGTGCTGACACAGGCGGGACCACGGCGCCTGGCCCTTGGGGGGGGGATTTATAGTACGATGTGTGAGGAATCCATCATACAATTTGGCCGGTGCCCCCGGCTTCTTAATCAGAGATGGGAGACGTAAGACAAATGTTGCCTCCCTAGCTTTGGGTGCTGTGTCTCAGCTCAAGCTTTGATCCATTAGGACAAACACTTCCACTAGGCAGCCCAAATTAATAAGATGGCTTAACATCCACCAACTCAGGACACAGAGGAGTGCTCTGCCCTCAGCTACCCCTGGTCCGTTATTTAATAATTCTCTAGGCTAAAGGATCATGTAGTAGAGGTTTTAGGCAAGCAAAGGGCCTTGTGAAGGTGGCTAAGACCTAGCCTCATTTATTCCTGCCTCATTGCGAAGATCACACTCACAATGGAACCATAGCCAGTATCTAAAGATTATGGGTCCAGCCATTCCATCATGGATGTCTGCTTTATAAGCCCATTTGAAGGGCTCATCTCCTTCTCAGTGTAACACACATATTAAGAAGCGGCCCCTAGAGGCAGCTGGCTTTGTCTTTGGCTCTCAGCTCCTCCATGTTCAAGCCCTGCAACTTGGGGGAATTACACAAGCATTCCCTCCCTCACCGGCAACAGGGGATCAGTATCACTTCCTGCTTTGCAGCAGTGCTGGGAAGATGACAGAGACTGGGTCGAGGGCACCCAGCATAGCACTTGGCATGCTGTAAACCACTGCTCGGTTATTGTCTGTGTGTGCAGGTTTTCCTCTCTGTGGTTTTGCCTCTGTGTGGTGTCCTGGATCCAGCCCCAGCTTTGGGGCAGTTCAACTAAGGTTTGAGTTTCTGCTCTGCCCCTCACCAGCTGTGCAATTTGGGGTAAAGCCTTTAATCTTGCAAAGATCTTTCTCTTCAGTAACATGGACGTAATAACAGTGTCTGCTTTGGAGACCTATAGTTAAGATCGAATGGTGGTTGTACGTAAAGTGGTTATGTGACAACGCTTGGCATATACTAAGCACTCAATAAATGTTTATTGTAAATATGAAGTAGGATATGCACTTTGGAATCTGAGAAGCCTTTGAATATATGTTAAAGGGGATAGTTCTATACCTCCTCTAGAACATATCAAAGACCTCCAGAGAGTCTAATTGACCTGAAGAACTTTTATCTTTAAACTCTGAGATTGTGCCAAATGTACTTATTTGCATTTATTGGGAAAATAACATTCTAGGATACAAAAGGTATCAAAAATGTATTAACTGCCGCCCAGTTCTTTCTGCAATGGACCTGTGGACCCAGGTGCTGGGGGAGTGCATCAACCCAAAGCAGAGTTACTCTTCATCGAACAACTCTGATGCATGGAGCACAGGGCTGGATGCCTGGTGGTGAATGCTATGTCTGGTAACCCTGTGAGGCCATGTTTATTGTCCACATGTAAAGCAAGAGGAGTCTGAAGCACAGAGGGGATAAGAAGGGGGCGTCTCAGAGCTTGGAAGACATGGAGCTGGATCTTGAGTTGTCTTGCTGCAAAGCTCCATGTTCATCGCTCCCATCAGGGCTGCCAAGGTGCGACCCTTGCACACAAGTTCTGTCCTTTGTACTTCACTCTCCTGCCCCATCCGACAAGACAGGTGTTTCTATTTGTTTTGTAGAAGAAGCAACAGGCTAAGAGAGGCCATGGGACTGGCATGTGCCCACACTGCTGGAGGCAGAACTGAGACTTAACACATCTTAACCACACCTGTGCTGCTCGGACTCAGAACCCGGACGGCTTCCCCAGTAAGGAGAACCTGCTCACAGACGTGCCTGGGGTGGGGGAGGAGAGCAAAGTTTATCTGAGAGTCTTCAAGAAGTTGCATTTTCCCATTATTGCGGTCTTGCTGGCAGCTCCTGTCATCTTGAGTAGAGACCCAGAGACCGATGTGCAGGCTGGCGTTACTGCCCCAAATAAACCACGGAGGGCAGATTTTCCTGCGATGCCGAGACAGCTAGCCTGGGTCCGCCAGTACATATTTCTCACTATAAAGCAAACAAGCCGACTGGCAGAGCACTGTAGGGAAAATGACATCACTGCAGAATTTTAGGGCTAATCATTTAGCTGGATTAGCCCCAAAGTGCTGTGTCTAAAATCAGCATCCCTGCCTCTTTATGTACTCCAGATGAAACACATTAGCAGAAATATGGCAAGGGACACTCACAATGCTCGGTTCTACACTCTCAGCAGTTTTTGCAAATCTGCAATTAGTCTAAAGGGCCTGGGTAAATTAGGCCTCTTGATAAATGAAGCACCTAGACAGGCCTCAGATTTATTGGATCCCGCTGTCCCGCTGTCCAGAGCCCTTGTCAGCTCCTTGTAGGGCAGCGACGGTGCAGGGGGAAAGGGAAGAGAAGCCAACTCAGTCCTGAAATTGTCCCCCAAATCTTTGAAAACACTGTGCTCCAGGCTGCCGCCTTATTGGCCCTGAACAGTCTCTGCCAGGAACATAGTAGGTGAAGTCGGAAGCCTTTGCCAGGAAGTTCATTGGGGGTAGGGAGTGGGGGGTGGGCACAAGAGGCCCTCTCCACATTCTTGATGGCAGAAATGTGGGAGGCAGGGTTCTGACCCATTCTGGGCCACCCAGTGCCTCCGGATTCCTGGAACTTCCCCTGGGTACTGATGGCCACCGCAGGCCTAGTCAGTCCCAGGGCTGACTCTCAGTTGCTTAACCCATTACTTCCCCAAATGAGGTTTTCCAAATGCTTCATCTGATAGACTACAGGGTGTTTTGACGATACGGAGAGGTTAAACAGATTTCAGAAAAGTACCCCCGGTGGGGAATTAGAGGGGGGAGTAACTGGTCATTTCATCAAGCAAACTCCAGAGGCCAGAGGGCTGTCCGTGCCTTGGCTCAGGGAAAGGGGGCAGGTGGGGAGGGCACAGCCAGGGTCTATTACCCTGATTTATGCCCGTGGATCACAGGACGCAGTTCACAGCCGGCCTAGTCAGTCCCAGGGCTGACTCTCAGTTGCTTAACCCATTACTTCCCCAAATGAGGTTTTCCAAATGCTTCATCTGATAGACTACAGGGTGTTTTGACGATACGGAGAGGTTAAACAGATTTCAGAAAAGTACCCCCGGTGGGGAATTAGAGGGGGGAGTAACTGGTCATTTCATCAAGCAAACTCCAGAGGCCAGAGGGCTGTCCGTGCCTTGGCTCAGGGAAAGGGGGCAGGTGGGGAGGGCACAGCCAGGGTCTATTACCCTGATTTATGCCCGTGGATCACAGGACGCAGTTCACAGCC